>NC_089199.1:23275134-23617634 GCF_963930695.1 Labrus bergylta
TCGGTTTTAAATCATTTTCATAATCTGTTGTTCCTTGTTACATCTGTGTGTCATGATGGATGTTGATCTCACTGGCTGCAAACAAATCTACCAATAGGTACAAATAAAGTCACCTGAAACATGAACCCTGAACCTTTCCTAATCACCTCTAATGTATTTGTCTAGACCAGTGTTGCTCAACTGGTGGGTCGGGGCCCTGAAGTGGGTCACACTTGTGTTCCTGGAAGAAAAATGCTTTCAAAAAGAATATGAAGCGCTTATTTTTAACGAGTTTGTTTCATTCAGTTTCTTTGTTCTGTCACGCTTTGTACCGTCTGAGGTCCAAACTGCACAATTTGTCTTCTGAGTGATTAAAAAATATAGGACATTTGGGTCGCTACACCAAGACGGAAAAGGGAACACAGCTGGCTAAGCAACAGAGATGTAAGACGTGGTGTTAAATGTAGTTCAAATAAAAACCTCATTAACAAACGCAGTTTTCACATAATGCACTCCTGAAAATATCTAGATCATTTCAGGAGGACTGCTCTGGATATTCTAACATACTGGAGAACAGGAAACACAATGCAGCAGGTTCATTACATGCACAGAGACCGTAGCGGTAGCGTGCATTCACTCTATGCACCGTGCGGCAGTCACAGTAAATAAACGTTATTTTAAAATTATTTCCACTCTCTGACTTCTAAACACTTCATGTAGCTTTTTCCTCTCCCACTCTTTCACTTCCTCTCATCGTTCTTTCTCTTCCACTCCTCCTCTCTTCTGTCCTTAATCTCTCCCAGTCTGAACGTCTTTGTCTTTAAATCCCACTACCTTCTGATCCACGATGACCCCGGCCGAGACGAGGTCATGATCTGCTCTGTGTGTGTCTGTGTGTGTCTGTGTACATGTGTGTGTTGAAAGCTAATGGGAGTTAGCACAGAGGTCAGGAGGTCGAGCGGTGCTAATGATGAAGCCCACTGTGTGCACGCGCGACACAGCAAGAAACACATCCCGACTACATCTGATGACGAGTGATAACCTTTATTATTAGACTAGAAATTGGTTAATGAGGCTGCAAGTCATAAAGTCAGTGTCCTCCAGCACCTGAGAAAAATAAATCTCTCATTTCAAAGGATTAAACTTCACTGAAGCTTTTCAAACTCAATAGTTCAAGGTGGATTTTCGGTATTTTAAAACCCATTTCTTTAAAATTAGGGTCTTCATGACAAACAAGACTGGTGTAGGAACCAAATCAGCTTGGGGTTCTTCTTCTGCATTTGTACGATGATGCTGCATGTTGTGAATGACTGAGCGTCGAGTCGGAGACAGAGATCAATATCTCCTCAGGAAAGAGGAAGTTGCTCAAACATGCAGCGTCCAACGGTTGATGAGAGCCCCAGACTGAACATATTTACATGCCAATATTCAATGTTTGTAGTAACGCCCCCTACTGGTAAGAGACAGTAAAGCCTCGTTCAAGACGTTTCAAGACAATGCAAACCCGTTTTGACTGCTCTTGTATTTTGTGGTGAAAATGAATCCATACTTTCCAGCCGATCATATTGTGTGATTTCTCTAGCAGGAGCAGGCCCGCGAGTTGATCTGATCCCACGAGCACATTTGGTACCTCCATGGGCTGTAAAGGTGGTCACCACTAACACTACCCCTCACCCAGTGACCTGAAAAAAAACGCTTCTAAAACGCCCTAATAGATTCCCCTGTAGTCGACCGCACATCCTTTTTTAATTTTTTGAATGCGCCTGTCTTGTAAACAATGATCATGTGAAGCCATGCATGTGTTTTATTGCGATGTTATGTAGGCTACTGAGAGGTGACCGTGCTCAGGCCTGGTTAGTCTTGGAGCAGTGTGTGCACAGGCCAGTGGGGGAATGGGGAGGGGGGACAATCGTACTTAAACACGGTACGGGACAACTTAGCCTAGTGCGAGTGCGCCCTAAGTAACTCAAATCATGATACTGTTCTCACTTCCTTTGCTTTCTCCACTTTCCTTCTTACTTTGTTCCCCCCCTTCCCCCCTCTCATCACCAATATTTCTTCATTTCCTAGTTTTTATAACATCCTTTCCCAGCTCGTCTATTTTGGTCCTTTTTTTCCCATGACTCTCTCTTCTTCCCTTCTCTCATCCTGTCGTCCTGGATCCGGCTCTCCTCTTCTTCCCTCTGATATCTCTTCTGTCTCCTTCCTCTCTTGATCTGTATTCTCTTAAACAAGCCTTTTTAATCTCTTATACTTTATTTATTCTTTTTATACTTGTTTTTCTTTCCTCTTACCATCACCTCTTCTTTGTCCTCTCTAACGCCCCGTGTGCACCTAGCGTTTTTTTCCAGGCAGAAAAGCGCTGGCTGTGCGCTTGGAAGCTCTTGCATGTGGCGTTTGTGCGCTGGGAAGAAAAGCACTGAACGTCCGTCCTGTTTCTATGACAACAGTCTGTTGACAACGGCCGCTGTATGACACTACAGACACTGCTCCGCTACTTTTCACAGCATGTTTTATATTTAAAGTCGTTTATTTCCCCATCAGACACGGAGCGAGGAGGATGTGAGTACAAGACACGATCTGTAGGATGAGAACTACGGGGATCATACCATTGGAAAAGAGCGTTGGTGACGTCGACAGCGGCTTTCTGAAAAGTTTAAAAGATATTCAACTTTAGCGCTCGGAGCAGCCGCACAAAGAAGGCGTTTCAAAGCGTACAATACACATCACCTGAAATATTTCCAATAGTTGTCAAAGCCAGAGAAATCTTTCATTTTATAGTTCTAACGGGGCGTCTCTTGTCGCGGTGGCCGCCATCACATGATAGATACGACATGTTTATCGTTGCCGTGGAAACACCAGACGTTACGTAAAAGGCCGCTTCATAAGGAAGTGTGAGCTGCTACTGAAAGCTGCCGTACTGTTGCTGTATGTGCTGCTGTGATAAAAACGTCATGTAAATTATAGTCGGATACATTAACCTCTGTAAACATATTCTCTTCCTCAGGTCAGTTTCACCCAGTCGTCATGACTACGGTCCACTCAGAGTTCGTTTTTATTGGGGGGGGGGGGGAGTAGCAGAGAGCTTTGACGTCCTTTTTTTGTTGATGTTTTGATTGAGAGCCCCCTGGTGGTGGAATTTACAAACCGTGCCTTTAACAGCTCTTTTTATGTGTTTCTTAAATGTATTTTAGAAAAGCTATTTTATAATCTGTGTTCATTCATGGACTTTATAAACGTCATGAAGCTGCGCCCCCCCCCCCCCCCCCCCCCCCCCCAAAGATATGGTTACTTATCAGACCCTTTTGTTTTTAATTCCTGACACCTCTTTGTCATTTTGTTGACCATAACTTGAACACAATGCCTATTCATCGCCATCATCTTGTGGTCAGATTCATGTGATTAATAATACACCAAATGTCGGATGACTCAGTCTGCTGTAAGCACGCTTTTCCTCACATGAATGAAAGAATGAAAACACACAGAGGGTGTACACGCTCCGCCAGCCTTCCCGTAAAGCGATTTTTTTTTTTTTTTTTATCACTGACTCCAGAAGAGGAAGGAGTCTGTTAGTCACTCTGATATTAAATTACGCAGCAGCTTGAATCTCGTCCAATTCAAACAGACTGGCGTTCTTTTCCAGCCAATCACAGCATTCCTCTCCGCCTGCAGAATTCCTCTCGGCCAATGAGAAGCGAGTGTTGAGTGACACAAGTGGTATTCCATTCATTCCTGACCACTGAGCGTTAAAGTGGTGGTTTGCAGTTTCCTCTTTTCTCTCATTTGTCCATCCCTCCCTCTTTGTTTCCGTTATGTGTGTGTGTGTGTGTGTGTGTGTGTCAGTGTGTGTGTGTGTGTGTCGGTGTGTGTGTGGGATGTGGAATGTGCGGTGGGATGTGAGCAACTTCCTGTTTTTAGTTGTTAAGTAAATCCCTGTGGGGTTTTACGCTGTGTATGTGTGTCTGACAGAGAGAGAGAGAGTAGAAAGTGAATGTCTGAGGGGAGTGGGATGCAGCATATGGTCAAAAGTAAGCGGGCATCAGAACATTCCAGCCATATGTGACGGTTTCAGATGACTGTGCATTAAAGTGTTTCATATTACATGTATGGTGATAACATCTGGCTAACAGTCTCCTTTCATGTATACGGTAAATTATTGTTTTTAGACACATGTTGTTGAAACCAACGCAGTAAATGAAGCCTACAAAGTTTATTAACAGAGTTTCATCTCGCTGCTGACAACCTCAAGTACTTATATTAAGTGTTTTCACATTTACACAAAACTCCTGAAGTTTTCATAATGATCTGCATGTGTGAACACAAAAACAGCTGATTTTTTTACTCAGTCTTTATCCAGAGTTTCTCCTGTTGGCTTCTTAGTGTTTTTTCCACATGAGGTCAGAGTGAGCTGATGTGAGAACGCATCAGGATATTATCAGTAGAATTCACCTCGAGCGAGTGGGAGGGGGTGGTGACGTTTATTACCAGTGACAGGTGCATGACCATAGACTGTCTGCTTGTGAGGTACAATCTCTGCGCAGGCTTTTCATTTTCTGTTCTCTAGTTTGTTCTCCTTCGCTCTTTTGTTGATATTATGATTCTGTTGAAATAAACATATAGCACTGACATAAAGACAAATATTCTTATTAAAGCATCGCTTTGCTGCCTCGTCCATCACGTCTTGCCTCAGGTGGTCTTCTGTGTCCTCTCCCGTCAGACAGGATATAGTCTACTGCTACGACTTGAACATGTGAACTACCACATCAGGAGAATAGGAATTTTCAGGAGTGTCTGACAACATCACAGAAAGGATCCTGGCAGAGAGACTTTGTCGTCCACACTTCCTTGTTGCTGAGGTGGAGGTCGGAGCAGGTCGTTGCATGAATGAGGACGACGGTGGTTGTGGTGACGGCACATTCCGATGGTGGTGGCTGGGCGTCAGGGAGGTCGGGTGGTAGAAGTGCCAGATCATCTCACTGAAGGTTGGGGGAGCTCCGTCTACTCGAGAGTCTGGCTTCTGCTGCCGGGACAAGGCCTGATGACAAATCCGTAAGACTGGGAATTAAACCGAAATTTTAAACCATCCAATAGGTATTGAGAGAAGGCAGCGGAAAAAGCCTCTAGATGGCTCTGGTTGAAGAGGGGAGAGCAGTGGGGGTAGTAGAATGCCACTTGGACACAGGCCGGGGTCTGATCAGCCTCGGTCGGGTCGCCTGGAGGAGGCTGTCTGTTGCAAGACCCGAAACACACAGTGACTCCAGGAAACAACACTGATGATGTGTCCAAGTCTGTGCATCAGTAGATGTATTATTAACTGGAAACCCTTTCTGACGTTGTCGGATAAAACTTAAATGTATTCATTATGGTCTGTGCTGCTATGTTATGTCTATATTATGTGCAAACTCTGCCTTATTTGGCATACTGACTGATGATTCTGACTGACTCCCACCCATATGTGTGTGTTTCTGTTTTTGTTTTGTGTTTTGTTTGTTTTCTACCCGGGACCATTTTTAAAAGAGGGGCAGTCTATTTTTTGAATTAGTTTTTGCTGTCAGCTTTGGACATCTAGATCAGTGTTTTTCAACCTTTTCTGAGGCATGGCACACTTTTAAGCCAAAAGTGTTACAAAATGACACATTACACCCTAATTAAAGAAGAAGTAATAAAGTAATAAAGTGCATGTAACCACCGTTAATTTTTTACATTTATTAATTCTTACTCAAACTTGCCTGTTCCTCAATGTTTCCTGTTTGTGTGACTGTAAACTCCACATCTGTATCAGTGTGTGACCTCTGGGTTGTTGACTGTAGCGGCTCCTCTGATGATGACAGATGTAAGTGTTTACAGCTCTGTTGAAACAGTCAGCGTTGTGCCTCAAGTAGGTCAAAGGTCAAGTTCACACATGTAAACTTTCTTTTGTAATTCTGCTAAAGGGCGCGCTGCAGAGAAGAAGAAAAACAAAAAAACACTGAATGAAGCAGGAAAAGGAACTCCACAAGAGCGTGTGTTAAGTAGCAGAAACACGGCAGACTAAACAGTAAGATAATTATCATGTAAATGATTTCAACACTACATCCCCCCGACTGACTGTTAGCCGCTAGCCGAGAGAGCCGACAACTGTGAGAGAGTGTGTGTGTTTATTTTAAAGAGGCCATGTATGTAAATACATCCGCTCTGTGGAAATGGCCTGTTAAATGGATGGGTACACACACACACACACACACACACACACACACACACACACACACACACTCACACCCACGCACACGCACACGCACACACACACACACACATACCCACACACACACACGCAGACTGCTGACCACTCTAAAACCGTCCTGGGGAAAGTGCTTGGATATGTAAGTATGTGTGTGTGTGTGTGTGTGTGTGTGTGTGTGATGCCCACACCAACATGTAACTAAAAGGTTGCAGGTTCAGACCCACTGAACCGTGTCAAAGGTGTGTTCATGTGTGTGTGTGTGTGTGTGTGTGTGTGTGTGCGTGTGTGTTTACAGGTTAATCCAGTAGAAAGCTCGCTCAGCCTGAGCTCTTCCAGGAGGACGAGTCATGCTCTCCTCTCAGGTAAACAGATTGACCTGATGTCTTCACTTTGCTTTGTTTGTTTTGTACATTAAGGAGCTGAAGCCTGCAGAAAACAGAAAACGTCACTCTGTGTGGAAAAACAGCCGTCAGTGTACACAGCGCAGGGTTTTCACTCAGGTGCGTCTACCAGAGGAGCATCCGTCTTCGTAGTGGATGAAACCAGGCATGGCTGGTGTAAACGGGCTAGCAGGCCAATCGTCCATCAACGACCACAGGCTGCGTTCTCAGAGCCCAGAGCAGCACATCCAACCAACATGACCCTGTCTTTGTCGTATAAATCCTTTATAAACAAGACAAACACACGTAAGGTCATTGTTCCTAACTGTCAAATCCAAGTGTTTTATTCTAAAAATAAACCGAATGTTTTAATGTTGTTTCGATGTCTGGCTTCCTGCTCCGCTCGATCTGCTCTGTGGTAAATTGATGCACCGTTCTCAGGCATCCGCTGCAGAGGGCGCCAGACTGCCTGAGCTGGGACAAGTTAAAATGACCAACTTGAAGGACGAACGTTTTCTTGCTGTATTGTGAAACTAATCAGCGTTTGGATTTGCCGACTTCTACATACAAGCTTTTTAAACATTGTTTTTTTCTTCCTCTTCTTTGTATTTTATTTTTTTTACAAATCGTCATGGTGGCATTTCAGGAAACTTCCAACACCTTAGCTGCAAATAAATCAGAAGAAAATCAGTTTCATATTGATAAAAACAAAGCCGGAGTGAAGCCTCTTTGTGACTTATTATTTACAGTCAAACTAAGAGTCACGAGAAACTGATGATGGAGTGCTGATCAGCTCAAATATAGTCAGTATTAATATAAGAATTCTGCTCCAGTGGTCATAAGGAATCAAGAAATGACAGTGTTTATTGCGCCGACATAAATGGACAGGTAAATATTGACTTGCTTTTGGTCCTTGTTTTTTCACAAGGTTTTTCCCAGAAGCTATTGACAACAAAGATCTCCTCCCCTGAGCTGCTGGCAATGTCAACATTTACTCAAATATTGCTAAAAATGACCAAAGTCTGCCACGAGGTACCAATCTGATGAGCCAATCAGGCGCCTCCCTGTCTTCCTGCTCGTTCTCTACCTCTTGCGTGCTCTAGCCCACACTCAAATGATCACTGATGATGGAGTTTATACTGTGAGTTTACTTACTGCTGAATGAGACATGAGACGACGTAGTTTCTACCTAATGCAAGAGATGAGCTGAGGTCCGTTTCTGGAACAACAGCGCTCGCTCATGTAAGTGAGGGGGCGTGGCTTTAGAGGGAGCACAGAGGGGAGGGGTTGGGTGCAGACGGAGCACTGAGGGAATGCTACTTTCAAAATCATGCTAGTTTTAAAACAAATACCAACCCTGCCTTTAATGTTCTAATGATGCTGACGTAGATGATTCTGACGTAGATTTTGTTACTTTCCCACAGCAGCAAGGTGCAGCCTAAGCGTGACCTTACACGTCTGAATGTGTTCATACTTCTAAACTTAAAAGTGTCTTAATGTTTCTTAGTGTCCTTACTGCCCACAACAAGCGTCTTCTCCTTTTCTAAGAATTTCTTCACTCACACAGGCGCCCCGGGGTCACAGAGCTGAGATCTGACCGTGACCTCCTCATCACCAACTGTCAGTAATGTTTTGTAATCGAAGAACCGAATCTTGTGGGCGCACACGCATGCACACACACACGCACGCACGCACGCACACACACCCACACACACACATACACACACACACACACACACACAGAGCTGTGAGGCTTTCTTGTTACAGCCTGCTCAGCAACAGTTCACTGTGTACAGAATGTAGAGTGTGTGTGTGTGTGTGTGTGTGTGTGTGTGTGTGTGTGTGTGTGTGTGTGTGCGCTCTGGCTGTGAGCCCATTCAAACAGAAACATGAGTGAGGAGTTGGAACACTAGATGCCGAGTTTCTGTGTACGAGCTTGAGCATGTGTGTCAGGTAAAAAAGAAGAAAAGGGAATTCATTGAAATGAAGTCTTATTCAAATAAAGAACTTCATTTTCCTTTGACAGTGAATTTGCATTTCGTCCAAACAAGAGTTTGCAGTGTTTCCCCCGTAGGGAACATAAAGCTCTAACGGTGTTAAGGTCTCTTTTCTATCCTGCCTTTATCACGGCCCTGATCACTGGAATGTTTATCTCCCTTTGTAAATAATGCGGCGCAGTTACCGCCAACTCGCAGCCCACAGTGTTTTATCCAGTCTTTCCACAGACTCTGCGCGCGCCACAGTTGCTGCCACTCTAGTCAATGATTGTGTTCACACAGCGGGCGCTGCAGTTCGTCTCTGGAGCGTTCCAGCAGCGCCACTACGCTCTGCTCCGTTTCAAATAAACTGAGTCTATTTTCAACAGAGCGCTCTGCAGGCATGCATCAAGCTGGACAAAATATGACAACACGGACAGGAAGTCAGGCAAGGAAACACTCAGAGCATCCGCTCAATTTCCAAATAAAACACAATATACGGACTCATGATCGTATTTTTCATCACTTTATCAACATAACGCTGAAACAGGCACTGAGTGAACAGCAAATCATCCTCAGAAAGACAAAGCAACAAGTTGTCTGAACGTCTTTCTCTGGATTCCCGCGTGATCTTGTAGTTCTCATGTGATCTTTTGAACCTCTGTGTACAGCTGCTAGTGGCTGCGCTCACGCTCCAGAGACAAACCGAGTGGGGCCGGTCGCACGGCGTTAGACGAAGCAAGAAAAAGACTATTTGGAAATTGGCTGTCACAATTTATTTTTAAGATAATCATTTTTGTATCTGGTGGAAAACAAGTTTCAGTTCTTCAGGTCGTCATATTTGGGATGTTTGTCATGCAGAAGAAACACCTAAACCATGAAAGATGAAGCTGTTTTTTAAAGATATTCAAGTCAGACTTCCTGGAAACGTAACAGGTTCAGCTTCTGCATAACAAACATTTTCTTACAGTGTAATTTAAGGCTGTCCAGAATACACACACATGCGCACGCACACACACACACACACACACACACACACACACACACACACACACACACACACACACACGGACTGTATGGCCTTCCCTGGAAAAGCTTAAGAGAAGTGATGACTCTGAGCAGTAGGATCACTTCTTATGTGTATGGTATGTATTCTTAGAAAGAGTGTGTGACATTATATAACCTCTTGCTGGCTGTGTGTCAGTACACTGTGTGACTGTGTGAACCACACACTGCTGGCTGCACATTTAACTGCTTCTACATTTAGTGCTCAGAGTCTCAGAATCAGGTTTCACTCTACAGCAGCAGCAGCAGAGGATGGAACTGCTGTCCACCCAAAAGCAAAATATCTGAAAGGCATTCATGAACCTCTGACTTCCACGAGCAGATCACTTTGTTCAGTACTTTGCTATTTCTCTATAACATATTGTTCCAATGGTAGGCAGACTTTTGATCTACTTGTAGTACTCAAATTGGTCGCGGTCTCAAGTGCTTTTGCACAATAAAAAAGTCAAAATGGTTTAGCTATCGAGTTTGTCATCAAGTCCCTTCATGTTGTGAATTTGACCTGTTTGAGCCTCCACTTCACACCCACCTCGTCCGAACGACACTCTCACTGTGTGGAAATGACGACTCAGCTGCTTCATGAAGGTGTTTTCGAAAGGTTGGTGATCAAAGTGAAAAAAACAAATGGACTTAATGAAGTGTAAAATCCTCCTCCAAACTCTGACCTTTGTCGCCTCCAGAAGCTTCCAGTAACAGTGCAATTACAGTCAAAGACAGACAGGCTTCCTCCTGAGATAACTCATCTCACATTCTTCACTAATCTCACATTCTTCACTAAAAACATTTGAATAAGATTTGCGTTCCTGTAAAGTCGCCCTCGGGAGGGATCGGGCAGATAGGAGCACACAGTTATGACCTCAGGATTGGTCAACACAGAAAACACTTTGATAACAAAAACACAAGAGCTCGCCGTAACTCAAGAGATTCTTTTGTTTTTTTTATATTTTTGTAGTTTATATCTTAACTTGATATCCCTCCATGTTTGTCAGTGATGCTACTAGTACTCTTACTTTTATACTTGTGTGATAAAAGCTTCACTGGGTTGAATTTGTGTCCTGAACGGCAAAAAAAAATCTATACCTGTCGGTTAATTATGAGCAGTTTGAGCAAGATTGAACCTACATTATTGAAATTAAAACATTCAGACCCCTCAAAATATATTTTAAAAATGTATATATATATATATATATATATATATCATTGAAAAGTTGTCAACACCCAAACGTGCATGCTGTCCTAAATTTAAAGAAATTATTATAAGTTCTTGTAATAAGGGGTCGACATACAGTATATGAAGGTGATGTCACCAAGTTTGTAAAGTTTTAGAAATCGTTTCTGTTCATGCTAACTTAAATCACTTCACTGTCCATATTCACTCGGCTCGTGCGTGCTGGTGATGGCAGGTCAAATCAAATCAGTGTCGCCTCGTTTGGAGCTGATAACACAGCCGCACACATGAATCACTACTTTTAAAAAAGCTTTCATCATGCACTAGTAAGCAGGCAGGGAATAAAAGACGCAGAATCTAACCGCACAAGAGCAGCAGGGAAGGACACATTCAGACTACCATGAGACTGGTGCCCACCAAACTGACAACAAAGAACAAGCTTCTATGTAAAACTAACCGCTGCTGTCAGGCCAAAACATTGAACTGCTCACACTAAACTTTTTTTTATTTTTTTTTATTGGTGATTGATTGGTGAACAACATGAAACAAGAATATATAGACATGACAATTAAAGTGAGAGCAAATAAACAAAGACAAAAAAAAAGCCAATTAGTTTGTACATTCTGCACATGCACAAGAAGCAACACCCCTCCATACCAGTAGGTGGCCAAGTCCGATATTTGTCACACTAAGCGGGAAAAAACGGAAGACCCCACACCGAGGATAAACAACTGGCAACATTTTTGCACTAGATCAACATTTTTCTTCTGAACGCGTTTGTTTAAATCTCGACTTGAGAAGTTATGGAGGTGGTACTAGCGTTATTTGAGAAGAGACTTTTGCTGTCTTGGCTTGTCGTTCGTTTATCTTTGTCACTTCCATTTCTCAGTTCATGCTGGCTTAGAGCCAATTAGAGTGATATCTTTTCTCGACTGGTCTTCTGCTGAGTCTACTTGTTGAATCGGGGCAAAAAGCCTCCGACAAGCCCTGAGCAGTACCGACCCTTAACCACCGAATCTCTCTGACAACCCAGACTGCAGACGGTCAGCCCGATGTGTACCATCCTTTAGACATGCATTTAGAAAAGTCGATTAATTATGTTAGTGCGACTAAAACTGGACTGAGGCATGAATCTTGTTCGTCAAATGGAAATGATACTCAATCGAATTTCTCTGAGTCTTTCTAAAACACCAAGATAATCTGTGTTTTTGGACCAAACAGTTCTGGGGACTTTTTGAAGAGGAACTATCAACTAGCTGGTTCCCTGAGAACTACACACCGTGGAGACCTCTTTTCTGTCTGCATTCGCACCGCCATGGTACCTACTCTGAAACAGGAGTTAAAAAGGTTCCTTTAGGGAACTAAAAAAGTTCATAGTTCCTGCGATGCAGAATCAGTAAAAAAAGGGGGAGGGTTCCAACAGTTCCTAGAACTATGAAAAAGTTCCTGCGGTCCCAAAACGCCTAATGTAGTTGTAGATGGATTTACTCGCATGTATGCGCCTCAATCTGCCCTAAACTGGATGAGGCGTTCTGCACATTTCTGTTTTCTAAGCTTTATGCAATCAGTAACCCTCATTTACATTTAATCTACTGATAAGACAAAAGGCTATTCCAGTGAGTTTGAAGATAAAGAGAGCTTCATAGGGTAGGGAGGTTGTATTTCTATGAAACTTTTCCAAAGAGAAAACCACACAAACCCTGATCTGAGTCCTACCAGTTAACTCTCAGTAATGTCTCAACACGTTCTCCGGCTGCCACAAAGACACTGAAATTCCTGAGAATTGCTCAAGAAGGTTGATATTGAAATTTCCTGGTGCTGGAGGACAAATATTTGCATGGTATTTGCATATGAGGGGGAAGTCGACCCACGGTGACCATCAGGAGTTTTCACACCTTACCGATGATGCAACTGAGCCGTTGGGGAACATTCCTTGTCAGGACAGCACTTATCTCTGTGGCAGCTTATCTGGTGCTGACAGGAGGCGGAGCTATGGAGGGGGGGCTACTTACACTACCCTCTGTTTAGTTAAACCGGTTCATGATCAGATCAGAAAACCTTGTGATCTCTACTGTTCTCTGCGTACCTGATGTAAAAGTACAGGAACCTGGTGAAAAAAAAACTGTCATACAACAAGGAAGTAATCTTAATAGACGTCTTTGGAAGTTTAACAGCTTAGAAAACTTTGCTGTGAAGATGTGCTCCTAGATATTTACAGAAACATTCTCTCCACAATATGGTTTTGCTGCATTCTCATAACGGCATAATCAACAATGATGATTATATTAAAATGCACAGAAATTGGGGGGTTTCCACTTTTGCTTAACCTGTCCAGTCAACTTTATTTACATAACCAAATACCACAGAGAACAAATGTATAACAGGGGCGGACAGAAGGTGGAAGCTGGGTACTTTCCCAGTATGGACAGACATTCAACAAACCTGTACACAATAGACCGACACAACGAAATCGAACCGCATTCACACACGCACTCCTGGCAATTTCCCCTGACATTTTCAGGGAAGTCTGCCCCTGATTTTCCAGAGTTCCCCTTTCACGCATGTCCCTCACAGCTAGAGATTTACCCTGATGGATGAGGACTTAGGGGGTGCAGAACATGACGGACACCACAGTTGGGATTTCTTCCTCGGAGGATGAAGCAAAGAGTCCTTAGCTTTGATTTCAGTTTTTGCCTTTTTATCACTGCTGCAGGAAATTGGATGTATTCACATACTGGTAAGAAGCAGTCTCGCTGCTGGGGTGTTGGTAGCCTAGCGGTTAGTGCGTACGCCCCATGCACTTATAGGCCTCCATGTAGGCTTCCTGCATGTCTATCCCCACTCTCTCTCTTCCAGATCTTTGATTCTATCCTCTGTCCTATCTCTAAAATAAAGGCAAAAAGGCCCAAAAATAAACCTTTAAAAAAAAAAAGAAGCAGTCTCACTGTTAGGATCCAGACCCCATTTTGACATGAAATAAACTTCATCACCACGTCAACCCGGTTGTGATAATTTGAGCTGCTGGGTACACTCATCATTTAGAAGTCAGTTGCAAGAAAAAGTCTGGACAAAGTCAGGGTGACGCTTCAGTTCACACATGCATCTCAACAGGAAATGTCGGAAACATTTGAGAGAGCCGTCATTTGTGAAAGGAGCTTTACAGTACAGACAGTCAGGTTAACAGAGTTGAAGACAAAGCCTGTCATGTCCTGATGAATGTCTTGTTTTTACTGTTTTACCAGTTGATGCTCCAACCTGAGGTCGATTCTTTAAAGGGATATTTTGAATATTTTCTCAAGTTGGTTGAGGTGCTTCTCCAGAGTCTTCTATAGATTGATATCTGCACACCTCCAGTTTCATACACAGGTTGGAGTTTACGGTCTTCTATATTTAAAATATCTGACATCAGGCATCCTTTTCCTTTTGTAATACGTTTTCTCAACTGTAGTACATTCCCTGATGTCACACTTCAACTATTTCAGTCAATACGTTCAAGAAATATTAACGTTTTGGTCATCATCACCATAGACTTTAAATATTCATGGGTGAAGCCGGAGTGATGATGTCAATCAATGCGACCCAAATGTCTGATATTTCTCAACCAATCAGATTTATTTAATGAAAAACTGTGCAGCATCGACTTCAGAAGGTATGAAATATGTGACACAATAAAGAAAGAGAACAAAAAAACAAACATGTTAATAAATGCTTCATTACCCGACTCACTAGTTGAGAACCACTGGTCTAGCACTTGTGCTCATTTCACAATTGCACAATAAAAATAATAATAAAAAAAAAGATCTGTTCCCTTTGCTCTGATGTTTTTCTTACCTAACCTGCAGCAGTTTGAGTCTTCAGTTCATGTTGCATCAATCAAAGTGGATTTAGAGTTTAGCAGTAATGTGTCTTACTGAGTATCACTGCTGATTTATTCTTTTTGTTTGCAGAGCAATTTAAGTCTGAAGAGGTTTTAACCACCAACGCTTTTTACACTGAGATAAAAATCCCCAACTCCTCCGTCGACTGTGATCCAGAAGATGAGTTAACCATCAACAAAACAAGTTCAAGATAGTTCAGAGAGTCAAATCATCAGAGAAAACCTGGAGAAACTAAGACATCTTTGTCACTGTTCTTTGTCTGTTCTTCTTCTTTACGCACATTTTAGTTTTTTCATTTTACTGTCACTTTCATGCAAGACAGAACATTTTAGAAGGAACAAATTATTTGATTTGTTAACCTCATGCTTTGTTTAATTCAAATGATCTAACAGCCAATCAATCACCAGCCTCAAACTCAGAGAGCAATATGATTGGCTGACAGCTGAAGTGGCTTACAGCTTAAAAAAAAAAAAAGGGGACCACCATGACTCCCGGAATAAAAGTCATCTTGTTCTAACCCAACCGAACGCTGTGAATGATTAAACTCTCTCTCCACCTACACTCAGTGTCTCTCTCTCTGCTCATTCTGAGAGACTTAATGACTCAAACACACAAAGACGTTCAGCAGCTGCTGTCAGACTCACAGGAAAAAGAAACTGAAGAGAATCACCATCAATATGCGCCCACTCAGGAGGACGTTTATGGTACACCACATGAAGAGAAAGCAGTTTGCATGAAGACAAGCTTTTTTATCTGACTGATTACAGATTACAACAAACTTCAGAACGTTTTTATACTACTGGATCGTCAATCAGATCTCTTAAAGGGGTCAAATTATGACAAATCTCACTTCTACAGTGTCTTTGAACACATATTTGGGTAACTTGAGTGGAAAAAAGATAGGAAGGTACAGAACAAACCTGGCTATTGGTACCACCATAAATCTTTGAGCCAAACTCTGGTGTTTTTAAAACGATTGCAAAATCCTGCAGTTCCTTGAGTGTCCACTAGAGGTTGGCTGAGAGGTTCACAAACACACCCATTCAAAAAAGCCTGTTTTTAGAGCAGAAATGTACAAGTTTACAGCCTGGTTCAAAGAACGAAAAAAGTCTGATTAGCTCAAGTTATGAGGGATGGAGTTATCTATATTTAGTTTCTGCTCTCTTCATTTGATTAGTTCTCAAAAGGGGAAAAGATCCCTCTGAGTCACAAAAACACAGGAAATACCAAATCACTGTGAATCTGTTAAGACCAACATAACTTCATTCCATTTATTTCAGCTCTACTGCCTCCATAATTTAATCATGAGGAACCATCCCTGTCTTATTATCCGATTTGATATTTTCCATCAGCTAATGATTTGCCTTATTATTGACTCGTTCCTATACACCATGTCTTAAAGACTGGTCATTTCCCTCGCTCTGAGCGCCTTATTGGTCCAAATACAGACTCTGATCTTGTGCTATGAATGGACGGCTTTGTGCATTTGTTCTTAGTTTGGTCTGATTTTACTGCGAGAAGAACTTGATGAGAAATATGAGTTCCAGGTCTTAAAATGTTCTACAAAATAAAAGTCAGTAAAAGATATTGCTGCTCTGGCAACCTGTCGGCTCTGGCACTGACACTATTCAGGCTATCGTTTCAAGCGGCAGTATTAATCTCCCGGTTACATTTTGCCTACAATCTGGATCTAAAATGAAAGACCTGGATTCAGATTATACAGGGTAGCGTTGTAGAACTCTAAATAGGAGTAGTTATTTTCTGAGTCATAGATGGTCTTTCTCTTTTAATGAACATTTTATAGTTTGTAAATTGTATTTTGTCTGTAACTTTGTGTTTCCTGCTGAATGTCTCGGCCAGGTTTTAAAAAAAGACATTCTTAATCTCGATGGGAAAATCCTGGTTGACTAAAAAGTTAAATAGATAATAAATAGATTATATTCAATTGCATAATATAACATTTGCATCGGAGGCGGCAGAAGTATAAAGAATTCAAAAGTAAAAGTGCATTTCCTGACACACAGATTCTTTAACGTTTTCTCTTCGAGCTCTTTCAAGTCTCGGTTTGAGTTGTGACCTTGACTCAAATGTGTTTCATGTCACTTTCTGAATGACTGAGTTCACGAACACTGGTGTAGATATGAGTGTGTATTATACACTCAAGTGTGTTTCCGCTGCACTTGAATCAATCACTGAATACTCCATCAGGCTGCACCACCAAGAGTTTGAGGTGTTTGTTCGAGAGAGTCCACAGAGAAGTTCAGAAGAGGACATGAACACACCCATACACACACACGCACACACGCACACGCGCACGCACACGCACGCGCACGCACACGCACGCACGCACACTAAGGTGTCAAACAGTGAGGAGTAGTGAGGAGGACTTTTAACAGGATGATGAGTTTCTCAAGTTGAGGAGAAAATTAAAACATTTTCTGCAAACACTTCATGAAGTTGGGCCAAACACACAAAAATAATTTGTGCACAAATTTCAAGCCAAATGCAAGTGAGACATGCATGTTGAGTTTCTCTACGTGTGCTCGCCTCCACAGGTGCATCCAATCACTGATTAAGACTCTTCATGTTGATGAAGCTGCTGAACAATAAGTGAGCATCTGATTTCAAGCTTCTTGTAGGCTTTAAACTTTTAAGCCTTCCAAATGATCACAGAAATGCTAATTTCATAGTGTTTCATAATTACAGAATGTCTAACTAGATTCTATGTGTGACTTTTTTTCTCCATTTTGTTGGATCAACCAATCACAGCTTGTAAAAAAATGTGTCATACCTAGCAACAAAGTTCGACCACGCCTCCTCACTAAGATAAAAGTTTCTGTCCCTTCCTCGCTCAGAGTCGCTCTGAGAATGTTCCTAAATCACTCCGAGGCTAAAAGTCCTTGCTAGGATTTAGTTAAGATCAGTTAGGAGCTCTCTGAGAGGATCCTTTAGAATGTTTCTGCCCGAACACAAACAAGTTGCTAACAACGGTGCAAACTTCATTTTTCTTCTCATTAAAGATCCAGATATTCCTCCACACAGGGTTGATAATAAACTACAGACGCTGCTGAGACCACCTTACACCGACCGACCGCGATCACAGGCGCCCCCCAACAGACTCTCAGGATTTTATTCAGACTTTTGAAATACTTTGAAATGGCTTGAAAAGTCGGTAGGTGTACAGCCATGCAAACTTTTCTCAGTGAAACTCCTGAAGGGATTTCACCAAACATCATTTCTGCTCTGCTTCTTACTTCTCATGGCTGAATTTGCATTATTGTTGTGGGAACTAAAAAAAAAACCACAACCGTGCAAATGAGCCACTGAGCTGCTGATGATTCATGTGGAAAACACGACAGCTAGCTTTCAATTACAACAAATGACACAACAATGAAATAATGAGTGATTGTGACATGTTTCATTGTGAAAGAAAAGATGCACATTAGAGTTTTTGAGTTTTGACCTTTTAAAACTTTGTTATTTCATTTATTTATACATTTTTTTTATTTTTATTTCTTCCATTGTTTCTCTCTGTGTTGCACGGTGCTGCAGTGGTTAACACTGTTTCCTCACAGCGAGGAGGTTCCTGGTTTGAATCCCCTTCCTTCAGGAGCCTCTCTGTGTGGAGTCTGCATGTTTTCCCCGTGCATGTGTGGGTTCTCTCCGGGTACTCCCGCTTCCTCCCACAGTCCAAAGACATGCTCGTTAGGTTAACTGCTGACTCTAAAAGTCCCCATTGGTGCGAATGTGAGTGTGTCTGTCTCTATATGTCAGCCCTCGCCCAATGACAGCTGGGATCGGCTCTACCATCCACCTGACCCTGAACGAGAAAAGCAGTATAGATATGATGGATGGATGTTTCTCTCTGTGTTACACCCACCATTACTCACACAGGTGTGTTTGTGTTTGTGGTTTCCCGTGTGTCTCATTTCACTCTCTCTGGTCGTCGGCCTCCTTCACACCCCCTCTTAAAAAACACTCATTTAAGGCGCTAGAGTTTTTACAGGTAAGGGTGGAATAAAGGACGTGTGGTTTGTTGGTTTGATGTCATTCATAAAGACAAATTGTCATTTTAAAATTTCAGCTCAGCCTGTGAGATGACGAATCTGTGGGAAGATTTTTGATCTAAATGTTAAGTTTTTTTCACAACTCCTCCGGTCTTTTTTTCATCCTCTCTGTGTATCTGAATATTTCTACTTTAACATTTTATTTTCAGCCCAGAAAGGACCTACTGTACGGAGTCCTTAAGAGGACAAGGGCAGAGAAAAAAAATAAAAAAATAAGTTTCAGGTGCACATGTAAAACTCTTGTACATCTCAGAAATCATCCTGTGAGCAGGAGAACACTTCCTCTCCTCCTGAGAAGTATTAAGTGCTTCTTTTGTCATCTCAGTGAGACTTGTGAATGCAATACTCTCATGAAGCATGAAGACTGGATCATGGGCATGTAAAACTTCCTCAGGAGCACATGAAACTTTCTTCTTTCAGGGCTCCATACTAAACAGTATGTTGCACATTTCAACTATGTCTCCCCCCCTAAACCCTCTGATATTTCTCATCATTTAGAAAAAAATATTTCCAGTAAAACTCCCTGCAAATGTTCCTCAGATCATGTCGACACAGATCTGTAGCTTGGTGTGAACATGGCGTTACCATGAATGTGAGAAGACAAGCTGCGTTACCTTCCAGAGGAAAGATGTCATTTCTCAGAGAAAAAAAAAAAAAAAGTCCCTACACCTGAGGCATGAAAAAAACCATGCAGATGAAGAGGTGGGTGTTTTCTTGTGACACTGGGGTTTTTGTTCCAGGGCAGAATAAAAGATCCCCTCGAACCTCCCTCTGATCACTGAAGTGTATATTTCATTTTTTGGTTCAGAAGCCACAAAAGAGACAACCTTTAAAGGTTATCGAGAGTACTTAGAGTAGTAAGATAAGATAAGATAAGATAAGATAATCTTTTATTTATCCCACAATGGGGAAGATTGCAGACAAAAAGTGAACACAGTACAATTTAAATAAAAATAAAAATTAAGAATCTACAAAAAAAATAGATACTAAAAAATAGATTTACAAAATAAAAAATAGATCAGCTATTTGACAAAAGTTCTTCTATAAATATATTTATATATGTGTCGGACATGAGATGTAAACTTTGTTTGCGCTGCATCAAAGATCATTTTGACTGTTGAGGGCCCAGACAGTTAAAAGTTCTTGGGCCTGTTGCAGCGACCTCATCACTCCTCATAGTTTGAATTAACATGCAGAAATTTGAGGAAGGATAGGATGAGATCTTAACCCCCCCCCCCAGTTTTTGAGAATGAAACATGTTAAGCGTGAAATCAGTTCAGCTCGAGGTGACGTTCTGAACTACCTTCCCAGGCGTCGCCTCATATCATGTAGTATAAAATCTAATGAGCTCCATTTGGACCTTGAGAGGGAGCAGATAGCGAGAGTAAATGAAGCTCAATGTTTTTGCTTTTAGCTGCGGCACATGCTCTGTTCTTAAGTGATTTCCTCACACAATACATGTGCAGAGAGACTTTAAGAAGGTGGAAAATAAAACAAGTCATTAAGAAATATGTTGGAAAAGGTTTAATTGTCTTTGTAAGGATTGGAGAAATGAGTGCAGCCCCTGAAACAGTGACATGAGATCAGAAATCAGTTGTTGGGTTTGAACATTGGACCCTCCTGATCTGCACAGCTCTCATCTTCATCATCCGCCATCATGTCGTACACATTGCACTGAGACTTCTGCAGCTGACTTTAAGCATCATGTCCTGCCTCTAGAGACTAGCCAAGACTGGAGCACTCACACTAGTCAAACCAACTGGACTTCGGGGGTGAAGCGTGCTTGGGCGCCCTGAGAAAAGTCCGGGACAAAAACTCCAGTGCGTGTGTGAAAAGCACTGTGGTGAGATGTTGACAACTTTGCCCCCTTTTTTTTTTTTTTTTGTTCCTGGTTGAGGAGGAGGTTGTAGCTGAAGCACAAGCCTCTGAAATGTCACCTTCATGATAAAAATAACTTGTGTGTGTGGGGGGGGTGGTCTAAGGAGAGAACCTGATAGTGTGAGTTGAGTCATCAGAGACAAAAACAGGAGGTGTAATGAAGAGGAAGTACCTACCCCCT
Organism: Labrus bergylta; assembly: GCF_963930695.1. Classification (NCBI taxonomy): domain Eukaryota; kingdom Metazoa; phylum Chordata; class Actinopteri; order Labriformes; family Labridae; genus Labrus; species Labrus bergylta. Next base: position 23,295,927 of record NC_089199.1, read on the forward strand.
GCAGAGTGATCAGTGGGGGGGGGGGGGGGGGGGGGGGGGGGGGTTAATTGCCCCTGAACCATCTGTTAATAAAACTCCATTTAAATAATAGTATCAACAGTTGTTTGACAAAAGACACAAATAAACATCCTGACAAAGACAAACAGGAAGGATTTGTTTTCTGGGGATTTAAGGGATAAATTCAATTTTGTTTTTGTTTTATGAATGAAATCCTCCAAACTCCATTGACACCAGCAGCTGTTGGTGTTGTTTCAGGGAACAAACCATCTGCTGGTGCTCACCAGAAAGTTAATGTTTTTTGTTTTTGTTTTTTTTATCTCGGAACAAAAAGGGAAAACAGGATGAGCAGCATTAAAGCTTCTTAAATCCTGAACATGACCATGTGTCCGTTTCAGAAACAGCTTTCATCGAGCAGCTGCTCAGATTAAAACTCCACAGCATCACCTTGGACAAAGAACATGATGAGCATGTTATATATTTATTCATATTCATGTGTAGACGGACTGTCAGTGCTGCTTGTGTGGAACTGTTTTCTGCAGATTTAAAGTATTTGAAGCCAAAAAGTCTGCCGACAAAGCATTTGAAACAGGACTATCTTTACTAATCCTGCAGCTTCTTAATATGCACATGATGTCAACTTTCTTTCTTTTAGGTCTGCACTTTGTTATCTCAACTATTCTGTCTTTCTCAAATCTCTCCTTTCTAGTTCTTAGTTTATTCTGTCTCAAGAGAAGCTGCAACACCTGCTTTTCCCTCAGGGGATAAATCAAGTATTTGTTGTTTTATACATATTTTATTTACTGCACTTCTGGGCTACACTTTAAAAACCTTGTCAGGTGTTTATAAGTTTGAGACTATCCCTTTCAGATGGGGGGGGGGGGGGGTCTCCTGAGGTAAGACATAATGTGAAAAGAACAAAGCAGACGAAGGAGAGGAAGCAACAGAGAGTTCCCAAAGTTTCCATCCCTTGACCCCCAAAATGACAATGCAAGAGTCTGGTGACCCCCTCTGTCCCCGAGAGAGGTTCAAGTTTTTAACGTTGAGCACAGCAGCACGCACTAATAGGCCTTAAATTAGTTATATTATTTCAGTGTGTATGTTTGGGCCGACTGTGGCTCAGTTGGTAGGGTCGAGGGTTCGATCCCCAGCTGAGCAACATGTCCGATGTGTCCTTGGGCAAGACACTTAACCCTGCATTGCTCCCGCTGCTTCGTTGGTGGTGTATGAATGGATTGCTGTTGTACTTCATCTCTGATGCACGTCGCTTTGGATAAAAGCGTCTGCTAAGTGAATTGTAACATGTTTGCATTTTAGTTTACAAAGAGCGCAACAGATACCTACCATGTAACAGTCATGTACAAACTTTTACTTTCATTTCAGCACAAATCTATTTTTAGGATGATGGTTTTATTTTAAATTGAACAACTTTTTAGTTTGTATATTCACAATAACGGATATGCAATTTTAAGTCATTTCAAATCTGTATTTGTGTTTGGAAGGCATCTCTCGACCCCCACTTTGGGAGCCACTGCTCTATACGATGCTTTTATGAGAATATCTGTCTTTCTATCAATGCTACGTGTAGTTGAAGAGAATCTCAATCTGAACTAAAGAGTGGAGAAGAACATCCTGGAGAACAGGAAACATAATGCAGCAGGTTCATTAGATCACGGAGATGGTAGAGGTGGCGTGCAGACAGTCTATGGTCGTGCAGCGATCACAGGGAATAACTGTCACCACCCCCTCCCACTCGCTCCAGGTGAATTCTCCTGATTATATCCTGCTGCATTCTCACATCAGCTCACTTGGACTTCATGCAGAAAATACGAGGAGGCTGGAGGAGAAACTCCGGGTGATGTCTGAGTGAAAAATTAATCTTTTTGCGTTCACACCCTTCAGAATTTTTCATGAGTTTTGTGTGAGTATGAAAGCAGTATTAAAGGGGGTTATAGTTGAAGCAGGGCGGCTACTTTGTACCCCTGACTTAAGTCAAATGAGCAGCTGGTAGGTGATCAATGAGAAACTTTTGGACCAGTGAGATCACAGAATCAAAGCTCCTGGTGTTAAAAACAAATATCTTTTGTGGGTTTAATTGAATGTTTATGAATTTTCTCCCTCGGAAAGGTTGATGACGTTTGTTGGGGTTGTACAGGACGGGGTTGCCAGAAACCCAGTGGACCAGAAAACACATCAACACACACACACACGGTTCACCTGTATCTGCACGCTTCACCACACACACCCACATGGCCCATGAAGACTATTTGCATAGAGACGCAGAGAAAGTTTCCCCGCTGCTCTTTTAAGTCTTTCTGCTTCATTCAGTGACTCACAGACTGAGTAAAGAAAAACCACACACCGTCGTGTCAAGGCTGACTCTGGTTTTCAGCTCTCAGCCTGCTCGATGAACGATGGAGAAAATTAACCATCACTTTCCCCCCTCGAGTCTGCATGAAGACCACTAAGAAGGCAACCCCCCCCCCCCCCCCCCCCCCCACACACACACACACACACAGTGTTTACAGGAGAGGGACGTGGGCCACTGTTTCTGTCCCATTTGTTTCCATTTCAATGATCTTTCAGTGTGCTTATTTGTGGGGGTTCATGTTTGAACTCACTGAGCAGGAAGGTGTAATTTTCCTCTAAATTGTATCTACTGCAAACCATGCATGCTGCAGGTCACTTTGGTCACAGAGTTTTAAATAACAGCATTGTACAACCTTAAATCAATGACTCAAAATAAAAAAACATGAAATTACAGAAGAAACTCACAAAAAGAAGTGACCTCGCTGCTCGTACACTTCTGCTTCTGAAAGAGCGTCTGCAGCTCAGCTTGTCAAGCAGGAGAGTTGCTCTACTACAATTCTACAATTCACTTAGCAGAAGCTTTTTTGCAAAGCGACGTACATCAGAGAGTAAGTACAACAAAGGCAAGGATCTAGAAAAAAGGGAACAATGTCAGTAAGAGCAATCAATCAGCTTTGAGTCCGATTGGACGCACAGGTGCTGACAGGAAGTGACCAGAGGCAACGCACAACATTGACGGCTGTTCTTGCTAAGTGTATGCAACACAAAAAGTCATAGTCAAGATGACGGCATGCACAGATGCAGAGGCTCACAGCTCTACTTTTATCGACTGTGCAAATTGTTTCTTACTGTTCAATATGACACATGTCATATTTTTCTCTGGCAGAATATATGTCTATCTACCTGTGTTCAATATATATATAAATATATATATTTGGGGGTCGGCAGTAGTCCTCAGTCTGCAGGGACTTGGGCTGGGAACCAGAGTGTTGCCGGTTTGGACTATATCTGGAAGTTGGTGTGGTAGCTGCCTGTGGTAGCAACCTTACTCTGATATCTCTCCACTAATGCATGTCCACAGCCCCTGTTTGTAATTCAGACCTATGTGTGTGAGAAGCATGTCCCTCTATATCAGAGTGAAAACCTGAATTTAACCTAAATAAAATAAAATGACGGACATATATTAAAATGACGTCCAACTATGTTACTGAATCTGTTGTTAAAGCAAACCTAACAAGAGGTCAGAGATCGTTGGTCACTCCGGTGAGAGCAGGAATCCTTTTCTCTGGATCTTGAAGTCGGCAGAGTTGAAAAACATCCCAGAGGAACTCAGGCTGTGTGGACGATGTGATTCAGGAGAAGTGGAGAATGAATCTCAGAGTTAAGAGCACCTTTGATTAATGAAGAAATGAGAATCCTGAAATGTTTTGGAGCGCTGATGATGACAGGATGGAGCCATTGAAGAAACTTTACCTTTAGTGTTTTTATGTTGTGCTCTTAATATCTGTTTGTTTATTTACTGTGTCTGAAATGATTCTGTGTCTCCACTGACGAGGAGCTGCTTTACTGTCTTATGTTGTTTTTTTAAGAAATGACAATAAAGATCTATTCTAATCCATGAACAGACCGCCATGCAATCAAATATTCTGCTCACATTTGCAGAGGAATCCATGCAGCGCCTTCAGTATGGTTTGTCCATTATCAGCCTTTTGAAGTCGTTGTTGAGGAAGTCTGTAGCTGATTTTAGGAAACCTTTTTCAAGCCAGGAGAGTTCTGCCCATATTTTCCCTTCACTGATTAAAATGTCTGGAGACAGATGGAGAAGAGTGGTGTGGTATTACGTTAGCATCAGTTTGAATGGAGCAGGAACAGCGTTATGGACGGGGGCCTTAAGCCGCTGATTTTGATCAGAGGATAGGAGATAAACTGCAGCACAACAGGGACTCGGAAAGGTCATTACTGACTCATATGTTTATGGCCACACTGAAGCTGATGATGCAGATATTCTACCAACCAAACCTTCTCTCAGGAGTTTATATTAGTATCAAAGCCCAAGGACATCTACAGTAAGAGGCATAGACAAAATCAAAGGAACAATGATGCGTTCATGTGCAACATGGAACAGAAAGTTAGATCAGTCGGGCATTACATTGTTAGTTTATTGAGGTTTCGCTGCCTGAGTCTTAGGCTGTCTGAAACCACATACTGAACATATTGCCTACTCCATACTCCAAATATTTCAATCAGGAGAGACAAGTGAATTAAGAACATTATTTATTACAACATGGAGATGTGTCTTGACAGAAAGACTTTGGTGCTCGGACTCTAGCTCCAGCTCGAGAATGACAGCGGAAACATGAGTGAGCGCGCAAAAAGGGATGAATGAGAAAGACTTGATCGTGAAGGCAATTATCGTCTTCCTGACTGAACATACGCTAGAGCTTCATGTATACTGTAGGGGCGCCGGATAGCGGTTAGGTCGTGCGCCTCATGTACAGAAGCTAAAGTCCTCATTGTAGCTGCCGTGGGTTCGAATCCGACCTCAGCCCTTTGTTGCATGTCATCCCCCTCTCTCTCCTCTCAACGTTTCAGCTGCTATCCAATAAAGGCAAAATGGCCAAAACAATATCTTATATATAAATCCTTCTTATTAACCGTTAGCATGCCGTTAGCAACATATTAAAATATGGGTCACGCTATGTATTCCCGGTCCGTGCTCTGTTCGATGAGCTAGCATTAAGCTAGCGCAACCGCCGGTCTGTAAATATAATTCAACAACAATTTGCAAACATTTATTTCTAATACAGCTACGTAGTTATTTTAATAATATTTGCCTGGCTTTTAAGTTCTGCGATTGGACAGTCTGAGAGCCGCAGTGCATTGTGGGTCGGTTTAGTCTGACCAGCATGCTCCTTTCATACTTATAGTAAACATCCGGGTATTTCTGCAATACAGTCAATATATGAGTATGAATAGTATGAAAGTCTGCGTGTTCAGAGGTAAAGATAGAGCCTTAGTTTCCCATAATGCACCTTGATTCCTTCTTCTGAAGTGCACATGACTGCTTGATAAACGCCCATGTACTTCAGTTTTGAAATGCAGGTTTTCTGTTTAAATCTTTTTTTAGTTTCCAGGCTCAAATCAAGAAACTGAAGCGACGTCATGTGAGTCATTTCCTCAGACTTTGATCAACCTCCTCCAGAATCATACTGTCTTCACTACCCTTGACTAGTCAACTAACTTTGTTATGCGGAACGGGTGGAATCCCCCTTTATGATGCTTCACATGTTTTCTGAAGAGGCCTGAGAGACGAGCATTACAAAGAGGCAGAACAGAGAAGTAAATGTAAAGTGTTTTAAGGTCAGCAGCCCACTGATATGCATGAAGACTTGTTCTGTTGACCTGTTTTTTCTGCAGCCTTGCGTGTGTGTGTGTGTGTGTGTGTGTGTGTGTGTGTGTGTGTGTGCGTGTGTGTGTGTGTGTGTGTATGTGTGTGTGTGTGTGTGTGTGTTTCAGGAGGTGTGTGTGTCGCTGTTGTGTGTATGGACCTTCCAGTAACAGACCAGTGACCCATTTGGGACTGAGAGCTGTTTTTTTTGTTTGTTTGAGTGGCCAAAGTGCTTGTGTGCGTGTGTGTGTGTGTGTGTGTGTGTGTGTGTGTGTGTGTGTGTGTGTGTCTTAGTGTGTAGTTGCTTTCCGAGTAATCATTCAGCAGAAAGTTTCTCAGTTTGTCTTGAGAACAACAGCAAACAGCCTGAAGGTGGGACTGGATGTGTAATACTGGGAGCTCAGTGCTTGTTGGGAAATTCTCAAGACCAAAGGGGGGGAGGGGGGAGGAGGGGGGGGGGGTCAGATCCACTCGAGCATTCTGATTGGCCACCCCGGTGAAATTAAAAGATTTGCAGTTTGAGTTTGCTTCGTGTCAGCTGTGAGGAGGAAGAAGTAATATCTAGAAGTATTTTTACATAAAGGATACAATAACGTGCAGTACATGAAATGAGGGCATTAAACTTCTCACACATCTCAAGAAATCTTAGTTCAGTGCTTAACCACATGATGGAAGACCTCCACAAGCTGGACTACAATCACAGCTACAAGAGTGGAAAACATGAGGAAAGTACAGCAGAATATCCGGAGCAGTCCTCCTGACATTATCTAGATATTTTCAGGAGTGCAGATGTGAAAAACGGCTTTAACTGAAGCCTGGCGATTAATACGTCTGACAAAGTCCTGAACATCTTAAGATGCTTTTGAGCAAATGCAAAGAAAAGGAAACGAGAGGTTCAACGCCTCTGACCTTTGACTCACACTGATCCGTCAAATAGGAGGCTTCCATGTTACTCACACACGTTTGTTTGACAGTATGTGGTGAGATGAATGAGGACGACTCTCAGCTGTTAATATTCACACTGTACAGGAAGTCCTCTCCTGCTGTGGCTGGTTTGTTGTGTGTGTGTGTGTGTGTGTGTGTGTGTGTGTGTGTGTGTGTGTGTGTGTGTGTCGAGGCCCCCTTCATCTAACAGCTGCAGCAGAGACAAATGTTCTGACAGCAAACTGTGAACGAGTTCAGCAGCACTCTGAGAGACACACGTTGAGATGACCCCGACGCTGACAGGAGGAGGAAACTCACTTCCACAGTTTTCATCTGCAGAGAGCCTGACGAGAGATTCAGGGTCGGCTCTATGGTTTTTTTTTTTTTTTTTTTCCTCAAGCCCATTAAAGTTAGTTGCCCCCTTCCCAATATCATTACCCCCCCTAAGAAAACCCCAGAGATAAGTCTTGAAGTCACTCAGGGTGATGGATGAAGAGTTTCAAATGTAGGGTCAGTCATTTTCTCGATGTGCATAAAATAAAAATGTTCCTCCTCTCATGATCGATTGCTCATGCCTGGCCTCAATCCTCTTCTGTACATTAAACGATTTGTAAAGCTCTCAGTCAAAACAAGTTAAAATGTAGTTCCTTGAATGATTGTAACCTTGTGGTCCCCGTCTTTATATTTTACACTTTTTGATTATGTTTTCTTAACTTTCTTACTCTCTCTCTATTTGTGTTCCTTCAGTATTTTTATCCTTCTTGGTTTTTCCTTTTTTCCTTATGTGTGTTTGTACTCTTTGCTTCATCTCTTCCCTCCATTTCTTTCTTTCTTTCTTCAGTTCCCAGTATCTCCTGTTTTTTCTGTGTTTTGGGATCTCCTCTCCTCCACGTGGACCTCCTCTCCCTCCTCATTGGTCGACAGCAAAGCTTCCTCAGCAGTGATTGGCTGACTGGTTCTCTTCATCTGTGTAGGCGCAAACACTCTGTACAGTATGTGTGTGTGTGTGTGTGTGTGTGTGTGTGTGTGTGTTTTCTTGGAAGAGTTTGTGCCCTGTGGATACTCAGAGTTTAACAGGTGGTTGGACGGAGGCCTGTTTTACTGACTGCTTCACTGACTGTTTACTTGAACAGGACGTTTACCCTCTAACAACATCAGGATCTATAAACCTGATTTATGAACCCACCTTCCCCGTGTTCTGCTAGTGTTTGATATCTCACTAATACAAAACTGTATGTTGTGTTTATTTCTATCTCGTCATGACGACACTGCAGATGGGAGGCCTGAGTTTTATTTGCATGATATTTTTATAGAAATGAGACACATACTATACACTGCAGCCGTCCTAAAAATAAAGAAATTAAAATAGGAACAAAAATACTTTTTGGTTCCAAATGTAACGCACGCTCTCCCTCTAGCTTGCGGTGATATCCAAAGGAAGACGACAACATGATTACGCACTTATGAGGGTCAACTTCCGGGTCACAGCCCAGCACGGGGACTGTGGAGCCTGACGCTCAGAGATCCTCGTCCAGTTTGGGTCAGATTGAGATGTGTGAAAGAAAGAGTTAATCGATTTCCAGCTGCATTTCCTCAGTGTGTTAGTCCGACTTCGAGAAGCTCAATTTAGTACCGTGTTAGTCTGACTAACATGTTGTTGTTGTCAGATGTTTTTGGGTGATTTTTTTTGTTTTATTGGACAGGGCAGCTGAAGGACATGTTGGGAGGAGAGAGAGTGTATTCCTAACATGTTTACACGCATTTTAAAAGTCCAGTTTCAGTCGGACTGACACAATAAATTGTCTTTTTTTAACATGTTATTGTGAGTGAAAATCTGAGGTTTCATAGTAATGACTAAAAAGTGAACAAAGCGAGTGAGAACTTAGAGGTGAAACTTGTTTTTGAAGCCCTGAAAAAGAAAAAGTCTGAAGGCTTTAAACCACCTGCATATAAACAAACTGACTCAGAAGTGAAGAAGCCTTTCGGAGGAGAGGTGAAACCTCTTCAAGATCTTCAACCAGTGTAGTTGCCTTTGGATCAAACCTGGAATTTACCCTGAACTGGATGACTGAGAAGCTACACAGACAGACCTGCAGACTGTTCACATGCTTTTAACAGGTTGAGGTTGACCCTCTCGAATCGATGGATATCATGTTGAATAAAATACACTCTGTCATTCGAGGTTGTCAAATAAAAGCACTTCATCACATTTATCATTAAACTGTTAAAGATGATATCTCAATAACTTGATTGTTTGCCCCCAAATGTTTTTCCAAAGTAACTGCCGGCACTGAATCTGCCCTAACAGCCTTGGTTTCGGTATATGAACGTCAAACGAGATGTTGTCAAAAAGAAAACAACAACCGACACATGTGAAGGAGAAGATCAGCAAAGAGGAAGTACGTACCACCTTTATCCCCCGGGGTTTGCCAAAATAGACACAATACAAAAAAATATTTTAAAATCCTCTCAATCGCTGTTTGGTGCTGTGGGTAACAAGGGCAAACGATCAAAACAATTGACATTCAGGAAAAACGTGCAAAAAAATCAGAAACACACTCAAAAGTCCAAAACAAATGCAACCACAGAAAGATGCTGAAAACCGCCCACTCAGCCCTCTCGCCGGCAGTGTCAGAGTCCAGGCCAGACTCGCTTTAAATCTCCTTGTTGGTGTGAATTTAACGATACTGATTTTTCATCTGAACAACAACATCACCTCCTCCGTCTCCCTCACTCTCTCTTTTCAATAATTCGTCCACTGAGCGCCCCCTACAGGCCTGGAGTACTCCTGCAGAAGACTGTATTTGATGTTTTTGCACAACAATCAAATCTTTCATGATGTTGAGCTGCATACAAAAATTAAATGAGTTTGTTTTCTGAATAGCACTGCAATGTTTTGGTCGATTCCCCAATCATCTTCATTATTATTATAATAATTGTTATTATCTTCAATATCATCAGGGAAGGCCTTTCAGACACCCCGCGACTCAAAATGCTTCACACCGGAACTAAAAGCATTTCAAACATTTCACAAAATAATACAATGTATGTGCATAAAAAAAATACACAACTTCTGCAGAATACATTCACCATGTACACAAACTAGACTAATGTGTAAGTTCATGTACACACGAGCACAATATTTAAAAGTCTTAAGAAAGTGGTAGAAGGTGAGGTGAAGAAACAGCGTAGGTTAAAAGATTTAGATACAGTTAAGTAGGTATCATCGTGTCATCCTATAGGACGTTCCGGTGGATTCCACCCGTCCGTGTGCTCACTGAAACTCAAGCGGTGTGACAAAGCGGCAGAACATTTTTGTGGATGTGTTTGGAAAAGAAGAAAAGAAAAGTTGAATAGTGAAAGTGGGAAAAGGGAAAGAAAGAACACGTGAGGAGGGAAAGAAAGAGGAAATCTATTGTCATCTTTTCTTGCTCTGCCCCCTCCCACCTCTCCTGTCAGCCTCTTTGTCCTCCATCATAAAGGAGCCCGTTTGATCATCTTAAAAACTGCTGATTACCAGTCAGGACGCTTTCAAGGTCCGACCTCAAAACACGGCCAACAATACAGAACAGAGAGGGAGTTCCTGCCAACAGTTTGGGCCCCTGCAGATTATAAAGAACATGTTTTGAGGTGCCCCCGTCTCTCTATACCTTCCCTTGAAAAAAACAGATTGGAAAAGCCGCGCTGCAGTGTGGTTATGAGTGGCGGGGGGTTCAAGTAGCAGAATGCATACCAGGAAAATATGGCCGCTTCTTGGAAAAAGAAGTAGAGCACATGTTGGAGTTTTTCTGCTGAAAACACTCGCAAGCTTGTGTGGTTAGACTGGCATGTGTGTGTGTGTGTGTGTGTGTGTGTGTGTGTGTGTGGCCCATAAGCATGCTCAAAAAATTATCTGTCTGTCAGGTTTTTCTTGTTTTTTTAAATGTGACGTCACTTGTTCTGTAGCTGAACGTTTTTTCAATATTTTAACACACATGTAATTCAGTGTCTGATTCCGGGCCCACACTGTATGATTACGTACATGTCGTCCTGGAAGGGGTCGTCTCATACCGTATGAGGGAATCGTTTACGATGCACAACCAAAGCTTCTGATTTATGGTCACAAAGTTGTTGAGCTCGACCTGAGAGCTCACACTGTACCAGTTAAAGGCAGGGTTGGTCATTTTCCTCCAGATCTTTTTAAAGATTTTGGTTGAAATTGTCTTCAGGTCCTGACAGAAATTAATAACTCATGTTCTCTGAAAAAGGAACAAAGAAAATCCGTCATCTGTATCAGTTGTAAGTCTGTAAAATCTTTGACCAATGTCTGCCACAAGGTACCAATCTGGTGAACCAATCAGACGCCTCCCTGTCTCCTCGCCCGCTCTCTACCTCTTGCGTGCACTAGCCCACACTCAAAGCGCGTCACCGATGACAGAGTGTGAGTTTGTCGTTGGCCGTTGTGAGTAGTAAAATAGTCCCTTTTTTTCAACATGTATTATGATAACGTTTATTGTTTACTTACCGCTGAATCAGACATGAGACGACGTGGTTTCTACCTAATGCAAGAGATGAGCTCCACATCTGGAGCAATGGAGCTCGTGCATGTAAGTGAGGGGGCGTGGCTTTTGAGGGAGGACAGAGGGGAGGGGGTGAGGACGGAGCACTGAGGGACTTTCAAAATCATGCTAGTTTTAGAAAATTACCAACCCTGCCTTTTAAATCGAGCATTCACTATTGTCAATGAAAGGTTCCTCTCTGTTTTACTGTTTTATTTTCTTTGAATGGTTTCCTTTTTACGACGAAGAAGATATCCTTTATTAATCCCGCGAGGGGAAATTACTTTTACACTGTGATATTGAGACATGCTACACACACAGAGGCTGAAACACACACACACATGCACAAACAGGATCCTATGAACATGCAGTAATGGAGAGATGTCAGAGTGATGGGGGGCTGCACATGACAGAGCACCCGACCAGTTTGGGGGGTCCGGTGCCTCGCTCAAGGGAAGTGCTCAGGAAGTGAGCCAGCACTTCTTCAGCTACCAGACCAATTTCTAGACTTGGTCTGCACTGGGACTTGAGCTGGTCATCCTCTGGTCACCGCCACTCCAGTACACTGCAATGCTTGTGTATATAAAGAGTGGTGTAGTATGCATTTTGGCATTGTTTTGTGAAATGGTGCTAAAACTCCTTTGAATTGACTTCTTGGTACCATGATTAAACTCTCAGGTGCGTGTGGTCCGTAGCTGCTTACCCATCCCCCCCTTTCCTCCCTCCCACGATCCCATGCTGCTCTGCTCCCTGGATCCCTCTGGAAAATTTAGGCCCTCTTTCATCCTGCAAATTGCCTCACTGACTGCTCTGTCCTAAAAACTTTACTGATTACTGTAGGGCACAAATCACCACAGGAAACCTCCCCGCTCAGGAACCAGAGGTCACAAAAACACTGCAGGAAACTCTCCGCAGGAACATCACCGACAGCTGAGGCGTAATTTAAACTAAATTACAAGTGAGATCCACTCAAAGGAGTTGCTGTTCTGTTCAAGGGGTTGAAGCTGAAGCCCATTTACTCAAATGATGAGTAAATGGGCTTCACATTCATCTGACTGTTCTCTTCTGTAAAACACAGTCCTTCTCTATAATTTAAAGGCCGTAAACAAAGAGCAGAACACACAGACACTGTCCTCCTCACTCCTCTACATTTTCCCTGTAATTCTTTCAGTGTGATGTCGAGTTTTTTTCACAAATACACGACATTTGCAGAACAGAGTTTTTGTCAACACTGCAGCCGTCAGAGCACAAGTGTTGTTCCTCCCTGAAAAACACAAACTCAAACGCACAATCAGAGGTCAGCGACGAGCGGTCAAGAGACTTTATTTTGCTACAATAACATGCAGCGGCACCGCCGGGGTTAAATATCAAAGTATGAACAAGAACCATTCCAGTTCATAGCGTGCTCAGTTTACAAGACAGACCGACTTGAAAAAACATTTTCCAAAAAACCAAAGGGACGTGCAGTCAAGGCCGTGTCCACACATTGAGAAGAACACAGAGAACATGACAGCTACTTTACTGACTTTGTGGATTATTTTAGTCGGATGACGCAAAAACCTTCCGGGTTTTCGCAATAATGGAGGCAGGGATTTATTATAGGCTATTTCTGCATGAACTGTACCGTGCCGGAGCACACCTCTTCAAAGCGTGCCAGCGCCGAGGAAGTGTATGTAGTAGTGACTCAAACGAACTGGACTTTAAGGGTGAAGTGTGCTTTGGCGCGGTACGGATTTCCTAGTGTGAGTAAGACAATGAGAGAGAGCGATAGGAGGGAAAGAGAGAAAGCAAGAAAACCAAGAATACAACACCAAAAATCAGATTAACCACACAGACAACTGGGGCGTTGGTGGATGTGGCACCCTGTAGTCCCTCAAGCGGGCAGCCCCGGTTCGAGTCCGACCTGTGGCTCCTTTCCTGCATTGTCACTCTCAACTCTCTCTCCCTGATTTCCAACTCTATCCACTCTCCTTTCTCTCCAATAAAGGCACAATACAAAAGACAAAAACTAAAAAACATCCTGCAGCTAAACATTAGTAGCTGCGTACTGCAGGGTTATATTGCATTAAAGCTAATCCAGAGAAACGTGATGTAAGAAACCTGAGCTTGAATGCAGCCGCCAACAGATTTTAATTGGACTGTTTTCACACATGAACTCCTGAAAAGATCTCGATAATCTCAGCAGGACTTCTCCTGTACTCACACTTAATGGTTTGGTTTTAAAAAGAGTTTTAAATAAACTTTATCCTCATCGATATTACAATTTCAGTCGTACTAATGTGCTAACTTGCATTTTAAAAGTTCAATTTTAGTCGCAATAAATCAACTTTGTTTTTCATCTTGTTATTGTAAATCTGAGTGAAAATCTGAGGTTAAAATGAAAGTAATGATTAAAAAGTTAATAAAACCAATATGAGGTGAAACTTTAATTTTAATTCCTAACATGGGTTTAAAGCCTCTCAAAAAGCACTTAGCCGTCTTTAGCAGGGAGTGGGAAGAACCCGTTGAGCTTAAGAGGGATTTAATGACCAGCTGAAGTTTCAAATGCTTTTGGAGAAGAGGGACTGTTGACCGATTAAATTCTAAATCTAGTGAACTCTGCTGCAAAGAGCCGTGTCTAAGTCTGAACTCTGGCTCGCTCTTTTCATGTTTTTAAACCCCGCTTCTGAAAAACTTCCAGCATTTCAACATGACACCAGCATCCACAGTGCCAATAGTAAGGTATTAAAGAGTCAGAGTCGTCAATGCGTCTCCACGGGGGGGGGGGGGTTCAGGGGTCAGAGCTCTGTATCTGAATGGCCGTTCCAGTCCGGAGGAGGAACAGGACTCTATTGTGTCCTGGAAGTGGATCCTCAAAAGACCTTCGACCTGTCAGGGATTTAAGATCATTAGCTGGTGACCCCCCCCCCCCCCCACCTCCTATCTCCTCACCCCTTCACCCTCAAATCTCCCAACTCTCCACCCCCGACCCCCTGAGGCCGGCTTAAGCCCAACAGTGAAGTGGCTCAGGATGGAGACACTGGATTCTGTGCTTGCACAGATTTAGTGGTTAGAGTCGAAAGTCGGATAAGGGCGCGGTCACACTGGCCATCTGTACCGTGCCGTACTCAAGCACGATTGGCCCCCCGCTGCGCCATTCCCACGCTGGCCTGCACGGCCCGCGGTCACACTGGCCAGGACTAACCGTGCCTAAAAGCACAATTACCTCTTGTACATAAAGTGGTAATACAACTCATGCACGCTTTATGCTATTATGAAGCGTGCTCAGTTTACAAACAGGCGGACGAGAGAGAGAGAAAGAGAGAGAGAGAGAGAGAAAAAGAGAGAGAGAGAGAGAGAGAGAGAGAGAGAGAGAGAGAGAGAGAAAGAGACGGGCAGTCGAGTCCGCGTCTGTACATCAGAGAAAAACACAGAGAGCATGACAGCTACTTTACTGACTTTGCAGCTTATTTTAAGCCATTTTAATCAGACACAGCAATAAATAAATAAAAAAAACAAAATAGACGTGCAGCCGAGTCCGCGGGCGAGTCCGCAGCCGCACATCGGAGAACAACACAGAACATGACAGCTACTTTGTGGCTTATATTGAGTCATTTTAGTCAAATACAGACATGAAACTCTGGATTTCTCCTTAATGAAGGCTGTTAGCGTTGTGTACCCGCGTGCTTGTGCTCGTGCATGAAGTGTACCGTGCCGAAACACACCTCTCCGAAGTGTGCCAAAGCCAAGGAAGTGTACTGTGCCTGAGTGTTGAAGCATGCTTGGGCACGGTAAGGATGGCCAGTGTGACCGTGCCTTAAGACTCACTTCATGACAGGACAAACTCAAATAGATTTTCAATTACAGGAGGAAAAGATGTCCAAGTTAGTTTCTTGTCGTCCATCAATGTTTGCAGTAAGAGCTATTTTGCCTCCTCGCTCCTGCAGACTTTTTGTTTATGAGCAGGAGGAAGGGCCCAAAATATAAAATGTATGAAAAAGAAAACGGACAAAGACTAAACTACTGCATTGTTTTTGTCCAGATGTGTCTGGACCAGCAGAATTTGAAACCGTGATATGATACTAGTAAAAATCAAATGATGAACATTTTCTCTTTCAGTACCACACTAACAAAAAATTGAACTCCTGCACACCAAATGTCGGGTCAATTCTTGAGTTCAATTAACAAAAAATTCCTGCAGCCTCAAGTGCACAAAAACATCTACAGTGTGAAATGTCGTCAACGTATTTGTACAATTAAGACAGTGCTGTCTGTCTTTCTCTCTCATATTAGAAACACTAGTGAAAGAAAGTAACACCAACATACAGGCAGATAGTAGTGAAGTAGGCCTACTCGACCTGCAACCTTCCTGGTGTTACGGTCTAAGTGAGTGACACGCCCGCTGCACACAAGATGAGGATTTCTTATTGATATTTATGGACTTGGTCTCGACTTGGTCTTGATGCCTAAATGTCTTGGTCTTGGTCTCGGAGCACCCTGGTCTCGGGTATGTCTCGGTTATTGTGGTCTTGACTACAAGACTACAGGCAGGCAGTTAAGAGCATCAAGCAGCTGGACTTTGTGCAAAAAGATCCTGAAGGAATAGAATAAAGACCAGTCAGCAGTTTATCACTGACGGTTTGGATTTCTTAAATAACTTCTTCCTAAAGATTAGCGTCCAAACGGAAGAAATAAATCTTTTTTTCCCCCTTAACCTGATTCTTCTTCTCCGACTCCTCTTTTCTCACCCTCCTCCAACTCCGATCAGCTTTTACTCTCTCTCTCACACACACACATACACACACACACACACACACACACACACACATACACACACACACACACACACACACACACATACACACACACACACACACACACACACACACACACACACACACACACACACACACACACACAAACGCACATTACACATACGTCTCTCCTTAAGTCCACACTCACTGTTTTGTAAGTAAAAGTTAATGTGTGCATCTGTCGCCTCCATTCGTCTCGCTGTCCGACTGAAGGATCCCACTGTGTGTGTGTGTGTGTGTGTGTGTGTGTGTGTGTGTGTGTGATGATTGACCAAACACACACACTCACACCTGTTGTCATGCTGTGTGCAAACACCCTGTCACTCAGCAGCTTAACCTGAACGTTGGCATCACCTGTCCTCCGCTTTTGGTCACACAAATCACAGCCTGTCAGACCGTCTCTCTCTCTGTATATATATATATATATATATATATATATATATATATATATATATATATATATATATATATATATATACATATATATATTTATCTATCTATCTATCTATCTATCTATTGACGTATGCTTCGACAATCCAGGGGTTTTTAAGTTTTTTAAAAAATGGAGTCCTACTCATCTGTTCAGAAGTGTGTCAGTGTGTGTCAGTGAGTGTGTCAGTGTGTGTGTTGCTGTCTGGTTCCGTTGTGCACGTGAGTGTGTTCATCACACAGTTGCCATCTCCTCTGCAGCTGTGAAAAGTGTGTGCGCACATTCTTCAAGTGTGGATATTCATCTATAAGATCAGATGTCAATATGAGTGTTTAAATGTGCAAGTGCTCCGATACTTTTGTGTGTGAGTGTGTGTATATGTGTGCGTGTGTGCGTGTGCGCGCGCGCGTGTGTGTGTGTGTGTGTGTGTGCGTGTGTGCGTGTGTGTGCGTGTGTTGCAGCTGTGCTTCATCCTTCAGCTCTCCGACTGTTGAAGACGTTACTGCTGCTTCCAGAAGGTGAACTGGAGCCATTTGGTGCGTTTGGACAGTTGGCAGCATGCTAACACCGGGAGACTTTTAACAAGACGCTGACACGGGCGAACGTTACAAATCTATAGGCAGCTAACTAAAGTTCTTGTAGCATCCATTTAGTGTAGTTAAATAAAATATCACTGTCAAGACGACTTACTCTGCCTTCATGTGGATTTCCTGAGGTAAGACGTGACGTAAATAAACAACGCGGAAGTAGCGGCCGAAGCAACACGAGTCCGCTACACGTCGTTATAATGAGAATATTTGCCTTTATATCAATGCTATGTGTAATCCAATGGAATGACAACATCCACAAGAGAGAGGAGAACAACATACTGACGAACAGAAAACATAATGGAGCCGTTTATTTACGTGCACGGAGATCGTAGTGGTCGCGTGCAGACACTTTAGGCAGCCACTGTATATAAACGTCACTCGGGTCCCATTGGCTCGGAATTGAAATCTCCGGAGAATATGCGGCCGCGTTCAGACATCAGCTCACTCGGATTTTCTGCGGATAAACTCCAGGCGAAAAATGCAGCTGTTTGCGTTCACACAAAGTCCCTCCGGGTAGCCAAATCCCCGGAGTATTTCAGGAGATTTCCGTACGAGTGAAAAGGGTTAGAGAGATTCCTCTCACAGACAGCGAAAGAAAGCAGATGGGTAGTGACGGAGCCAGACACAACGATGGTCCAACCAGGATCGACGGCCGACGATCTCCTTGGTGTGTCAGGGCCTTTATTTACGAGGGGGAAGTCAGTAAACTTCCATGATACTCGAGTTAGGATGCTTGGATGAAGTTTGAGGGCAGCAAAACATCTTGGAAACAGTGTCAACAATTGACTGCGACATCAGGAACACACACAGTATGCCAACTAGCATAATGTAGCAATGAAGCTAGCTAGCTAAGCAAGTATTAGCTGATTAAAATGTTGTTTAAGCTTTCAAACAAATTAAAACGTCAACTCGCTGCACATTCGATGAGTTCTGCACTACTTGCTTTTGGTAATTAAACATCTGCCGCAGAAAAACAACCTTACGCTTAACATCCAACTTCACAGGTGAGAACATGAACTTGAACTTCCAGAATCCTCAAATAAAGTCTTCACTCTGGTCGCTAAATCTTACTCATAACTTTTACTTAAAATATTCAAAACAGAAAAAAACCTTCAGAGAACTGACACCTTCAGAGACTGGTACTAGACCTTCATCAGGTTTTATGAAGGTCTAGAACGGAAACGCTGTCAATAAGTGTTTGTGTAAAAGTCAGAGAGTGTCATGAGTTTACCTTTAAGATTATATACACCATGTTCACTGAAAACTTGGGAAATGTCCTTCACTGCAGATTATAAAAATAATAAAAAAACAACAACCTCACAGCCCAGTTATTTAGAAACTTTAATTAGCCTGAAGAATCTTTTCTGTAAAGCGAAGAAAAAAATAATATTTTTATTATAGCAAGTGTAAAGATGAATCAAGAGAAAGATCCAGGAAGCCCAACTCAAAGAACAGACATGTTTTTAAAAGGAAAAGTTATCTCTGTCCATCTGTCCTCAATACGTCTTGCTGTCAGGGATGCCTACATGCCGTGTGTGTGTGTGTGTGTGTGTGTGTGTGTGTGTGTGTGTGTGTGTGTGTGTGTGTGTGTGTGTGTGTGTGTGTGTGTGTGTGTGGAGACTTTAGAGACACAGAAACATGAAACACATGATGTTATATGAAGAAGGAGAAAGCTGCACAGGATGATCAGTGCAACACAACTTCTTTGTTTTCCTTGACTGGTGAAAAACAATACAGAACTATTTTTGCTTTCTGGACTTTAAATGAATATTTTGGTTTGTAAATTAACTTTAGATGCAGATTTTTTTTATAGAGATGAGAAAAGGTGTAAAAAAAAAAAAGATGCCCACAAAAGATCTGAAGGTTTCAGTAAACGGCATTAAAAAGCTATGAAAAGTGTTTATTTATTTATTTAATCATGGTTCATTTTACAGGTACAGGTACAATACACATAGATTACCTGAAAACAGCCATCCAACACAAGTATGTTATAGGGCTTTAACTTGCAGAAAACTCCTGAAAAACTCATTATATTTCCACGAGAAGCTATACCGGAGTTTCTCCTGTCAGACCCTTAGTATTTTTTCCGCAGCAAGTCCGAGCTGATGTGAGAACGCAGCAGGCCCCCGCTTTGAGGAGCATATGTGAACAGCCAGGTCAGAAGAATCTCCAGAGCAGTCCTCCTGAAATGATCTAGATATTTTCAGGAGTGTAGATGTGAAAAAATGGCTTCAGTGTTTATAGTGGATGCTAACTTGCAACACTCGTTCTTAGAAGGGCTTTAGTGTAAATAAAGGTTAAAACAGTTAAAAAGGAAAATGAAAGAGTAGACTGGGAACAGCGAGATACAATAAGACACAAACCTTAGCTAAGACATGGCGACAAAAAAATAAATATGAGTACAAGTCTGTGACTGAACTAACCAGGATTTATTGGCTCTTTTAAAAGCGGTGAAGTTCGCAGTGAGGATTTGATTTCACAGAAAAAGCAGTTTGAGCAGAAGATGTTCTGTAAAATGAAACCTGAGAAGCTGCTCTGCTGCAGCCCCGTAGTCTCTGTATGTGTTTGAAGAAAGGTTGAGGAGTTAAGTCTGTTTAAGATATAAGAGATGAATGCACACCAAGGTGCTCTGATATTAGAAGCTCTTAAAACCTTGTCCTGCAGTAGAATTAAACCTCTGCTGGAAAATATCGAAGGTGAAGAGGGGGAGGAGGAGGGGGAGGAGGTGTTAGTGTGGTCGAGTGTCGGGTTGTTTGATATTCAACAAATGTCTTTTATCTTCAAGTGGAGTCAAGTGATAAGCTGGGTGGGTGAGTTGGGGTTCAATACACACACTTTAAAGATGAGGGGGGGAGAGTGATTTGTAGGAATTTCTCCACATTTGAAGGACATTCAGACTGACGTTAAAAAAAACCCTCCAGCTAAACAACATGACTGTCTTAGGTGGTGCAGACTTGTTCCTGCAAGATGCAGCTTTAGAGGATAAAGATTAAATCAGTCCCATGGGGGTGTTATAAACTCGGGGATAACGCCGAGTACTATTACACTCCAAAAAGCAGAATTACCACAACACTGCATGCTGTGGGTTTTTTAACATTATACAAGCGGAGCCAGAAAGTCCACTTCAGAAAGCAATGGATGAGTCAAACAATGATTTACTTACTCCCAAAAACAAAGAAGTGTAAATCCACTGCCACTGGAATTACATTAAGTAAAACAAGAAACAACATGGCTGAACTTTCTGCCTTTAGAGGTTTCTGGATGCAGTGTTGGGCTTGTTACTGAACAAAAGAAATATATTACTCATTACACGTTACTCTTTTTAAAAGTAATATAATTACTTTACTTATTCCTTCCTGCCAACAGTAATATGTTACACTACTTGTTATATTGCTTTTCGTATAAAGCCACACATTTCATTAGTTCTTTTTCACTTGTAGCTGTCCACCATTAAAATCCAGTCTTGGTTGTTTTGTAGGTATTGTAAGGCTACAGCTATCCTCCGTGGCCGCAGAAGGCTCGTTGGTGGGGTTTATTTGCACGAGCTTCACGTTGTTGTGCTGTTGTTGTAAGTGCTTAAGGAAGTTTGAGGTCGTGTTTTTTGAAGTAGAAAGAGACCTAGTACTGGGACACAATCTACATCTGACAACAATGTTCTTGTCATCTTTCCTCTCGAGAAAACTAAAGAAATGGGAATATTTCCAGCTGCTGAATGTTAACATGAGCGCTTCAATCTTCCATGCTAGCCAGGGTTGCCAGGTATGTATGACAACAATTGACAAAATAAGCCCAATGGCCAAAAGAAAACTACCTTCGGCAGCACCTAAAATGAAGCCGAATTCTGCAGGAAAACTGCATACCTGGCAACCATGATGCTCGCTACCTTCCTGCCTGACTGACATGCGCGATGAAATTAATCTGGGGATGGTTGCATTCTAAATCACAAGTGGGGTAATAATAACAACAGTAAGGTAGTAAAGAGGTATTTTTTGCGTGAGTAACTGTAATATTATTACTGGAATTTCATTAGTAATTCGTTACACTACTGCTACTAGTAATATTGTTACTGTAATGTGTTACTGCCCAACACTGTTTGGATGTAAGCTCTTTATCTAAACTGTAACAAATAAAGGATTTGGGGTTAGGTTTAGGCACCACTATGTGTTTTGGTTTGGAGGTGTTAGCCCCAAAATGAATGTGTTTGGTTGAGATAAGATAAAGATCTTGATTCGGGTGCTTTGTGGGCAACTGTGGTTCAGTTGGTAGAGTCGTCATCTCTCAACTGGAAGGTTGGGGTTTCAATCCCCATCTCCTGAAAACAACTTAAGAGGTGAGAATTGAGTTGGAGTAGGGAGACAAAATCAACAGTGGCAGTAAAATCCATGGAGATTTATAAAAATAAAAATAAAATACTTTCTGAAACCTGCAGGACATGATGTCCTGCAGGTTTCAGGAAGTAAAAAAGCAAAGGCTAAGCATTTCCTAAGTGGAACTTTAACTAATCTTAACAATCCAAGGTTGTTCTGGAAGACTATAAAGTACTTATCTGGATTTAAGAAGGGTGTGGAGCTTCCCCCTTTCAAGGATTCAAGGATTCTCCAAACATTGCTGACAAAGCCACAATGCTCATTTTAGTCAATGAGCACTTTATTTCCTCTGGGTCCCTGTTTGAAACAGTAAACCATGTGCCAATAAACATTGCTGAGGTGAACAAAGCCCTCTGACTTTTGGAAACAAGGAAACCAGCAGGCCTAGGTAATTTAGAGCCTTATTTTTCAATGTTAGCTGCTCCAGGTTGAAGGCAATACTTCCAGATGTCTGGAAGTAAAAAAAATGGTGTGCCACAAGGCTCAGTCTTGGGGCCTCTGTTATTCACACTTTTTATTAACAGAATCGGCCACAAATTTGTACTTATATGCAGATGATACTGTTATTTACAGCATCAGGCTCTCTGTATGCACATGCAGAAAGAGTTGGCTCAGGAGGATCCCAGGATGTTTCTAAGCTTTTGAAAAAAAAGGGGGATTTCTGGTCCCTCAGGACTCTACTGGGATGACTGCGAGTCGTCATTCTTGCTCTCCTGACTGGAGGGCGCCTTGTTGTTCCAGGGCGAGTTTGGAGATTAAGGGGATTATATTTCCCGCCACCTTTTCCCAAACTATTATGCTACTGGGTTGGATAAGCTTCATACCAAAGGTGCTGAGATGGAAGATCTGCAGACCAGCACAGAACTGGAAACAGCCAAAGTGGTACGAAACGTTTGGACTATTGTTTTGTATCCTGAATAATTAAGAGTCTCATTTATTTGAACCAAGATGTCTGGACAGATCACAAGTAACTACAAGTATTTAGACCAGTAATGAGGTTGCACATTTTCAGGCTGAAGTCCTGGTTAGAAGCTCATTGAAGTATACATGGTTGTTGTATGAGTTGTCAGTTGTCATGGAACCAGCCCAACGTTCAGGGTTTCTTCTTCTATGGTGTCAAACCGTCTGCCCCCGATGTGAGTTCACATTGACATTAATGAAGAGGCTGCTGCCCATCAGTGTCAATGAGCCGTTAACACACACACACACTGATGTGACCCCAAGAACAGAATCCGTTAGTGTGTACACACCCAGCCTACTGACTTCCTCAGCACACACACACACACACACACGCACGCACACATTCACAGGGAGACCACTTTCAGTTCTGTATTTGAGTTCCCGTCAGAACTTGAGGTCTTACAATAAAAGAGGAGGAGGTGTGTGTGTGTGTGTTGTGTGATGTGGGGTCTCTGATTACTCTTCCTGTTCCTCTAAAGGCTCTCTCTCTTTCCTTTCAGTCTAAAACAGAACAACTGTCATTTCCTTGCAAAGCATTTTACACAAACGAGTGTTGCACAGATGCCTCTTTCAAACATGCTCTGCACTCCTGAAAGTTTCCCGACACACACACCCCCACCCGGGAGTGAATGCAGAAAGCGGAATACTCTCAATCTTTTGGTGTGGGCAGGGCTTAACAAATTGCACCTTTAAATTTTGCACCTTTTTTTGTTGCTGTCTAAATTCCTGTTTAAATGTATTTATTTTATTAAATTATGTTATTTCTAAATATATTTAATTTATCAACCAAACAGTACAATTAAATACAAACATAAAATATCAAACGTTGAAGGAAAAGGAGCAGAAAGAAGAGTAAATCTGCCCCTCTTTAACAAGACATTAATTCACAAAATGCATAATTCAAAATCAATTTAAAATAAAATGAATTGGCTGCATGCAAACACAGCCACTCACAGCCCCCTTATAATAGTTCCTCGGTAACAACTCATTTTATATTTAAAGCAGATCACAAACTAATTTTTGTGTCGTCACAAAACCAAACAGAATAAAAAAACTCGTCAACACATTTCATCGCATTTCTTCAACAAACCCGCTTTAAATTTGTCTTTTAAATATCATGTTTGATTTAGAGTCTTTGGTCGCTCTGTTGAGATTGTCAGTGAAACCGATTCCTTTGACAGTAAAACAACGTACCCTCAATTTGGTTCTGAATCTTGGTTCATTAAAGATCTCTGTTCCTTTAAAGTTGTAACGGCTTTCCTTTTTTAAAAATCTTTTCTGGATGTATGTCGGCAATGTTTTCTTATGAGCTTTATACATAATTTGCAAAATACTGTAATCAACTAATTCATCAAATCGTTGTGTCTGGTTACTTTGATTTCTGACTGTTTTCCTTAGTAGTTTTCTCTTCCTTGCAAGAATACAAATGCAAAACGATCGCTTGTGTATAATATAAAAGATAAAGAAAGCTGGAAAATGAGTCGTTTAGCTTGTGTTTTGTACTTTAATGTGCATACTATCTGCTTAAGAACTCATCTTGAAAGCTTAGAAACCTGTCAAATTCGCTGCAACCTGCAAAAAGTTGTTGTAGTCCGCCCCTCCCCCTCCCTCCCCCCGACACATTTTATTGTTTTATTGAAGCTGTCATGTGACTCCTGGTAACACATGGGAGCTACTGTAGGTGACTGATAACAGCCTGTAAAGTTTAGGGGGGGGGGGGGGGGGGTTCTATAACCATAGAAGGGTCTTTATTAGTGTGGCTGTGTTGCTGCAGGGTTTGGACAAAAGATAAAATGCCAAAAGGAGATGCCTCCTCTGCTTCAAAAGGGACCGAAATGATGAACTGATTGTAAAAATAGTTGTTAGAGTTATCTTTTTCTGATCATTTAATCAACAGATCATACAGCTCTGGTCTTGAGCAGAGATCCGACGTGCAAATTATTAACTGATAATCCAAACTGTTGAAGACTTAACGCGCCTGTGCTTCTGTGTCGAGGAACGTTCGGACATTTGCAGAGAAAGTCTCTTAAAAATGGGATTTGAAAGTTGCTGAAATGCTTCCGGCAGCTAATCTCACTTCGTAACTCTTTCCTTCCCTGATTTTCTTTCTCTCTTTGTTTCTCTGGAGAAACCCTGAGGAACCCCCGCTGCACTAATACAGAGACCTCACTGAAATGAATGACGAGCCGGGGGGTGCACTGCTGCTGAGCTTTTGTTGATGTTAAGGGCTCATTAGCTCGTGTGCTAATCAGACAGGAGCTGATCCCCGACCAGCTGCTGGACGAGTGCTACATTCCTGTTTTTTCTGCACACAGACAGTTCTCTCTAATCCTTCTTGGTTCAGTATGTTTTCTGCTTGTGTGTCTTTCGATCAGTTTTTTGCTTCCAGGAGGACAGAAAATGTTTGACAGCTGAGGCCGGCTGTGTGCAGAGCAAACAAGCTGCTGGAAACCAAACAGCCTCACATGGATTTGAACATGTGGATATGTTAGCTCAGCGACACACAGGAAAGTTTATCTTCCAACAATATGCCTAAACAGTTTCTTGCACTATTTTTATGTCTTTAAATATCAAATTAAAGAACTCAAAACAAAAATTGTGTAACTCCGTATCTTCTAATAAGCTCTAGTTGTCTACAGACTGCGGTTCTGCCATCCTTGTACCTTACTAGCAGAGTGCGCCCGCAAAGATGTAATATTTGTGTCCCACTGTGTCTGTTCACAGTGCATTACGGCGTTGCAGAACGCTGAGAACATTAATAGATGAAGCCTGAGTGACGTCACCCGTCTGTCACTGCAGGGGGCTTTGGGTGGCCATGTTGGAAATGCAGTCTCATCCTAGCTTTCAGTCAACCTAACGACAGGCTGAGAGCTGGAGCTGAGGCGGGTTTTAAACCTCCTGACAAACCGTTACACCGCGCCCGCCTGTCAATCAGGTCAGCTACACGCCTTATTGTGAATAACTCTTATCCTTCATCAAATCAAAACGGATGAGTCATCAAAACATTCACCACCCGTACAGTGTGTGTCGATCGAGACATGAGATAATCAGATATATTTGTTTTTTTGAACCAGGCTGTAAACATGTTAATCTCTGCTGTAAAAACAGGCTTTTTAGAATGTGTGTGAATGTGACTTCCTGTGCTTCTGCAGCCAGCCTCAAGTGGACACTCGAGGTTACAACATCAATTTAAACTCGGAAAAAGGAACTTGTTACAGATCAGAAACTGAGGTCAAACAGCTCAAAGGAACGGTAACAAAGGTCAATGTGTGATGTCATAAGGTGGATATTACTTTGGACTCGTCAGCTGAGCTGTCTGAGAGTTTGTTAAAGTGAAATGAGACATTCAGAGATGCAGCAATGTCCTTCTTTTACATCACTGAGACTACAGGGAGACACTGAGATCGACTATCTACGATGAGCCTGAAGGGACAAAATAGCATCAGATGAATCGTGTAATCATTCATCATGATTAACTAGTTCAGGCTGACTATCCTACCAGATAAAAAAAGGAACTGACTCTGATAAATCTGCATCTTCAACCTTTAGAGATCTTGACCCTTTAAAAGTTATCAGATAGTCCTGACCTAACTGGTCTCTGTAGGTTTTAGCAAACACTACCCAGACACAAGGTGAAGTGCATTAGAGCGGGACTATTTTATAGAGTATAAAAACCCTTTGAATGTTTTCCCTGAGGAGTTTTTATTTGTCGTCTCTGCATGTTTGTACAGACGATCAAACAACAAATGTTTTGTGTCAATCCAAAAATTTAAACTGTTCCAAATATAATGACAAGTCATTATGGGACAAGTGAACCTCCCCTGTTTTCTAACACCTGTCCTTAACGTGGTGAGATGACTCATGAATGTGAGTCACATGTTTTTATTCTCAGCAGGGATTTCCCCCCGAACATTAATCTGGTTGCACACAAACAGGTAAAGAGGATTAATGTTGTCTCTTCTCTGCTCTTATGTCAATACACAACATTTAAAACAGATAAATATATCATGACATGAAGATTATCTGGTAACACATGCTGCATGGCTAAAGTGATTATTGGATGATTGGAAAGCTTTGGAAACACCTGCCCCCCCAGAAAGTCAGAATTTGAGGCAACTTTCCGCAATTGGTAAATGAACTTTTAGCTTGTAGAGCGCTTTTCTATAGTCTTCTGACTACTCGAAGCTCTTTCACACCGCAGGTTCACACACTGATGGTAGAGGCTGCTGCGTAAAGAGTCCAGAAGTAACTAAACCCATTCAAACACATTCATACACTGCAGAGGAAGCAGCGGGAGCAACTTGGGGTTGAGTGTTCTTGCTCAAGGACACATCTGACATGTTGCTGCAGGAGCTGGGGATCAAACCCCTGACCTTCTGGTTGAGAGACGGCCGACTCGACCAACTGAGCCACAGCTGCTAAAGCAACTTTCCTGCACAGTCATGTCGTGATTGGTCTGCTCTGACCAGGAAAGAAGAGGAAAAAAGAGACTCTAGATTTGAAGTTCGTCTGATGCCATCCTATCAAACTTCCAAAGAACAAATCCATCTTATAAGAAACTGTCAAATCTGAAATATTAGTCTCCAAGAGGGAAGACGGTTTAAACTATCTTCCTCCATGACGATTTACATTGCCCTTCAGTAAAGTCTACTATGTGCAGTTTCTGTGCAGCTCTCTCTCAGTACCATCTGTTTTCACCATGTGGAGTTTGTAATCCTGCAGGCTGACAGTCGGTGGTTGAGCTCTCAGCCTATACGGTACCGTTGAAAGTTTAAGGTCAGGAAAGTAGAGCTGCCCACCTCCAATTACTGAGGATTTTTTTTAATTTAGGAATCAAACCATTTTCGGCGCTGCACAGCGAGAGCTCCACATACACACACAGTCAGACATGCACACACACACACACACACACACACACACAGCGCTTCTCTCCCCGGCTGGCTCTGCTGAAACCATCGAGTCGCTGTGACGCCTCTGAGCGAGGATAACTTTGTCCCTCCATTACACCTCTGTGACATTCACATTGGAGGCAAAATGTCGCAGAGGCGTAGATATCGCAGCTTGAAACACCAGTGTGAACAGGGCTTTAGACTTTCTTATAGCGCTGTTGAAAAAGTCTAGCGCATGACTTTCCACCAAATCTTCCGCCAGCATGAAAACTGACTCTAAAACGTTTTCTTTCTCTCTGTCACACATTCTCTCTTTAAACCACAGGGGAATCTAGTCAGGTGTCACAGGGGGAATTTTCAAGGCTCGAGATTGTGCATTTGTTTTTTTCCACCCAGAGCGGGACCGCCCCTCATTTACATGAACTCTGTGACCCTGACTCACTCTGTGAAGAAGTAGATAAAGGTATCAGCTCGATTGCTGCAACCTCAACTCAAACAACTGAGTTTTTTTTTTTTCTTCAGCTTAATCTCTAGAAGGACATGTCACCATCTAGATAACAATAACATGTAGTTTATCATTAGACCCTCGACTCTCTCCAACCAGTGTCCAAACTGGGAAACACACGATGGGGAGAAGTGTGGCCCACTGAAGGAGAGTAGAATGAACCATCTGTTACACATTTTATTATCATGTTTATCTCAGCATGTTTGCATTATTCACCACTGCAGTGTTGTCTTACCCTGTAGACATTAAGGAAACATGCTATGTTGAAGTGCTGGCTTCTCTGACAACAATGCAGCAGCCAGTATGTCCTCCTTCTAACTTTAGATTTTGCTCCTGAATGCTCTGTATGTGCATGAACCAGAGACGGTAGGCGGTTTTGGACGCCCCTCGGTTTGTCAGATATGAGAGCAGTTATCAGGTCAAACCAACAGGTGTTGCAGCGATGGAAGCGGGCAAGAGAACTGGTTCAGATAGAAGTGATTGTACCCGACCTAAAAAGCCTCTGCATGTTTCTAATAAGCTCCACGAGCAGAAACGTGCTCAAACTAGGATCAATATTGGAAATATTGCTTTTGAAAAATGGAGAGAGAGGTTAGAACGCAGAAAGGTTTACAGACCGATGCAGAGCTGGATAAACACTGAAGCTTCAGTGTCCACCACATGGCAACTTGAGCATTGACTCTAGAGGGGAGAGGGAGGGGTGGAGACAGTAGGTTTTGTATAGAAAATAAGTGCTGACAATAGATGCAAAAAAGGCATTTTCTTTTCTCTTCACTACTTCCCTCTGTATCATGTTATCTTAATGTGTCTTTAATGAATAAGTCTTTGCACTGTCAATTCAAAGTCAGATCACCATGCAGATATTCATGTTAATGTCAGGTGTCTCATGTTCTTTGCGTTCTTCTCTCAGGCTGTTTACAAACATTTGGAATATCTACTGTAACCTGATGTGTTTTTGCTTTGACACTCGAGTAAGGTCAGAGGTTTGGGAAGCAGACACCGCGTCACCTCGCAGCTACGATCCAACAACACCAACACAGAGCCGCGAGGATATCTACGTGTGAAACAGACAGTAGGCCACTTCCTTCGGCGTGCTAATGATGTGTGTCGATAGTTTGATGGTGACCGTTTTCACACTCGAGAAAGGATGATGGGAGAGCAAAGAGGTGCTGTAAACAAGCTTTTAAAAACCATGAGGTGAAGACCTGCAGCCGCTGAGTCTCCACCACATTTACACATGAACACACACTGACCCCATGTCACACAACCCCCTTCACACACACACACACACACACACACACACACACACACACACACACACACACACACACACACACACACACACACACACACACACACACTGTTTAAAGATGAGGGCTCTAACCTGCAGATGAAGATCAAACAGCCACTGAAAGAAGTTTCCTATGAAATTTTGCATGACTCTAGATCAGAGAGTTCGTTGAAGGAGCTCAACAGTTTAAAGCAGTTTTCACTCCTGGAATTTTTAAGCCAGCCTGCCTCAGAAATATTCCTGAGTTGCTTCTTCTCACATTTCCCTCACAGCAGGAAGTTTTCCCTCTTCTGACCGACCCTCCTAGTTCAAAGCTGAATATTTACAACCCTGTTATGATTAATTTGCAATGAGGCTGAATGATGGGAAAAAAGTCATTTTGCCTCTGAACCGCCAGCCGGGGTAGTAACAGGGGTGTATTTTGCAGAGTAGGCTTATGCACTCCGGATAATATCTAGAGAATTTCTAGACGGACAGGGGGGACGGGGGAGGGGGCAGTAGCGGCCGAAGCAACAGAGTCAATGAGAATATTTGCTTTTATATCAGTGCTACGTGTAGTTCAACAGAATGAACACATCAACAAAAGAGTGGAGAACAACATACTGGAGAACAGGAAAACATAATAATTAAATAACATGCAGGTCGTTTTGGTCGTTTGTGTATACACTTTATATGCACCGTGCAGCAGTCACAGTATAGAAATGTCATTCTCTTCCCATTGGCACGAGCAGAATTCTCCTGATTATATCCTGCTGCGTTCTCACATCAGCTCACTCGGACTTGCTGCGGAAAAAATACAAGGGGTTTTGGCAGGAAGAACTCCGGGTGAAGTCCGAGTGAAACGTTCAGCTGTTTGCGCTCACACATGCAGCTCCTCCTGAAGGAGGTTTTAAGGAGTTTTCCGCAAGTGTGAAAGCACTATTATAGCTCACTCGATCATCTACTAGCATTAGCATTTATGTTGTCTGATTTCAGTTTTAAAATGTGCATGTGTCATTATCATTTTTATAGTTTTCATTTGTTTAGTTTTGTGTGCAGCCCACTTATCATTATAATCAGTATTGTCTGAAGCAGTCAGCGTTGAAAAAACTTCAAAACAGTCAAGATGAATTTGCACGTTTAGCTCCTGGAGTTTGAGTGTGAAGCTCTCTATAACCTCAGAACAGACAGGCAGCAAATTATGTTCATTTTCTCTGCGTGAAACTTCTTTAACAAGCTGGCACACATGAGGAAAAACCCACAAAAAATACACATTTACACTTTCCTGGAATCCAAACAAACACACATACACTCTCACTCATACGTGTGCGCTGGCGGCATCTCGTGCTTGTGACGGCGCTCTGATATAAAAGCCCTTTTTATCTTACCATGACTCTCACAGCCGCTGACGTGAAGACAGGAAACGTAGCGTCAGAGCTGGCCCGCGGCCTCGGGGGAGCTCCTGGCCAGGGCAAAGGGTTCTGGGTAATGGGTTACAGATGAGGGGAATGTAGGAAAGCTGCGTCAGCCTCGGGAAGGAGCTAGAAGGTCTGAAGGCTTACTGGCTGTTGAGTCACATCCCGAGCGTGGATTTAACATCTCAGCGTGAACACATGATGATGAGGATGATGATGGAGAACAGCTGCTACACAACGACTCAATGAGAGATACAACTGGTGGGATTTTAACACACGGGATGTTTAAAAAACACAAAGTTGAACACAGTTTTCTTTTCAGCAAAAATCAAGAAAAGTTTCATATCTTTAAAGGATTAGTTACTTTAAAGCTCATGACGTCATTTAAACGACTTAAAGTTCTGTTTTCACTTGTGAGAAGTCTTAAAGTTTAGACACTTCTAAATACTTTATCCAATCTTCCCCGTCAAGTTAGCGTCATGTGATTTTTTTATTGTTCTTTTTTTGAGAATTGGCTCCTTGATAGATTTACGGCCGCGATAACTAACTCATTAACGAAACATGAACAGAAGAAAGAAGAAAAGACGACAAGGAAATGCAAGTTTGGGGAAATTCAGCTTCAAGAAGAACACAAATCATTTTATAAACAGATGTAGCGGGCTGAAATGCAGAAAGTTTTAATGTCTGACTTCATCATAAGAAACACTTAATTGTCCCGTAAGTGCTAGCTGGCTATAAGTACTAGCAACATGTAACACCGTGTCCTAAGAGCATGCAACGCTAGCGAGCACCTGCGACAAAATCAGCTCGGTTCAATCGTTTTCTATTAGAGTCCTAACAGCCGTGGAGCAGCACAGCGCAGCGCTCCATTGTTACCCCGACACCTTTAACCATGTTCCTTTTTTGTCGCTCGTGTAGACCGAGTCTTTGACGTGCTGTGATTTTAGTCAATAGCTCGCCCTACACTTCCATTTCTCATCCTTCAAAATAAAAGCACTAGATGTCATACTGTTAACGAGGGGAAACTGAAATTCCCAGAGCAGAGAAGTAAATATTGAATGGATGCAGTGTGTACTGCGATCGAGTGTTTGTGACATATATCTCATATATTACTCATCTAAACATCTATGTGGAGCTAAATGCTAACCAAGCTAGCTACAATTCCAAGCGGTTGTTGGGCACCATTTAGTCACCCTGATGTTTGTGCTTATGGAGAGCGCTGATTTGAAATAGAACAGAACATTTATGACTCGTGTGTGTGATTTATCGTGGCTCATGGTCTGTGTTCAGAATGTGGTTTGGACTAAGTTATATAATAAACTTCTTCTGCGAGCTCTGTCATTATTTCCTGCAGAGTTGGAAAATAACTTTAGCAGGGCGTCTTTTTTTTCCCGGTTAACCCCGTTAAGTAACCCTTTCTCAGCGTTTTCTCGTCTTCACTTCTACACCTCTCTCCATCCCTCCATCTCCCTCGTTCACATCTCGAAACACTTTTCCACATATTCCTCCTCTCTCTCTCTCTCTCTCTATCGCTTGCTCTCTCGCTCTCTCTCCTTCTCTCTCCCTCCCTTTCTCTCTCTCTCTCTCTATCGCTTGCTCTCTCGCTCTCTCTCCTTCTCTCTCCCTCCCTTTCTCTCTCTCTCTCTCTCTCTCCCTCTCTCGCTCCCTCTCCCTCCTCTCTCTCTCTCCCTCTCTCTCCCTCTCTCTCCCTCTCTCTCCCTCCTCTCTCTCTCTCCTCAGTCGTGATGTGGCCGATCAGAATGAATGAGTCAGAATATTTGGGTCACTGAACCACATGAGAAGCTAACACAGTCAGCTACTGTAAACAACTACACAACCAAGAACACACACACACACACACACACACACACACTCTATCTCTCTCTCATACACACACACACACACACACACACACACACACACACACAGAGGGTGCTTTTGACTGCTGCAGTTTGATTCTAGGTGGCACTCCACCCAAAATCTATCTTAATCAGACACTCAGGCCCTGGAACAAAGTAATGATTGTAATGAAACAACTAGAACCATTAGAGGTGCAGCTATGGGGGACGATGGGGTTTATATGTTGAAAATCAATCAACCATTATTTGTAAAGCGCCCAATCACAAGTGTTATGTCGAGACGCTTTAAAAAAGAGCATATGGGATGATATGCAGGAAGGATTTCTCGCCTTCCTGTTGTCCACACTTCCTCGCCGCTGAGGTGGAGGTCGGAGCAGGACGTCCATGAATGTGGATGGCGGTGATTGTCGGGGACGACACAGTCCAAAGATGGAGGCTGGGCGTCGGGCGGTGGTTGTGGGGACGACAAAGTCTGATGGTGAAAAAGTTTTTGAGACCCAGAAACTCAAAAAGACCCTGCTGTATGTTTTTTTTTCTTTGGGTTTTGAACATTGTGGGCCACATTTTGACAGCGTGACGTGCCAAGAAGATCAATGATCTGTCAGTGAGTTTGTTTGTCAGTTCAGGATTTTTCAAACAAAGAGATCTGACTTCATAAAAAAAAAAATATATATCTGATGAAAAATTGTTATTTAAAATTTATAAACTGAGATAAACACTCCAACTGGCTCCTGGCTAGTCCGAGCTCCGCCTCTTTACCTCCCTCCACCAATCACAAGCTGTGAACATCAGACACACAGGTTGAGAAAATGTTTGTGTGAACGTGTTAATATTTGTGTGATTTTAGCACATGCCTTACCCCTCCCCTATTTCATCAAACAACAAAGCTAATCTTTCACTGGCTGGTGAAAAGACCTTTATGGCACCTGAGGAGATCTGTTAGCTGCTATCTCACACACCTGACAGTCACAACCACTCACTCACCCTGACCTACATACCTGTGCTTATTGTGCATTACTCAATAACACACTTTGTTCAGAGAGATCCTCGCTAAGTCCAAGATAAACCTGTTTTCCTATTGGATCAAACTTAAAAAAAACGGACCTTGAAGTGACACTTCCAACATGTTTTTTTTTACTAATTATTTTCTTGTTGTATGCTACTGACTTGAGTCAGTAGAATTCTTCGGTGCAGGATTCAAACTGGGCCCCTCCTCCTCCTGGGCTCAACGCCCCCAGAAGCTCACCCTCACTGCAGGACGTAGTGTGTACGTTTACTGCTTGTAGCTACACTGCAAGCTAACGCACGCTAGCACAAGCTAACCGCAGGTGTTTGTCACCTGCCTGTCCAACAGGAAGCGGACCAACAAAGCGGGTGAAAGCCAACAAAAGGTTCACCCATAGACTGTGAATATTAATCAATGAAGCCTGAGTGACGTCAGCCATCTGTTCCTGCAGGGGGCACCGGAGGCTCATCGGCAGCAGACACCATGTTGGAAATGCTGTCTCAACCTAACTTTCAGTCAACCTAACGACAGGCTGAGAGCTGGAGCTGAGACGGGTTTTAAACCTTATCACAAACCCTGCTTCATGAAGTCAAAATGGATGAGTCATCAAAACATTAACCCCCCATACAGTGTGTGTCGATCGAGACATGAGCTAATCACACCTATTTGTTTTTTTGAACCAGGCTGTAAACATGTTCATCTCTGCTGTAAAAACAGTCTTCTTTGAATGGGTGTGTCTGTGACTTCCTGTGCTTCTGCAGCCAGCCTCAAGTGGACACTCTAGGTACTGCAGGATTTTGCACTTCTTCATTGGCTGGTTGCCGCTTAGTCAGGAGCCAAGCGCGAGTAGGTGGACTACAACAGCGTTTGTGAAAATGTCCACTGGCATGTCTCAGTCGACATTTTCTAGAAATGTACTCTCTTGGTATTTTCGGGTCACTTGAAGCAGCAACCACAGCTCATCGTCCGTCCACACAAACTTCAGCGTGTTAGCCATTTTATTTATTTATTTATTTTAGTTTTGAATTGATCTTATTGGTTAAGGCTTCTCTCGCCCTCATGTCCTGATTGGTGGAACCTTTTTTATCACGTTTCAGTCGGTTGAATATTTTCCATTCTCTCTAATGTGTTGTTCATTGTGACATCTGTTTTGTGTCATTATGGATGTCGAGCTTGGATCTTTCTGAAACATATTCTAGTTATGCCTGAAGAGTTCAGAGGATGAACTCAGCTGATAATGCAGTAAATCATTTAACGCTGAAGGTTTTTGGCCGCTGACTTTGATGGAGTTAACAGAAGTTCCAGAAGTGAATTCAAAGAAACAACACCCACACTCCACTCGGAACCAGATAACACAGATACTGTGGAGAGTGTAACACACACCTGTCTGGCACATGTCCACCTGTTCCACATGCACACTCAGACACATGTACTGAGCTCAGGTTGCACAACACACCTTACCTGCTGCTGCACACTTTGCCCCTGAGAAAACACACTAGAGTATCTGCACATCTGGGAGGGGCTGCTGCGGTGACAGGTGAGTGAGGGAAAGTGTTGTTATACAGAGCGAGTGATGAAGGGTTCTCGCTGAAAGTTCAGAATCTAATTTACTCAACTTTTGAAGTTTGACTTTTTAGAAATGGTGCTGCTTGATAATCGGGAAGTTTAATCCCAAACTGATTCAACAGAAGAAAAGAGAAACTCTTCCAGCTTGAGAGAGGAGATAGGACTGACCTTGAATTTAGAATATAATTTACCAGTAGAGACCAGTTTCTACCTGATAGATCTCTTGACAACAATCGTCTGAGAAAGTACCAAAAAATCCAGCTTCAGAACCTCCTGAGCAGCTTATGGAAATTTTAAACATGTTTTATATTTGGGATTTAGAATCTGGATGATTATTTCTGTATTTCTGTACAACCATAAATGAAGCCTACAGGGCTTCACGTGTTGCTAGGCAACAGTGAACAGTCTAACCCTTGATGCCGACATTCAGATAGTATAACAACTCGACAAATATTTAAACTAAAAAATACACGACGTGTTAGCATGAAGCGTTTGTGCACTGAGAAGAAAAGCGCTTCACGTCCGTCCTGTCTCCATGACAACAGCCTGTTGACAACGGCCGCTGTATGACCGACACGGCTCCGTTACGTGATTTATACTTGAGTTCGTTTAGTTCCCGATCAGACACGGAGCAAAGACGACGTGAGTACAAGACACGATTTGGAGGCGGCAAAACTGCGGGGAATATCAGACATTTGGAAAAGAACTCTTTTCTGAAAAGTTGAAAGATTTTTAACTTACACATAAAAGAGTGCTCAGAAGAGAAGGCGCTGCACTTTTTCTCAAGGCGGTGGCTTTCTTCATTAGCTATAGCTGTTAGGTTAAAGGTTAAAAAAAAGGAAAAGAGACACATTTTGTCCAACTGGAAGAGCTTCATCCAACAAGCGATCTATAATGAGGTGAACTAAACCCTTCACATCTCAACGACACCAATGCGAGACTTAGCATTACCTAGCTGGCTTGCCAAGAAGTCAAAACAAACAAAAAAAGGAGACATTTAGTCAAACTAGAAAAGTTTTCCCTCCATCTAAATATATAAATCACTGAGAGTTTATGATAGCATAAATACATTTTGTTCATCGCACTTGAGGTCATTTGTGCTGCTACAAAGATGGGTTTAAAATGAACCATCAAACCTTCAAGTTCAGGCTCCTATTTTGATATTTTGACATTTTATGTGAAGGTTTATATTTTCACTTTTTGAACATTATCCAATAAACCTTGGCAGGAGTATTTCAAAGTTGTGAGGTAATGATTTTTTTAAGCTTGTGAAGCTATTTTCTTTTTTTTTTGTATATTTTCCTAAAATTTCTGGCTAAGAGCTTTAAATCTTCTGAGACTTTGAACTGATTTCCACTGTAGTAGGAAGTCGATGGATATCCTTCTCTGAGCTTGATCGTTTTCACTCATGTTTGACTCATAAAAGTTTATACAGCTGATTGTTTTCATGCCACATTCATGTCACTGTGTGTTCTCACTCCTGGGACGAAGATTCAACAAACCCTCAGTCTGACCCTGAGCTCTGAGTTGATTTATTCTCAGATGGGAAACTCTGAGTTTTCGGTTCCAGATCAGCAGATTTGAGTTTGTTAAATCAACTCTGAGTGGGTCCACTCGGTGTTCAGCGCGTGCACCACGATAAAAAAAAGCCAACATGAATGGAGCCCCGATACTACGATTCACCATGGCAACAGGTGACAAAAAAAGAGATCCCCATACTTTAACCATTCAGAAATATAGCATATCTTCATGCGGACATACGGAGAACATGAACAGGTTTTAAGATGGGAAAAAAAGGAACACTGCTGCAGCGGTAAAGGAGAGAGGAGTAGTGTAAGAGAAAACAGCTGCTCGCGTCAGCGCGTAAAGTCTATTAATTTAATATTTAATCAGAATTATTATAGGCCTATTGCAGGTCAAATCTGGTGGAATTGTAGGCCTATTAAACCTACAATTTATTTTCATTAAGATGTAATCCAGCAGAAGAAAAGCTATTTTTAAACAGCTCAAAATGAAATAAGAACATAATAGGCTCATATAGATTTATAGTTAACTTAATTCAGAGTATATTTGAATGTGCATTAACTTTATCCTCAACATAAAGCTGTATTCACACACAGGCTAAATGTCCTCTCACCTTTATCCCGTTTAGTTTATTAATTAACCCTAAATGAAGATCTCCCACCGTTAATGTAGCCTAGCCTCTAATTCCCTGCAGAGTAATGCAGCTTCTTCATACCGAGGATCGACTAAAAGACGCCATGTTCGATAAAATAGTTTGTCTTATACGCTGTAGTAATGCCACCCTAACATATCATATTAAATCACAACCTGGATTTTTATTCAAACAAGTGGTGTATCTTCACTAACACGGGCGTGATACGGACTGAATGAAAGAATGAGGAAATTAAACGGCGTTTCTGGCTCTGAAAGAGGGAGGAGACAGAGAGAAACTCAGGGTTCATTGAAGAAAACCTGCTCCTGACCAGGTTAGGTTCACAGACTTGTGTTTCTGAGTGTGTGGTGCATGCAAACAAAGCGACGCAGACTTCTCAGCTCTCATTCAATCTTTAATTACATCAATAAAAAAAGTGCTGCTTGGTAAAGAATAACATTTCTTTAAAATCCTCAAATTCAAATGAACAAAGAAAAAAAAAAGTCAAAAATAATTTATGATACAATAACAAAAATATTTACATTTTCATAACAAATAAATCTTTACAAAAAAACATTACAGGCCAGACTGCAGCCAGGTGGAGGTAGGTTTTATCATGCTAAGAATAAAAATACAACTAAGTCACGCCTTCTGTCTTGTTAAAACCTCTGGACATTTATAAAAAGATGGCGGTATCGGACTACAAAAAAAAGGTGAAGACATCTGGAAGAAAAAAGCCTAGAAGCTACAAAAACGGGATCTAGCTCTCGCTGGAAGATATCGAGGTTTTAACAAGACGGCGACGTGACCGACCGAACGAAACGAGGAGTCCTGAACAGAACACATTTCAAGGCAGAACAGGTTTTTACCATAAAACACCAAAAAAAACACCTCCACTCTCTTTACTCCCAACGAAGCGGGTCTGTTCAAGTACAGCCAGACTGAAGAGGAAGAACTCTTGTTATGATTTCAAAATAAAACGTTATAATATTCAGGATGCACTTTTAAGACATTTGACACAAATGAGAAAACGTTTCTTTTCCATTTGCACATTTCATTACAAACAGCACATTAAATGGATAATATTGGCCATATTGGTTATTTTCACACTTCAGATCCAGCCCAAAGTACAAGCTCAACCAAACACCTGATAGCATGAGGACACAACAGGCTCCTGGTGAACGCGTACGAGTTTACATTTCAATAGATACCACCAACTTTAAATATTAACAACCTTTAATATCACTTGGTTAAACTGAGTTCTCCGGCGCCTATTTTGCATCCCTGTGACCAAACAGCTTAATAACGGGGCACAAAATGGCACAACGCGACGGGTCGTCGATCTTTACAAATGGGAAGTATTTAGTCAGTGGCCCTCGGGTACATTCAGGAGATTCAACCTGTTTCATTTGCGGGTGTGCACAAAGAAAAGGTGGCTCATTTTTTTAAAAAAGTTTAGAGACAATCCCAAAGAATCGAGAACATTTGAGAAGCTAGGGCCACTGAGTAATCAATCACTGTTACACTGGAGGAAACTCCTCTGGGTTTGTAGTCACACATCATGAAAAAGTTAATTTTACACTTAGAAAAATTGCTTCTTTTTTTTTTATTTTGGAGCAAAGGAACTAAATGTCACAGTATTTGCCGTCTCCAAACCAGACACCTTTCAATAAAATCTCCGCCTGTCACTCTGTAAAACATGCAAAACGTTGTCCAGAGGTTTTTTTTTTTTTCTTATCCGCACCGACTTTGGCTGATTTTGCTACTTTAGCGCAGCTCGCTGTTCAGTCCACCGTCCAGTTTCAGCCTCCTCAGAACCTGAATGCTGTTTTTTTAATATGGCTACTTTAGAGCTTGGAACAGTTAATTCATGATGCACACTTTAATCACACAGTGAGTTATACACACACACACACACACACACACACACACACACACACACACACACACACACACACACACACACACACACACACACACACACACACACACACACACACACACACACACACACACACACACACACACACACACACACACTGAGGCAAGTGAGCCGGTGATGGACTGAACAGAGGCTGAGCATTGGTATTCATACAGTATCGAACCTGGTCTATACAGTAATGTCTTTAACACACATTAAACCTGATAACAGAGTGGTGTTGGGCCTCGAGGTACGCCTGAAGCCAAACGGGGCTGGACGCGCACTGAAAACCTATTTTTCCTGATCGTAGAAAATAAAATAAAAAACCATCAGATTTGGAATTAAACTGGAATCAAATGAGGATGAAGTTGAAGAAATAACTCGAGGGCCATCATCACACACGGGTCAGAGTGGAGGGATCACTGGTTAGTATGGCTATAAGACGTCCTGAAAACACATTATTCAAGTTTCATTCAACTACTGAGCTGATGTGGCCGACAGTTATTTGACTCCACTTGCACCCGTTGCCATTTGGCGAACAATGGGAGGGGGTTTCCCCTTCAGAGTGCGTCCAGCCCGATGAAAGTAAAAAATATCTGCTCTCTTCATTCTCGTTTTAACTTTCTTTTTTAAATCCTACGCTCTACAACAGTCAGCAGTCAAGGCATGAGAATGATCAAATCTGAGGCAATGAGTGTGTTTCTATGGCAACTGTTGAGTCTATACAGTCCAGAAGAAGTTATGGTCACAATTAAGTCCTTGAAATGTCTTGAAAACTTGTGCGCTCTTTCTAGCATGAAACGCCACCTTTCCTATCCACCCTCTTTGTACAAAGTCTCTTCCCTTATCCCCCCCCACCCTGCCCCTCCGAAAAGTCTCTCAAGACAACACAGCCTGTGATTGGTCCATTAGCTGCGGAGCTGCTCCAGTCTCGCTTTCAGCTCTTCCTGTTTCGCTCTGAGTCTGTCCCTCTTGGATTGCAGTCTGTGGCCTTCGTCTTCCAGGCCGTAGATGCAGTCCCTCGCCTTCTTCAGGATCACGACCTTGGACGCCTTGTCGTTGTGCGACAGCTCGGGAACGTTATCTCGCAGGCGCATGAAGCAGTTCTTCAGCTCGTTCCGCCGCTGACGCTCCATCACGTTGTGCGTCCTCCTCCGCTCCTCCTCGTCCTCCGTCTCTGTTGAATTCTTGGACGAGGAGTGGTGGTGGTGGCTGTGGTGGTGATGGTACCGCGACGAGGAGGACGAGGAAGACGAGCTGCGGGAAGAGGAGTGGTGGAAGCGCGACGAGCTTTCGCTCCCTCTCGTGCGCTTGGTGGACGAGGATGAAGGTGGCGGCGAGGCGGGACACGGCGCGGCGTAGTTGTGCTGCAGCTGGATCTCGAAGTGGTGGCGCTGAAGAGCCCTCTGCTCCTCTTCCTTCTTCTGCTGACGGGCGGACAGGGCAGCCAATGAGGAGGGGCTGGAGGGACAGCGCACCACCGTGACCACATCAATCTCCTCCTCTGGAGAAAACAAGAGAAAAAGAAGAAGTCAGATGAGTTTTCTGGTACAACCTTGTTGTTGGTACGACCTTACGACTTGTGTGATGACGTACTGACATTTCAGAGGAGCGCTGACACCAAAAACAAGAGTGTAGACACTGTACACATGAACAAACACACACACACACACACACACACACACACTTTCTACTATAAACAACCATAAACAGTTTGAAACCTCCCCTCTGTTAATGAGTAGCAGGTTGGTGTGTAAACAGAAGTGTCACTGCTCTGATGTGAGTTAAAATAGACACATACACACACAAAAACGAAAAAAAATAAAAATCTGTGGTATTCTTCTCATTTTAAGCAATGACTAACCCTTAAAAGATT
Source organism: Labrus bergylta (assembly GCF_963930695.1). Lineage (NCBI taxonomy): Eukaryota > Metazoa > Chordata > Actinopteri > Labriformes > Labridae > Labrus > Labrus bergylta. The sequence goes on from NC_089199.1 coordinate 23,336,686, forward strand.
ATTCAATTGCTTCTTCTCTGGTTTATAAAGCGCAGGATGCCACAGGGCTTTAGTGGTTGAGATGACTCATTAGGAGGTAATAGACGGAACCGCTGAACATGACTCACACACACTTAAAGTGGATTCTCTCCACTAAAGCCTCTCATCTCATCGTGTCAGTCAACAGATAAGCCCCGCCCACACTCGAAACTACATCCCTGAGCCATAAAAAACGCTCCCGCCGATTACAGGTGGGCGGCCGGCGTGCAGATAAGGACAACTTCAAAGAACGAGTTTAGGCTCAGTGACAGTAAACATTAACAGGGAATTATCAATGAAACACCAGGGAACGAGCTCAGGGTGAGGTCTGTTTATACTGATAAGCTGCACTAGGAGGACGAGGTCGGATATGATTATCAGAACTACAGCATCCATAAAGGCGAGGAGATATTTTTAAAGCAGGCCAAAAAACAAAAATAAATACTAAAAAATCTATAGAAGAAGAAAGCGTTTCAGATTTATTTTTTCAAACTTAAAAGTTGCCAAAATATTTCACTAGTTGAAGTCTCAAAACATGTTCAACAGTTGGGCTAACTTTCACAGGAGCGGTGGGCATGAGAAGTAAATAAAAGTATAAATCTGAACTCACCAGAGTCACTGGATGAATACGTAGAAAACTCTCCTCCGGTGGAGCCGTAGTCCGACGTGGACTCGCTCGTCTCCTGAGTGGCCATCAGGTTCTGGCAGTCGAGTGTGGAGCCGGCGATCTCCTCAAAGATGTTGGTGTTGATTTCAGACAGCAGCGGGCTGGAGCCGAGCATGGTGGAGACCAGCTTCTCCTCCAGGCTCTTGTCGGACGCGAGGCACTGCCACAGACAGTCCTCCCCACTCTCCTCCAACGGGGAGCACGGCTGGCTGGGCTCGCCCTCCTTCTCTGTGGCGCCCGAGTGGAAGAAGTCGCAGTTCCAGTTGAGCTGCATGTCGTGATCCTCCAGCAGGATGTCCGACACGTAACTCAGCTGGTCCTCCTTGGACAGGGGCTTACTGCCGCCGACTCCGGGCTTCATTGGGGGGGACTGAGGAGGTGTCGGCAAAGACTGGAGGTCCTTCATCAAACTCTGGCAGAAATCATCGTCAAATAGCAGCGGCTCAGAGTAAAGCCAGTCCTGCGACTGAGCGAAGCTTTGCAACATGATGAATGGTAGAATCTGTGATAAAAAAACAAACAGCAAAACACCCCAAGTTTAAAAAAATGTAAGAGGTAGATTGAGAAGAGAAAAGTAAATCCAGAGAAGCTGAGGCTGTAGTGTGTTGAAGCAGCGTGTCGGTGGCGTAAATCCCAGCAGCAGCAGCCACACGCGTAGTAGTGAAAGTTTAAACCAGTTTCTCCACTCTGAGAGCCCAAAAGGCAGTGTGCCACCTTTTATCTGTGTTTACATCACTCAAGCCCCGCCCACCCCGCTCCCCAGGGGCGCAAATCACCCGAAAAGATTTTAACACCCTCCCTCCCCCATGACATCACAGGAACAGCTGGGAGAGACCGGGGCAAGAAATTTTACACCTCTTTCCACGCTTTACATTTTCCCTCCCCCCTCTTTCTCTCAGTAAGATAATAAAATAAAATAAAACAGGCTCAGGTGGAGCCCAGCTGCCTGCTGACACAGAAAACAAAACCTTCAGAGAAAAGTTTGTTTGTCTTCTTTTCTTTGTCAGGCAACTCTCAACACCTCGGCTGCTGTTTCACACTCGCATGCAGGAAATCAAGACACACAACCCAGTGTACCCAACACAGAGTCTGGGGTGGGTGGATGTCGTTTAAACAGCCCTCGAGGAATATCAACCAGTGCTGCTCAAGCAAATCCCTCATTCAAGTCGTAAAACCTTATAATTAATAAACTGCAAAAAATGCGTCACAATAACACACAACCATGACCACAAGTCAACAGACAAAGAGGAAGTCGTGTTCTGTGAGGGGGGGGATCCTATAATAAACGGGCTCTCATGCTTATATATGGGTATGTATAGCAAGCCTGTGTGTGAGAACAAAGCAGCAGTGTGTGTGTGTGTGTGTGTGTGGCGCAGACAGACTCAAGACTCAGCCTGGCGAACCTTTCAAATAACTTTAAACACAAACCAGTCTGCGCATGTGACAAGACACTCAAATTAAAGTCATTAAATAGTGTTTATTTTGACGTTTTCCAACCCAACTCGGCTTTAACACCTACGCACTGTTTATAACGCATGAATGGACACCTTCTACCTGCAGCGCGTGGGGACAGCGCGTGCACATGACAGCTCCGAGTGACGAGTCTTAAAAAAAAATATCACTTTTCCAAAATGATGGTGCTGAGTGGGGATTTTACCAAGTGCGTGTTAATGTGTCTTAAATGTGTTGGAAAGGAACGCAATGTGCCCTGATTTTACACTTTGGACAAGTGTGAAATATTTAGTAAAAATAAAAAATGCAAAAAAAGACACGTGTCTCTTTTAGTTTAGAGCTGCACGAGGAAAAAGAAGGTAATTCAGTGTAATAGAAAAGCTCAAAGTCCGTGTGGTTTCAATGGCTGACCCACTGTTAGGGTCATTTAAACCCCGCATGGGCTGAGCGAGGCAGAGTCTCCACGTGAACACCGACACCCTTCTCTTTATAACAGTTAATACAACATTAACGCACGAGTCAATTCATGAAATTGACCAAAGCTCTATTTTACGAGCAGTATTGAGGGCACGTAAACGTCTCATATGTGTAAATTAGATAATATAAGGTAAAAAATACAAAAACCATTTCACCCGCATCATGCACCAAGTTACCTTCAGTTGTCCTTATAGACGCAGGGATTTTCAAAATGAAGAAGAAGAGTCCGGAAATATCCAATAAAGTCCACAGGGAGAGGCAACACACTAGCACTGTCTGCGTACGGGAAATTTTCTACGTGTGAAATTAAAGTTAGAGCACGGCAGCATGGTGTTTATCTCCAGCCTCCCTCCTTCTTCTTCTTCTCCTCCTGCTACGAGCAGACAGAGTAGGTGTGGCTGTCGGGGGTCGCTTGGTTTATAAGTCTGCCACTCGCCGATGTCCTTCCGCCACCACCGAAATCGCGCCAAAACATTAAAACGCACAATATTTGGATCGTGGCATTCAATTGTGTAGTTTTTATATTCTTCGTGAGTCCCAGTTTCGAACAAGTCAAGGCGGAAAAAACGGGCCTGACGGCAAATTTGAGTAATTTCGCGTCGAAGTTAGGGTCTATGTTGTCTTCTCGGCGGAGTGATACCGCGGAAGGCAGGGATTCCAGGAAAATGGTGGCGGGTAAAAGTTGGGACAGAACACACGTGGATTGTGCGGAGATGCCGGGTGTCTCACTGCCTGTCTGTCTGCTCGTCTGTCTGACTGTCTGTCCGTCCTGCTTCAGGATGTTAATGAGAGTTACGGAGAGCAACATAGTCGACATACAGCTTCATTTATCGACCTATTTTGTTGTTTTTATTTTATTTTAACGAGATTTAAAAAAAAAAAATGAGTTTGTAAACGTTGCGTTCAGGGTCAGTTGCCAATATTCAGAAAAATACTAACTTTTAAAGTCATTAGTTGGGAATGCAGCTGGTACCAAAGGGGGTTTGGTATTTTTACGGCATGTTTAAAGACATTGGAGGCTGCAGTGTGTTTAGTAGTACAGCAGAGAGACAGACAGGCGGGCAGAAAGACAGGCTGCATGCTTTCAAAGCCACGTTGTCCTCCAGTTCAAACTCTTGCAGGGGAGTTTCACCATCCATCCATTTAACCCCGGCTCCACCTCCTCTCCTTACTAGGCTCTTACTACTACTACAACCATAAACTTTCTGAGCCAGCCGCGAAACAAAACCGGCTTTAATGAAGTTTTAGGCTCTTGTCTCAGGTTGAACTTTTGGACGGTTTATGCAAGTTTATTACCGTTTTATTGCAAAGATTACTATTGCAACATGGTAAGCCTGATGTGTAAATATATTTGCATTAAATGTTTGTCATGCAATTTGCATATTTTGAGGTTAACATTGTGTGCAAACATTTGTTTTAATTTATTTTTGATTTGTTTTCTGCAATTTTATGGGGGAAGTTTTGCACATTATTTGTACTATCTATTAGAACATAAATGTAAAACTTGAATAGGGAAATTAAAACAAAAAAAAAAAGCAAATTAACTGAAATATAAGTAATTATAGTGGAAAGGAGTGCGCATTAAGATGAATGAACTCCAAAGAGCCCTTCGCAGATAGATACCGCAGCCCTCCCTCTTCCTCCACCTTCTCCTCCTCAGCCTCTTGTCGCTCCTCTTGTGTGCTCTGCACGTTACATAACGGACTAGGATTCGCCGGACACGTGCAGGGGCACCGGCCAATCAGAACGCGAGTCAGCCTCGGTTCACGTGAGTTCTCGGCAAGGAATCTTGTAACCGGAGCCCACCGTCTTCTACCGAGTACCGACCAATATACATTGATTTATATCCAGCCCTTTAAATGCGCTCACACGCCTTTTTGATATTCAGCCTACACATGCGCAGCTGCTGGTCATCTGCTGTCCTCATCAACAAATGTAGGTTACATAAAATAAAAAGACACACTACCCTAAATATTCAGAACGAGTTTATTGTCATTTCCTGCAACAATAATCTTTGCTAATTATGGTAAAAAATGTCTTAAATATGCATGGGGTTTGTTTCACACACAACAAAAGGCTGGTATTAAGCTCCATGACTCCCCTGCGTGTCTTCATACATGTAAATATAAAAGCCCCTGTGTGTTTTTATTGTCATGTGTGCATGCCTTTTTTCCCTGATGCATTGTGCACTTTTCAGGATAATCGCAGCTTTGTTGGGAGTCTGTCATATGGAAATAATTGTGACCGAGTGTAAATACACTCCCAATGTCCACAAACGGGAGTTAAAATGCAGAATGATCTCAGTAAGACTAAAAAAATAAACCTTTAAAAAGTGTTCTGCTCCACATTTGGATTGTGGTGTGTTTTTTTTTTTTGTTTGTTGTGCGTAGCAGCTGATGTAGGGCGGATCACGGCAGCAGAACAGAACATCTTGCTCTCTCAGCAGCAGACACAAAGAGAGGACAGGGGGGTCTGGCAGCGAATAAGTGGGTTAATGTGCCACCTACAGGCCGACTGGCAGACTGGCCTGGTTTCTGCTCTGAATACTAAAACCTCCAGGCTGACTGACTCACTTGTTTAATTTGTGACTAACCGGTTAATTCTGGGATTTCTTCATTATTTCACATAAATTCAGCCCCCCAAAAAGCTCCGCATTAAAACATCACTTCCATTTTTAATTATTTTTAAACTTTTGTTGAAGACACAGCAGACTTTAATTTGATTTCAAAATGATCTTCAGCCATTAGCCGAGTGAAAATGTTTGTCAGGATAGTGGAAAGAGTCAGAAATCAGGACATCAGGTGGGAAAGGCGCCACAGGTTGGATTTTAAAACCTGGGCTGCCCTCTTGGAAGACTTTAGCCTCCAAACATGGGGCGCACACACCAACCACTAAGCTACAAGCGCCCCCATTTAGAATCAATTTTTGATCATGTTTTCTTTAGTTATTCTTTTAGTAAATTCAGATTTGCATGATTCATATTTTGCACACACGAGGGTATCAAGGTAAGAGGGCAGGTTGAGGACCAGCATGCACCTGGGCCTATGGTTGTTGTTTTTTTTACTAGCACAAGAGAGGCAGCAGGAGCCAAGATTTTCTTCGTTTTTTGCAAACTAGACCATCAGAAACACAAACCTTTTGCATGCATCAGTGGCCTTTTGATTATGTTTGTTATGAGTTATATTTAGATTATTTTCAGAAACAAATCTCCACTACAACGAGCTTTGAGTTGACTCAAGATTATTCCTCATCAACATCAAAATTAAGTCCGTAATTGTGCTTCATCAGGAATACATTTTGGCCCGTTTTTTAAAACTTGAACCGTGTCAGGTAGAGGCTGAAACGAGGGTTTTTACAGACGCCAGAATCAGATGAATGAGGAGGTTTTTGAGCTGAAAATCATGCAAAGCTTCTCCGTAGGTTTCACAGACTGAGGAGACTATGGGATCTTTGAAGAAGGGTCAAACAATATTTGATATTTTACAGCGGAGTAAATAGTGTGTGACTGCTGCTGTAAAAAAAACATCTAGCTGAACAGAGCATGCTTAATATTGTAAAGATAATTTGAAGCTAATTTCAAAGGATACTGGACTTGGTTAAAGATCTTGAAGACGTCTCACCTCTCCTTCAGTTCATTTCAGGGGAAAGGTGAGACATCTGCAAAATCTTGGAAGTCCATTTTTTTTTTTTTTTAAGATTTATTTTTGGGCTTTTTGTGCCTTTAATGGAGAAATAGGACAGTGGATAGAGAGAGAGAGAGGGGAATGACATGCGGGAAAGGAGCCGCAGATGAGATTTGAACCTGGGCCATCCGCCTGGAGAACCACAGCCTCCATACATGGGGCACGCGCACTAACCACTGCGCCACCAGTGCCCCTAAGTTCAGTGCCTTTAGATCCATAAAGTGAAGTTAAATATTGTTTTTGATTTTGAGGCAGGGTGTAAACATATTTCAAGGTCAAATTATTTTAGCTATTTTAGAGTGGGGTTTTTTCAAAGTGGGTCAACTCATTTTTGACCCCACCTTGAAGTAACCTTTGTTTCTAATGTGGGTCGAATCACAGCTGAGATCTTAGAACAAGATAAAATATGTTTTATTACAAAGGTATCGTATCATGTCAGATATCTTAAAATGGGGTCAAATATTTAAGCCCATTCTCGTTCTTTGCTGTAAAGACTTTATATTAGACGTATTGTGAGGCTGAAACTGATTTAGACATCAAAATATGGACGAGGTGGTATTCTTTCATTCTTTCCTGTGTCTCTCCTGTGTACACAGTTCAATTACTGAGCGACGAGGTCAAAGGTTAATTAACCGACTGACCAACAAAACGACTGACCGGGTCACTGACTGGCCCAGTGAACTTGATGGCATTAGAAAGCTAATGGGAACACACACACAGCAGACACCACGGGGGGGAGGGGGGGATGCAGCCTGGGAATGGGATTACCGCTCTGTGAGTGTGTGTGTGTGTGTGAGTGTGTGTGTGTGTGTGTGTGTGTGTGTGTGTGTGTGTGCCGACCGCTGTGATCTCCTCCTTATTAGGACTCTTCATCCAGCAGTGTGTCTCTGTGCAGACAGACAGGCTGCTGCTGCTACCCGTCTCTCTGCCTGCTTTAATTAGACATTAGCAGATGAGCTCACACACACACACACACACACACACACACACACACACACACACACACACACACACACACACACGCACACACACACACACACACACACACACACACACACGCACGCACACACACACACACACACACACACAGACTAAACCAAGAGTTTCTCAAACTCTGGTGAGAGGGCCGGTTGTGGTCCAGGCGTTGATGGACCAACTTTGTGTTACAGGCTTGTGTAGAAGTTTTTTTTTCCAATACATTGACGACTCTCTCTGTCTCAGAATCAGAAATACTTTATTAATCATCAGGGGAAATTTGGTTGTTACAGTTGCTCTTGAACACAATCTAGCAGTAGGAATTATCTAAATAAATTTAAGAATGTACAAATAAAGTAGAATCGAGATAATAAAATAAGCCATAAGTACCAAGTGGGACTAGAATAAAAAGATATGTGCTAAGTGCCGGGACTTAAACAGTATTGATATTGTAGTATGCGTATGTATATAAGTCTCAATATGAACCAAATTGTTGACCAGTTTCCGGCCAGATTGCACGGTGAGACAGATTACACAATTTCAAGGTTACATAAATCCAGGTTGATAATCCAGGATATTTTCAGACTCAATGTCTGACTCTCAAGCAGAGGAGTTAAAGAATCTGATGGCCTCAGGCAGGCACGCCTTCTGTAGCGTTCTGTGGTGCCTCATGGGGGGATGGGTCTTGGAGTGGAGTGGGTGTGAGATAATGTCCAAGATGCAATGCAACTTAGACAGCATCCTCCTCTCTGACACCCCTGTCTTAAAGCCCCATTTCCACCAAGCGGTCCGGTTTGGTTCAGGACAGTTTGGTATGGTAAACCCAGATCTTGCTTGCGTTTCCACAGCCAGCTGTACCCTTACACATCGCTACATGACAGCGGCGCAACACAGTAGACAGCCAATAAATCCAACAAAGAAGAAGAACGTGACACAGTCAACAAAGATCACTGATTCCTAGGAAGTATTGCATCTGAGGTCGTCCGTGGGGCCGTGCTGTGCACTGAAAATAGTTGCCAAACACAAAAATGGCCTTGAAATTACTCTCTCCTAATCCACACTAAACATGGCGCGTTTTATGTTCGTCCTTTATTACCGCTGTCACACGAGAAGTGAAGATTCTTTTGACCAATCAAAGGACTGCGGTGTGTCTAGCTTCAGTCTTTAGGGTTGGATCGCCCACTCAGTGAAGTTGATGTAGGGTCATAAAAACACACAAGTACAACTTAAGGCGAACCATCAGACTTTCAAAACCAGATTAGTAAAGCCAGATAACCAGAAGGTACCCTGGGTATGTTGATCTCACACTCTAGTACTGGCCTTTGTTTTCTGACTCCTCTTGAGTCAGACTATTTGTTTTTGGAACTGCACAAATGTTACACATCTTGTCCTCACTCCTGAATTGCAGGTACAGACGAGGAAAAGGGACAAAATTAAACTATAGGAGATTTATTTTTCTGTCATTATCAAAGGTGAGCGAGGTCACAGAGAAAGAGATTAGACTTCTCTTCATTCCTCTGAAATTACAGCTCACAGCATCACCACAGGATCTCACCAAAGTGTGTAATGACAGACCTACACACATATACATACACACACACACACACACACACACACACACACACACACACACACACACACACAATCTCTGAATGTTAGTGTTGAAGTTTTGAAGAGCTGTATTTAAATCTGTCCTGAGAAAAATCACACACATGTCCACAGCCAGTGATGCATTTTATGTTTCCAGGTCCAATAAACAGAAGCAGGCGACACCACTTGTTACCATCATGGCTGAAAAAATAAAGAGAAGAGTGCCACCTACATCTCCTCTGTGACTGTAAATACTGAGCGATCGTCCCAACCTGGCTCCTGCAGAGAACAGAGAGGAAAGACCACACACACGAGCCGCCACTTTGGGAGAAATATTTAGTTTGAGATGTAGAAAAGATACAATCAACCAAATGAAAACATGTACAGCGAGTCTCATAGAAACCTTGGTGATGTCTGAGAGGAACATGTGAAGTGGTGATGTTTTACAGCGGATAAAAGACGGCAAATACAACCAAAGAAAAGCCAAGAGAGACACACAAGGTTATATATTATGTAGGAGTTACACCAGGTGGTAATCATTCTCTTTACAGACAAAAAAAAAAACACAAGTCTGCATTTTTATTTTTCTCCAAAGCTGGAAGGAGAGAACAAGTCTCGGCATGTTGATCCTTCATTCATTTTTTCAGATTTCAACAAATATGGCAGCAAAGAAGTTCCCTTTACATCAGTTTTTTAAGTTTATTTCAAGTCCCCTTGACCCTAAAATTGATAAATGGGGAATGGATTTGAGCTTGTATATTTCTTTTCTAGTCCTCAAAGCGCTTTTACACCGCAGGTCACACCTACACATTCACACACTGATAGTAGAGGCTGCTGAGTAAAGAGTCCATCAGTATTAACTCATCCAATCATACACATTTACACGCGCCGATGAAGCAGCGGGAGCAATTCTGGGTTAAGTGTCTTGTCCAAGGACACATCGGACATGTGGCTGCAGGAGCTGGGGATGAAACCCCTGGCCTTCAATTGAGAGACGGCCGACTCTACACAACTTAACAGGCACAGCAGCGTGGACGTTTGGAAGCCAGGAATAAGGAACTACATTTATAATCTAATAAATGAGATGTAGAGTTAAGTCAACTTTGTAAAAAACATCCTTCAGCAAGCTTCAATTGTTGAAGATGGTTATGAAAGTGCAACAAGTTTGCCTTCTTGAGAAATGTATTTCATGTTCTCTATGTCAGTGCCATGACGAAGGGGTGAAAAGGACAATATAGAAGGACAATAACACCCAGTAGGTTTAATAGGTTCAAGAAATCTTTAATGACAAGTTAGGATATTTGTTCCTTTTAATACAACTGGCACCAAATCCTGACAATCACTATTGTTTCAGACTCAGGAACATTGCCACTAACATACTGGAAATCTCTGAACTTGGCATCAGAACCAGGATGAAAAACAATACAGCAAAAAAAACACCAAACAATGCCAAACATGTCAGGCAGACCACCAGCAGCTGGTTTTTACAGGTCTGAGTTGTGTCGGGTGGAGTCTTTCCTTTGGGGAGTTTAACGGGTGCGAGCGTCCGTCTGCCCTCAGTCAGCTGCAGGAGGAGGAGGAGGAGGAAGAGCATTCCTTCTGGGAAAAGCCTTCATGTGGTCTGAGTGTGTGTATGTGTGTGTGCGTGTGTGCGTGTGTGCGCGTGTGTGTGTGTGTGTGTGTGTGTGTGGTATGCCACGCTTGGTGGTAATCATCAAAGGGAGTAACCACAGCTTTGCCAGGAACATGGAAGAATGCTTCCTGCTGCACTTTCTCCGGGGCTGCGAGCGTATGTGTGGGCGGTGGTGTATCTCGCTAGAAGGGCCAACAAAGTCTACTGAATAGCTGTGGATAAGCGGATGGGTCCGGAGAAAAACATTTCCTTGGAAACATTCAAAAAAGAAGTTGATGACTCACCACTGGTCCCTCCTCCTTGACGGCCTACAGGAAGGGCTCCTGGGTTGACTCTTGGTGAATCTCTGAGTTGGGAATGATGTCACACCCACGTTAACCGCGTTCCAGTTGCGAGTTGGCAACAAGTCGGAAAAAGCAACATGGACGCCTCCAGGAGTACGTTTGTTTTGTTAGCTAATACCTGACGATAACAACGCACTAGTTTGTGCCAGAAAATAACATGACAACCCGTCCACAGCTGGAAGTAACTCTGACACCTAGTGTTTAAAATGGGTACTGCAGTCCAAATTGAAAACATTGTAGAGAGCTGTCTCCCCACGCCCCCTCCTCTCTAGAGTCGATGCTCACCCAGGTTGCCATGTGGTGGACACTGAAGCTTCAGTGTTTAGCCAGCTCTGAATCAGTCTGTAAACCTTTCTGCGTTCTAACCTCTCTCCATTTTTCAAAAGCATCTCCAATATTGATCCTAGTTTGAGCACGTTTCTGCTCGTGGAGCTTATTAGAAACATGCAGAGGCTTTTTAGGTCGGGTACAATCACTTCTATCTGAACCACTTCTCTTGCCCGCTTCCATCGCTGCAACACCTGTTGGTTTGACCTGATAACTGCTCTCATATCTGACAAACCGAGGGGCGTCCAAAACCATCTACTTCTCTCGTCCTCTTAAATAGAGACCATTAGGACCAGAATCTAAACACTGCTGAGAATAGTCAACAGATGCTCTATTGTCTCCTGTTCAGGTAACACAGTGCAGGTGTTTACGCTGTTTATAATATTCAGGAGCTTCAGCAGGAAGCTGTGTGTTTGGGAATGTTGGTTTGTGTCTGGAATGGAATCACACCAACCATATCCAATTCAATTAAGGCCCCCTCCCACACACACACACACAGAACAACTTTCCCTCTGTCCTATAAATGAAATGCACAGGATGCAGTCAGTGTTATTGTATAGCTGAGAACAGAACAGTACATTCAGATCTTCTTTTGCCCTAAATGGACGGTCAGAACATTTAAAACTGCTGTTCAGATCCTCGGGCTGCATCATCTGACCTGAGACCGGAAATCATCTGTAACATATTTAGGGAGATATACATCCAAACACACACTTTACAGCACAGATTGTGTGTGTGTGTGTGTGTGTGTGTGTGTGTGTGTGTGTGTGTGTGTGTGTGTGTGTGTGTGTGTGCAGGGATGGCATGCATTACCAGACAAAGGCAGATTGATCTGCAAGGGTTCATGAGGACAAAGTGTGTTTGTTTCTGACAAAGAGACCACAGGCAGACACGAGAGGTCAATGTGAAGTCAACACTCTTGTTTGGCTTTAAGTTAACGGAATAAATACATGTTTAAGGTTTTTAAAAGTTGCTCCAGCTGAAGTCCAGTCAGGGAGAGTATATTCTGCACGCTGGCTTTATTGTTCATTCTCTTACTATAGCCGTTTTCACACATGAGATCGTAGTGGTACACTCTATGCACCGTGCAAGAGTCACAGTATAGAAACATCACTCCCCCTCATATTGGCTCAAGGTGGATGTACACCTGTGACCATGCGGAAGACCCGATCGCAAAACTCAGCCTCAAAGCCCGAAGTTGCATCATAGATCCAATGGGATTATTATCCAGCAAACCACGGATTAACTTCTATGGTCATGGCTACATGGCTATCGCCTCCTTTTTCCACCACAGCCGACATGCAGCAGCGAGTTCGGGGTGAGCCCCACAGACACCAGACGCGGGCTGGAGAGCTCCTCGGATTTTGTTTACTCTTCTTCCACTTGCCGGTGATGTTCACTTAAATCCAGGCCCAACTCTACAGCTGACTAGCACTTTGGGTAATACATCTGCCTTTCCAGTGGAGCCTTTCTCACCCCTGGTAGCTGATCCACCGGGGGAAATTTCAATCGTACCTATTGTGAATTCACTTCTCAAACCGCCCTTCGTGAGCAACAACATAAATACACCTGCTAACACTGGCCTCGGGGGGGCTGAGGATTCGGCTCCTGACGGCCTTGCTCCAGGGATGTCGGACGCAGGGTTCGGCTCTGAGGTGGCCGACGCGGAGCGGCCCAGCTCGCGGATCAATACAGATGGGCATGGGGTGAGTTCTAACACCTGTAAACATAGAGACAGAGGGCGAGAGTGCACCGTGTCTGCTAATAACACAAACTCACTTCTTGTTTACGCTGGAACAGTCACAAACTGCTCTGAGATCTGCTAGAGTCCATAATGGAACTCAATTGAACTGCGCCGTGATAAAACAACGTTAGCATCTGTATTTTCAAACTGTGAATCATGCTAAGGTGGTCTGGGACAGTGTATGTAAACCTAAAGGTATTTTTGGTGGTCACCTTAATATTAGAAGCTTACTGCCCAAAATAGACCAAATACAGAACCTGCTTGTGGACTCAAAGTTGGACTTTTTATGTCTCACTGAGAGCTGGCTTCGAAGTGACATACCATCCAACCTCATAAACATTCCAGGATACACTTGCTTTAGGAAAGACAGATTAACCGGGAGGGGGGGGGGGTTCTGATATACATTCGAGATCATTTTAGATGTACAGAAATACAGCTGGACTGTAATCTTTAATGTTTGGGGGTGAATATTATTCTCTCACCAAAATGAATTTTAATGTAATTGTTTTGTATAACCCACCTTCACATGATGTAAGTTTTTATGATGAACTGAAAAAACTGCTCATAATATCGAATTGTTCCTCTGAATCAATTCTGCTTAGGGACTATAATATAAACTGGATGGATAAAGTTGTTAAACGAAAACTGAAAGCACTGGCTACAAAATTTAATTATAACCAAATAATAGATAAACCTACTAGAATAACGAAGACAAGTAAAACTCTATTTGACCTTGTTTTCACAAACAGGACAGAAAGAATAACTAGAATTTACAATCTGATCACAGGCCTACCAGACCATAATATGACACTAGTAGTTAGGAAGCTGATTAAGAAAAGAATGGCTCATCACACAAAAAAGGACACTAAATCCATTAAATCAGGCATTCCAAAACATTAAAGGGCAGAATTTGAAAGGGACTTGATGCAAATGGACTGGTCCACAGTAACAGAAACACATAACGTGGACAAATGCTGTGATAATTTTACAACAGTTATCACTGGATTAATTAACAAACACATTAAAACATGGAAGAGCAGACCAAGAAGAAACTCGCTCCCATGGTTTAGTCAAGACCTTTGGCAATTAATGAAAAGACGTGACTTTGCCCTTAAAAAATGTCTTATCTCTAAAACTAACACTGATCATTTAATTTATACTGGCTTAAGAAACAAAGTTGTAGCTGAACTACGCAGGGCTAAAATGAATTATTTTTCAAAGCTTATTGAAGAGTCCAAAGGCAATAGCTCTGCAGTGTGGAAGCACATTAAGACTTTAACCAACTCCAATGCCTCAAAACATCATAGAATTAAGGGTTTAACGATAAACAACAAATTTATTTTTGACAACGCATCAGTTGCAAGTGAGTTTAATGCTTTCTTTATAGAATCAGTTCAGGAACTATCCAAAAACTTCAAACCTCTCAAGTTAAGACCAGACACACTCAATCAGAAAACTTTGGAAAAAGTCAGTAAGATCATGAATAACCTGAATAACTCAAAGACTAGGGATATTCATGATTTGGACGGTGAACTGATAAAATATCATAGAACTCCACTACTTAAGCCAATAACACATCTGGTGAATATGTCAACTCAAACAAAAACTTTCCCTGAGAGCTGGAAAAAATCATTAGCCATAACCATTATCAGTCCAATTTATAAAAGTGATAAGCCAGACTTGACATGTAATTACTGACCCATTGCCATTCTCCCAGTTGTGTCCAAGATATTAGAAAAAGTTGTTGCAGAGCAACTCATACTATATCTTGAGACAAACCACTTGCTGCATTAACAACAATTCGGGTTTAGACCCAAACATTCTACTGAGACTGCAAACTATTATCTTATTGAGAAAATAAAAAGCTTTCTGGATAAGGAGCAGTTGTATGTTGTGGGAGCAGTTTTCCATGACTTGAAAAAAGCCTTCGACACTGTTAACCACAATGTGTGCTGTCCAAACTTTCTAAATTTCAATCCTCTGATCAGGCTTTGCAGTGGTTTGACTCATACCTAAGTGGAAGAGTGCAATGGGTCAGAGTCAGTGGGCAAAAGTCCATCTTCCATAACAACAGCATGGGGATACCCCAGGGGTCAGTTCTAGGTCCGCTGCTATTCAGCATGTACATCAATGACCTACCTGAGATCTGTCCTGCAGTTGGCTTCCAAATATATGCTGACAATACCGTTATATACACACCTGCAAGATCTGCCAGGCAATCTGCTGCCCACCTTAATGACTCCTTGCACTGTATTGCAAAATGGCTTGAGTCTTCTCACGTAACATTAAATATGAAAAAAACGGTTTCAATATGCTTTTCTATGCACAAACTAAGGGATAAAGAAACATTCTTAGTTAAAATAAATAATGAGACCATCAATGTGGTTGAAGATGTAAAGTACTTAGGGATCATTCGAGACTCACATCTACGATTCGGAAAACACATAGATTACACCTGCAAAAAAGCTAGATCTAATCTAAACTGCTTCAGAATCATTTAAAAAATACCTCTCATTTAGTACAGCTCAGCTATATATGTATGCATCCTATGATATTATCACATCTATCATACTGCCTCAGTTCTTGGTCTCAAGCCTCACAAACAACTTTAAAGCCAATCATATCCCTATATAACCAATCATTAAAAATCATGGACAAAAAAAACGATAAGATGGCACCATTGTCACGTATTAGAGGTACGCAATATGTTTAGCTTTGAAAGCTTCATTAGCTACTGCAACCTTAAATTAATGTTTAAATGTCTGCATGGTCTGGCACCTTCTCTGTTTGATGAATTTGTAACAAGATGTCAGGATTCAAGTCGAATCAACACACGCGTTTCAGTAAGAGGTAACTGTTGCATTCCAATGCAAAAAACCTCATTTGGACAATCAGCCTTCTTTGTTATTGGAGCTAATCTATGGAATTGTCTACCCACTGAACTGAAAATGCTACACAGTTTGAATGTTTTTGGACAAAGGTATTAAATCATAGCTGAAGGAGAAACAATATTGTTCTCACATCTAAACGCACATGAGCTCGTATATTTTTCTCTCTGTAACTGTATTTTATCCCTGTTGCATTCATAACTGCACTGTATTTATAACTGAACTGTTTTCTTTTTCTTACCCTTTTTATCTTTATCTCTGTTGTTTCTAAAAGCCTCCTGTGGACAGGTGTTGCAAATTAGCATTTTGCTATAAACACTAAGAGCAGTGCATCTGGAACTTGTGCATGGTTAAATATTACAGCACCAATGTTACTGTATGTCCATGTTAAATAAACAAACAAATAAAAATAAATAAATCCTCAGATGACACCTTCAGCTGTCAGTCTTTAGTTGGCTCAGCTACAGATGACATCAAGAACCATCTTCCCCATCAACCCCAGTCTTCACAGTTGAATCAGTGTCTTCATCCCTTTAGCTTCAGACTGCATCATCAGAGTCTGGACACCAAGGGCGGGGGGGATGGATCTCACTACTGCTCAGGGAAGACAACTTCGATCACCCTTAGAGTTCAAACTTCCTAAACAGAAACCAGGATTGAAGATCTAAAACTGTGACGGAGCAGGACTAAGAAAAAGAGAGAGGGCAGAAAACGCTTTGTTTACCTAAACTTGGTCAACCCCTCACTCATACTCACACCTAAGGACAATTTAGAATCAGCAATTAAGCATGTTTTTGGACTGCGAGAGGAAGCCGGAGTACCCAGGGAGAACCCACACATGCATGGGGAGAACATGTAAATTCCTCACAGAAAGGCCCAGTCCAAAGGTCCTGTGAGGGGAAAGCGCTTATCACTGCACCACCTTGCAGCCTGCTCCGACATTCCCTCTTAGGAATTTTTCAAACAAACTGAAAAAGGAAGGCTAACACCAATGCAATATTTGCAAAGGCTCAGCAGTGTCTTTATTCAAGGGAACTGAGACGTTTTAATGTTCCCAGCTCTACGCTGAACTCGTTTGATATTGAGAGTGTTCTGACCTTTTCTGTTCAGTTTTGGGGTTGGGGAGCACTGACAAAATAAGCTCAAACTGGACAAGGTTGTTAAACTAGGTGGCAAGATAACGTGCAGTATTTCTTAAGCTGGCTACACACTAGACCAGTGGTTCTCAACTGGTGGGTCGAGACCCCAGAAGTGAGTCTCGGAGCTGTTTTCAGTGGGTCGCAAAGGTCTGTCTGGAAGAAGAATTGTGGTAAAAAGTCTGTAAAGCGCTTTTTTAACAAGATTGTGTCTTTGTTCTATCACAATTTGTACTGTCTGAGGTCCAAACTGCACAATTTTTCTTTAAATAAATCTGATTGAAAAACATTAGAATTTTTTTCATGAAGGCAGTGGTTGGGTCCTGAGGTTCGACCAGTGCACTAGACGATTGTATGTACAGTTTTCTTCGAGTTGTGCTTGCCACTTTTAGGGAGAAAGCTTGCTCCTAGCTCATTATAGGACATGCCCACATTCTCCTCAAGGTTCTCTTCACAAATTTCATCAATAATCAATAAAGTTTATCTTTATCTTTATGTGTATGGATGGATGAAATTGTGCTTAGTCAGCACGAGATTCAATCCAGACTCATACAAGAGCAAACTGCATGGAGGAGAAGGACCGCTACATGCTCTGTGAATTAGAACATGAGATGAAGATGGAGCAGAAAACTGGAGGCAATGATGCACAAAGAGTTATTAGCGCACATCAATATGTCAAAATCTCAATCTAATAAAGTTTTGATCACATCCTGTATTAGCTAGTTGGAGGATTTTTAACCTCCTGCTGCAGGAAAAAGTTGAATGTGTGTGTGTGTGTGTGTGTGTGTGTGTGTGTGTGTGTGTGTGTGTGTGTGTGTAATCAGTTGCCTCCTGTGTCAGGAAAGATAAGTGAATCCTGAGCTGCAATCAATGAATAACAAAAACACACTGTTCATCCCCAGAGTGCTATCAGCGACAACATACTGCTGTCCTGACACACACACACACACACACACACACACACACACACACACACACACACACACAGACAGACATGCATATGAACACACACACACTGATAAGCAAGCTGGTTATGCAACACAGGATTGTATCACACAAAAAGACACATTATCAATTGACTCCACACACACATCCCACTTCCTCTTACGCATACCCACCACACACACACACACACACACACACACACACACACACACACACACACACACACACACACACACACACACACACACACACACACACAGGGTTTCACACAGGGTTTTACTGAAACTCTTGGTTCTCTTTAAGTAAAGAAACGTTAGAGAGAGTGGTTTTTCCTCAGAAACAGACCCCCAACATGAACACACACACACACACACACACACAAACACACACACACACACACACACACACACACACACACAAACACTCACACAAACACACACACATGAACACACACACGAACACACACATGAACACACACACAACTCACACACATGAACACACACGTTAAGAAATCGACGCACAAACACAAAGCCTCCATGCGGCTCTGAGCTCCCGTCACATTGATGCATTTTTGGCACTCCTGATGTTGCCAGGTTACGTTTAATCGACTGTCCGTACCCCATGTGTCGATAAAGATTAACAGCAGCTGCGTTCAATACAAGACATTCCCCCAAAGCTGTTACAAAAATATTCATATTAACTTGATAATTCTTCTTTTGTTTTTAAATTAAGAGTAAAATGTATTTTCCTTCGACGAGGACGGAGAAGAATGCGGATATAAAAACCGTTGTTGTGATACGAAAACCGCTGTCACTCTCTTGCACTCGTAAAGGTACTTCAAATTACTTACTTTCTTCACTTCCATTTTTGTTCTTGTGCACTGATTCGATCAGAGTGACTCCTCTAACCAACCGCGCAGATGCCGCCTGCCGCTGCGGCGCCGATTCCACGAATCGGCCGAACAAAGGCAGACGGGGGGGTGACGAAGCTAGACACACCGCAAAAACAATGGTGACGATTGCGCAAAACGCACAGGGAGTTGTGGTGTTGAGATGCTAAAACCACGTACGTTCTGCACATGCGTTTACATATTTAAGGGTACAGACACAGAAACAGCCTGTTCTCAGCAGGGCTGAAATAGAGGAGTTTATAGACATGATCAAATACAGGATCAGAGTGGATTTAGAACAAGAAACTTCACACACATGTTTTGAGGAGCTCTGAGACTTATTTACACTGATTTAAGAGGAGGAGGATATGTGACCTTTATGAATAAATTGTGAGAATTACTAACTTTCCCATGCTTAGTGTCACACCACGATTTTCAAATGTTAACACATTTTTTTAAAACGTGGGAGATAACAGACATAATCCTCTGAACACACACACACACTAGACTAGACGATTCTATCAGACCACACACGTGCGGTATGTAGTAACGATCTCACAATCCCAGTGGTATCATCTATGTGTGGGACACTAACTCATTGATGTGACTTTTAAGAGCCACAACTTCTCACAGAAGAGCTGCATGAGGCTGAGTAGCCTCGGTTTCAGTATCCTAACTCGAAGGTCACATGTCACGACGAGAGATGTGGTGTCCTGTTTCACTGAAGTTGTTGCTCTCCACACCTTAGGAACAAAATAGTTTAATCTATCATTATTTGTCTTCATGTGTGACATTTTCCACATCAATAAATCATAAATCCAGTCTATCTTGTGTAAATGTGTCTCTGAGTCATGACTGTCTACAATGAGTGAGAAGCTCGAGTCCCGCTGGCTGTGTTGTTGTGAGAGCCGTGTTTACATGGACGGGACGGCCGGCTCCTCCCCTTGTCAAAGTTGCACATTCTTCCTTCATCCATCCGTCATCTAAGATTTAAAACAAATGTTATTTTTGGGACAGATTGAATTATTGAGTGGTAACCTACAATCTCATAAAATAATTTAAGATGGTGGAGAAGTTTTGATATTAAAGTAGTGGACAAATATGTTCACCATGTAGCGTTGCAGCGCTGAAGAACATTTAGAAACATATCATATCAAACACTGGATCCAGACGCAGGAAGACATGGAAAAGGATCCAAATACAAGCCGCCAAAATGACTCTTTTGTTTTTGATGTGTTGCTGGCCTCACCCTCGGCAGAGTCTGTTTAGGCGGTTCAATATCTGATCAGATGCCTGCTGTCCTGTGGAGGTATTCAACGTGCACTCTCCTGGAAAGAAAAGCACGAGACAGACCCAGATCATGCTGGAAGGGTTACAAGTCCCATCTGGTGTAGGACGACTCGGATCACCCAGGAAGACTTGAAGAACACGACCAAAGTGAAGGATGTTTGGCTGCTTCGCTCGGCCTGCTGTCACCTTGACTCGCGGGCCCAGATAGTTGGAAGAGATGAATAAATTGATGGGGAACAAAAGGTAATGTTGTTATTAATGTGAGGGGTTAAGGTTTAGTCTTGTGCAAACTTTTGCAAGAAACTTTGACGAGGATCTTGGGTTTCATTTGTGTTTAATGTCACCAAGAGACGACAGCAGCTTTTTTGACTTTCTACTTCAGTCTTTTAATGAATGGATAACGAGGGCTCACACCACTTCTCCATTCAGTGTGTCAGAAACCGGCTCATTCATGACTGCAACAGAACGAGCGGAAGGAAGAGGAAGCCACCAACTGCCCGCTCTCTCTTCCTCTTTCTGCTTAATAATAGAAAGTTTAGAACGTTCTGGACTCCAAGTGTCACAAGTGTGGAACGTGTTGCATGCAGACTGCAGGTCAAACACACCAGACACGCTGCAAAGAAGAAAAAAAAAAAGTTCAAGTCAGCAGAGAGAGAGAGCAGTTAGAAGGAACAATCTGCAAACAAACATGTCTTCCTCTGATTTCTGTGTCAGCCTGATAAAACACACATCATCTTTTTTTTTTTTTAAATATACCTTTTCTGTGTTCAGATGCGGCCAAGAAGCCCGCCTCGCCGCACAGGGGAGCGGGAGAAAAGCCCTCAGAAATCTTTCATGTGCAGATTGTCTACAGATTTGCTATTTCATAATAATATACCAAAAATTAAAGATGCATTTTGTCATGAGAGATGCCGCAGAAGTTGCAGAAACTCTGCAGTCTTGATGCATCTTTGTTCAGACTACAAACTAAGGCTGCATGCGGTTACACACTTCCAGACAATTTTACAAAAGTGGGAGACCAAAGACATGATGACAGTTTAAACGATTTTTAACATTACAATCCTCCAAATGCACAAACTAGACATTTCTGCCAGATCTTGAGATCACACACCTGTGTTTGTAATAATGATTCCACAGACACAAGATCTCACAGAAACAAATAAATATATAACTTCCTCCTGTTGCAGATCGATGTCCTCGTCTGTCTGTGTCTTGCATGAGACGTTTTTACACTCGTGTTGTCTCCATAATTCCACTCTCCTCTTCTTTTTCAATGATCCACTTGGCTCTGGGCTCAGTTGTGTTCATGTTCACTGCCAAATTCTTGAGCTGTAAAAATGTGGTTGGTGATGCTTCCCTGTCTGCTCGCTCTCTCATTGGCTATCTCAGGTTTTAAGTTGGAGGCAGCAGCCCGATATAGAATCGTTAATTTCAAACACTTTTCATATTTGTGATTCCAGATCAGGAAGGCTCTGACTATACAGTAAGATAATTATATATTTCCTAATTTTATTCAAAGTGAGGGTAAAGCCTAAATTCTACCAGACCAACACTGAATTAAAATAAAAATAAAAAATGAATCTGATTCTAGATTCTTTTTAATAAAGATTTATTTTTGGGCTTTTTCTGCCTTTAATGGAGGGATAGAGTTAGAAATCAGGGAGAGAGAGAGAGTGGGGAATGACATGTGGGATAGGAGCCACAGGTGGGACTCGAACCTGGGCTGCCTGCTTAGGGGACTACAGCCTCCATACAAGGGGCGCGCACACTAACCACTGACCCACCAGTCTAGATTCTTAAGAAGTGAAAACTCCCCCCCAACCCCCTTTTAAACATACATACATACCTGTATGAAAATAGGATAACTGCATTGTTAGCCTTTAGAGATACATTTAACCCTTTATTTTTATCAGTGAAACACCGCAGAATTTAGCACCACAGAAGAAGAAATAATCTGACAAATAAGGCATGGACCAACACAACAAATCAAAACCTTTTCATGGAATAATTCTGTTGACATTTCAGCGTGTGTCTTATCACAGTTATAAATGCTCGTTGCGTAATCAAACCGAGATCATTTTCATGACATTTCACGGGTAATTTCGCAGAAATGAAGCAGCGGACAGAAGTCGACTGAGAGAGAGAGAGAGAGCATCAAACCGCCGCTGCCAGCTCAGATTGAGATCCCGCCCGCTGGGCCACCGGCCGGCCCCTCTTGTGTGACGGCCATTCAGTCACACACACTTCTGTCACTGAGCCACAAACAAAACAAAACAGAGTGTGTGATGAGTTGAATCCCCTGCAGGTCTCTGAACACACACACACACACACACACACACACACACACACACACACACACACACACACACACACACACACACACACACACACACAGATGCTCCTTTGTGCCGTCAAACATTCGTTTCTTCCCCGTGTCCCTCAGAGTCTCATCACATGTCTGCTGCTCTGTTTGCTTATTTCATTATTCCCTGCAGGACGTTTTAATGTCACACCTCCTGAGCTCAGTTTGGGAACATTCAGTCTTAGATCCACTAATTGATAAACTTGATTTGATGTTTTTTCTGTGAAGAGTCCTTCGGTTACGATGGATACTGCAACGACGCGTGTCGGAGACGTCATTTGGGTACTTTAGAGCAGTGTTTCTCAACTAGGGGGTCGAGACCCAAAAGTGGGTCGCAGACGTGTGCCTGCATGGGAAAAAAAACATGTGAAAAAGTCTATGAAGTTTTAAAATCTGTTTTTTTTTTATCCATCTCTTTGTTTTGACACATTTCTTTTGTACCGCCTGAGGTCCATTTGATTTGAAGGAGTTGGTGGGGCGTCCAGTTAGACTGGCTAGACCAGTTATGAAACACTGCTTCAGAGAATGACTGCAGCCATTCCTAGAACCAATAAAAACAGATTTATAATTGAGGATCTATTGACTAACTATCAGCCTTCAAGAGTTCAAGTACATAAAAGTATTAAACAGTGTTACATCAGTCAGCTGTGATTTTTGTTTTTCCAGGCTTCTCTCTCTCTCTCTCTCTCTCTATCGCTCTCTCTCTCTCTCTCTCTCTCTCTCTCTCTCTCAATTGACAAAGAGATGAGGTTTGGATGTCAGTAGAGTCAGTAGTGTAAGAGAGTGGGTGTGTGTCCAATCTCCTACAGCAAACTGAACTCTGTTGCACTTGGAAGCGACACCTTTCTGCATGCGCCCACACACACACCCACTCTCTTACACTACTGACTCTACTGACATCCAAACCTCATCTCTTTGTCAATTGAGAGAGAGAGAGAGAGAGAAAGAGGGCGCATGCAGAAAGGTGTCGCTTCCAAGTGCAACAGAGTTCAGTTTGCTGTAGGAGATTGGATCTGTGACCTGTGTTAGAGAGGGGTGGTCCTGAAAAACAGATGTCCACATGTTGTTCTCCTGTGAGGTGTGTCCATAAGTACCAGAGTTTCTGTATGTTCGCGAAAGATCATTATTTGGCTTCATGACTCTCCTGGGCAGACGTGTTCAGTGATCCTGCAACTTGTTAATACATAATTTTGTTTAAAAGCAAGTCAGGTTTCAACTGCAAATTTCTTCATCATCAAACATATCAACAACCGAGGAAACCACATCAGAAGTGAACCAAAAAGCAGTGCATTGTGGGTTTGCCTGTAAACGTTGTCAGATAGGTTTTTTCTGAGTGTGGCTAATGTTAGCATTGCTAACAACACCAGCCTTCAGTCCTCCTTGCAGGTTAACGTGCTGATGCTTGGTGCTAAGTGTGGTTACACATCGCTCCGATTGATCTGCAAGTTTAACCTGAAACAGCAGACATATAACTGTATCTCCATTTTATAATTCAAAATTCTGGCCAACTGCGTTGTCCTGTTAACCTCCAGCTCATAGTGCAGCATCGGGCAGCAGCCGCTGAGCCACAGCCCCAACACTGAACTGCATCGGTTTTGTATTGTCTATTGCCGCTGGCTGCACAAAAAGCGCCGTCAAAGGACGCAGGCCCTCAATGTGTTATTTTGAACTGTGGGAAGAAAACTTTTTAGGATTTTAGTTTTTCAACTTTTGATAAACTTCTCTAAAATTGAGGCTTAGTGATGTTGAGTGCTTACAGACAGGCCAGTTGTCAGCCGCTAAGGTGGCTTGACATACGAGCAGCGAACCAATCAGACGTGCCGCTGAGCAAACAGACAGACGTGGGATCATCTCACATGTGATCTACATGTGGAGAGACAGACAGAACAACAGGCCATCTGAGGCCAACCGCAGTTTTTGGAGCCCGCAGCTTCTGGACGTTCCCTGAAGCTGCAACTGTGGAAGATTCTAGGAACTTTAGGAACGAAGCAGGAGGGGGAGGGGGAAGAGGGGGGCGGATGGAAACAGGGCGGGAGATCAGGGTCAGTGCGGTGGAGCGGTGTTACCAGAGGAATTTATTTTTAGGACTACTAGCAGAAGAGAGAGGAAGACATTTGAGTATTTAAAGTCATGAAATGCTCACTCAGAGTTTGGAGGGGGGATGGTCAGGGAGCTGTTGTGGGTCACGTGCATCTTTTATATCTCAATACTTCATGTGTGGTTCTTATTACCTGCTTTAAACACAGCGGCTAACACCTCTTCTGCCTACTGGAAACCCCTGAGCGAGGAAGGGTGACGTCAATATCAGTGCTAATAAAACGGTTAAACCAAAGAGAGAGAGACGGAGACTTCAGGACAGTTATATGAAGGCATATGATACGAGAAGACCATTTTCACACTGCTGTCGCTCACCACTCGTATTATTAGGTAGGCTACTAATCGAGAATAATGTCTGATAAAAAGTTGAAGTCATCTACTTGCTTTAGTCATTTTAGTTTTTCTTCTCGTGCACAGAGTTGCTTAACTGAACAGCCAGTCAGAGAAACTCCTCTCACCAACATGTTGAATCCGCTGAAAAAAAGGGTAACGACGGGTAGCAACGGAGCCAGACACACCGCAAAAGCAAGGGCAACGATCGCTCACTGACGGTCCAACTAGGACAGACGGCTGGCGGTCTCCTCGGTGTGTCAGGGTCTTAAAGCAACACACACCATGCACATGTTTATAAAGTTATTAAAGGTGTGAACCCTCAAATCATCAGCCCGCCATCTCTGTTTCTGTTTGATGTAGTGAGCCTGTATGCTCTCTCTCTCTCTCTCACACACACACACACACACACACACACACACACACACACACACACACACACACACACACACACACACACACACACACACACACACACAAACACACAGAGTTAATTTTTGCTCTCAATTTGTCAAATTTGATCCAATAATTCCCAACTTCTCGACTTAACTGTTTTAGTTTGTTTTTGACATTTAATAAATCATGAAAGTTCACCTTGGCCGGTGCTCTGAGTGATTTGATTGGTCGAAAAAGGTTGGACATCTCACACCCAGGAGGCCAGGATTTCATGTTAATGAGCCACAGGAACCATTTAGTTCCTTGGAGAGAAGTTCCTTTTAGTTCTGGGGACATTTGGTGGAAAAGGGGCTAAAGACACAATGTTGTACTGCTTTCAAACTTTCACTTCGGTCGATCTTGGCGCCCCCTGTGGACAAAGCGGTACGTCTCGTCTCTTTGCTGATATTGTCCTTTACATACACAAGTCATGTTTAAAGGTTTATTTCAGGAGGATTTTTAAGCCTTTATTTAGAGAGAGGACAGTCAGCCTCTGCATGAGGCGGTGCACCAACCACAAGGCCAACAGCGCGCCAATATGCAAGTAGTGTTAAATTTTGGGGGGAAAATAAATCCTTCTTGTAGCATCAGTGGAAGTTTGAAGGTATTTTTGCACTAAAGCTACGACTTAGGTCACCACAAAAAAAAAGGCTTCAGCGACTTGTTCATGCAAAACCTAAAAATAAACGTAATCTTTTTGAATGGAAGCATTAAACATGTCCAACATCAGCTGATAGCAATAAAGTACAAGAACAACGTTTTCCAGGCCACACTCTCTCTCTTTCTTTCTCTCTAACACATACTCGTCTTCCCCGGACCATATTTGGCAACCTGTTGCCTCAACTCACACACTCACACACTCATACACTCACTCACACACACACACACACACACACACACACATTCCCTTGCTCTTCCCTCGCTCTCTCTTTCTTTCTCTCCCTCTCTCCCTCTCTTCATGACCAAGATTGAACTGAAGAACCTGAAGACCCTGTGCTCCCTCCTCCTCTTCCTCCTCCTCCTCCCGCTCCAGGTTGGAGCTTCTGGGAATCAAAAAAGCAGCAACACTCTTTTTGGACAGCTGGTTGGCGGGAGTTTTTTTCTCAGAGGGCTGCAAGCCGTTCGAGAGTGACTGAACTTTTGCTGCAGAGTCAAACTATATTTATCGGGCGTAACCTTGAACATCGTATCCACCTCAGAAGAATGTCGACTCCTGTGAGAAATATTTAAAGAATTATTAAATAAATCCATAAATAATTTCTGATAACATTTCCAAAATGAGTCATCGGTTTTTATGTCTGTGCCATGAAGGCCCCTTCAGCAGCTGGCCCCGCCCATGTGCATTCAGCCGCTGAGCTCCTCTCTTAGATTGCGCGGTCGGTTTCCGAGAATAAATGTGCTACTATGTCATCAGCGAGTACTCGATCTGTGTAATGCAGCCGTGCGGGTCAGGTCGCTGAAATCCCACACTCGGTCTATTTCAGACAGGAATGTGTTGGACACAGCTCGCCGCCTAGACACCCTGCAGACTAAAATACATTAAAACAGACCCGTCAGGCTTCGTCACAGGTTTAACACCTGACTCCTGCTCTACAGGTTTCAGCCCCTAATGGCATTTATCACCTTGTAGGTTACATAAAAGATTCAAATTCTAATCTTTGCTTCCCTCCTGACTTCTCAAAACGCTGAGCGATATTTAACCTGTCATCAAAGGTTTGTCATGTTTTCAGAGATAAAACAGACATCTTTAATCGTGCAGACGTAAGAAGACAATCAAGATGTTCAACATAGATCCCAAAACTTTAAATCAAACACATCTAAGACCGGTTTCATGCATGAACTCACATTTCACATTTCAGAACATCCAGTCCCTGACATTTCCTGCACATGCACGTCACAGCCGGAGATTCTCCCTGTCAGACGTCTTCATACAACTTGAAACACCGCGTTTGGTTTGTGTGAGAGGGAGCCTGTTAGCATCGTGTGCAGGAGAAGGAGGATTTCATTAAAAAACTCTTCTTTTTTGGATTATATTTACGAGTGTTATTAATGCATTTGCATAATTAGGGGCGTGGTTGAGTTGACTGACAGGTGAGGACATTGTAGATGTTTGAGTCCCTGTCTCAGCTCCACCTCTGTTGTCTGTTTCTAGATTGATCTGAAGTTTGGTAGAGTCAGCGTTTCCAGTAGTGGGGGTGACATCATCAGGCTTCAAAACACCTCTTCATTAAATAACTGATCGTGCTTTCACACTTGTAAAAAAAAACGTTTTGTCTCTAAGACCTCCTGCCATATGGGAACCCTTTTCTCTATAAGACAACGCCTCTAGTGACCTGTAATGAACGAGGAGGTAACTGAGTTGCTGCAGTTGGACATTGGACGTATTTTCTAAAATGGTTCATTTCATTCCCCTTCCTAAGCTTCCTTTGTGTGCTTCATTCCACTGGTTTCCTTTTAGGATGTGGTGTCAGATCAGGGCCTGCAGTTAGTGACACAGTTTAGGAAGGAGTTCTGCTCGTTGCTGGGAGCAACTGTCAGCCTTTCTTTGCGTTATCATCCTCTAATCGTTGGTCGGTTTGGTTTGTCGTCTCCTCCTGCAAAACTCTATAACGCTATAAGACGGCAGCAGATTTGTGTCAAGCTCAGATAGGTGCGACCCTTTCCCATATAAAAAATGATTAATCCTGCTACTGTGAACACTCCAGAGCCAAGCATGCGCACCCAACCCTCCATGTGAGCCAACCCTTAAGCTGGGCAAGGAAAGTCCGCTGGTATGCAGGTCCCTGCCCTGAGACCCCCTCCTTCACCCTGGATCATCGATGGTGGTCCTCCTGTCTTCACTGTTTGAAAGCTGTTGACTGTTCGACGTGGGGGTCTAGGGTTACAGTATTTGGTTTACTTGGAAGGTTTAGGACCAGAGGAGCATTCTGGGTATCTGCCTGTAATATTGTGGACTCCTTTCTAAGGTAAAAATTCTCATTAAAGCGTTGTATAGCGGACTCTGTTGCTTTGTCTGCCATGATGTGTCTCACCTGTGTCTTGTTGCCTCCACCTCGCTTCAGTTTAAAGTCGCTGGCCCTTTTCTGAAAAGCCACAGTTCAGTTTGGAGTGCGGACTTTTCAGTGGACTGAACCCTCGTGGTCATTCAGTGTGGGTCCATTTCAGCATGGATGCTAACTTCCTGTTTTTTTGCAGTATGGTCTGGATGCATCATTTCAGGCAATGAATTGTATGCAGTGCAAAATTAAATGTAAAGCATCACTTCACGTGCGCCTCCAAACAGGGGCGCTTCTTGGGTCTGTTGGGGCCCTAGGCAAAAATTCATTTGGGGCCCCCTCCAACCAGCATTCATTATTATTTTCCAGCAATAATGCATGCAACACTTAGCAGGGCATTAAGAATGGGAGGTTTCCTACTGTCATTGCAAAATTTGCACATTTTGAGGCAATGCTGTGGTTTTAAAGTTTGTCAGCGTTTGGGGGCCCCCTACTGGCCTGGGGCCCCAAGCAATTGCCTGCCTTGCCTATTGACAAGCAGCACCTCTGCCTCCAAATCAAAACAAATGAAGGTGGATGTGAGCGGTTTTGGGAAACGCGCCTTTCAAATGTTAAGTTGTTAAATTGTTTCCATACCATGTGAAGTTTTGTATTATATACTGAGCCATCGTGCAGATCACATCTGAGGTGGAGTGTCAATAACATGAGGCAGGATGATGATGCCATATCCACACTGAATGAATCAGATAAATTAGGAACAAATATCGGCCTACTGAACAACTGAATCGTCCACTGTCAGGTTGTGGAGGCACTTTCAGAAGCACCCCCTGTGTTCCTCGCCTTCTGTGGCAGTTCGTCCTGCCACATAGCCACAGCGTTGCAGCCCTGTTTTCTGATCGCCTTACATCTGACTGTTTCTTGTTTTTTTGACCTAGCTTTAAGCCTTTTTGATTAGGACGCCTCTTCCTTGAGTATTGGATTGTTTTGTGTACCGACCTGTTCTCCACTAAACGGACTTTGAATCTGGCTTCTGTTGTCGAGCGTTTGGGTTCATTCATGTGGTTCAGTGTGACAAAAGATAACAACAGAGCTTGTTTGCTTGTGATAACATAGGCCAAACCATCACATGACATGCTGCCATTGCCTCCATAAGTGAGGTGAGTAATGACTATTCTTAAAAACTCTTTGATACATGATCAATAACTCAAACTGACTCATCATCAGGAGGAAACACAGTGAATAAAATGTATTAATGCATGTTGTCTTCGAGTTTTACAATCGTCATGAGTTTCTATTCAAAGTGTTCCTTACTCCCCAGAGAAAGTTTGCAAGAACTGAATTCCTCGCATGTGCCTTTCCAGCATTCAACCAGAATTCATAAAACCACAGCTACAGACGTAACTCCTCCTCTCCATACACTGCTGGGAACAGAATGCCTGCTTTTACTCAAACAAACTATGTCCAGTAGTTTTTTTTTTTTATATTCGATGGAATCTTTAGCTCACATTTCACATCGTGGTTTAAAATAGAAATACTTGCAG
The DNA here is from genome assembly GCF_963930695.1 of Labrus bergylta. Classification (NCBI taxonomy): domain Eukaryota; kingdom Metazoa; phylum Chordata; class Actinopteri; order Labriformes; family Labridae; genus Labrus; species Labrus bergylta. Next base: position 23,366,505 of record NC_089199.1, read on the forward strand.
AAAAGAGAGACCCCCAAAGAGTAATGCCTTTCTGTCGGTGAATAAAGAGGAGGTATTCACTTCAGGAGACTGAAACACTCGATGAAATATGGACTGTGACTGCTCCCTGCTGCTGTAGACGGCCTTAGACGTAGCTCTTTAAACACACACACACACACACACACACACACACACACACACACACACACACACACACACACACACACACACACACACACACACACAGTGCAGATTCAGGCTGACACCGCTGACGTGGCGTCCACACGGCATGTGGGATGATGTGTGGTGAAAGAAATGCTGAGGATTTTTCAGCTGAAGGGCTTTAAAAGAGGAGGTCCCTTTTTGAAGTTTCCGACTCTCCCTCTCACACATGTTCATTTCACCGAGCACATGCATGGAGACGGAAAAAAATTTACACTTGGCAACGAGCCGTTTCACGTCTTGTTCTCTGAGAAAGTGCTGAATCAAGCTTAGGGCTTCTGCAGCTGTTTCTCTGTAGGCTAAAGTTTCAAACACATAAAATAAACTCTCGTCTGTGTCACTGGGTTCACATGCATACGTCGTTATGCACATCTGTTAGCATCAGGACGCAGAGGGGGCAGGTTAAATACTGGGACAAGACAAAAGGCATATAAACGGAGTTCAGTTGTCGGTAGAGCGGGGACCTTATCGTTGTCATGGTGAAGTCACTCTTCTGGTGGGTAGGGGTGCCTGCAAAGGATGAAACTCACACATTTCCAGAGGTGGAAAAAATTGAAAATTGCAATTTGCAGTGTTAGAACTTTTTTCACAAATGATATGAACAACAAATGGGCTAAGGGTCGAGCATTAGAGGTGCAGGCAGATAGATGTTTGTACTCTTGAACGTCACCAGGAGCCTTTTTTTTTACCATTTATCAATCAATCTTTATTTGTATAGCACAAGTTTATAAGTGTTATCTGTGTGCTGTCCTTTTAAGATTGACCTTTCTTTTAAGCCCCCACCCCCCCTCCCCTCAAAAGGCTTCTGTCTTTTGCCAGGCCATCGTTGTAAATAAGAATCTGTTCTCAATGACCTGCCTGGTTAAAGGTATAAAGGTAAAAAAAAAAAAAAACACTTTCCAAAAGAGCAAGGTAAAAAGACCTTACTCTTTGCTATGTTACAAAATCCAACACTAATCCAGCATGAGCACTGAGCAACATTTAGCAAAAGTTACAGTGGAAAGTGCAAACTTCCTTTTAAGAGGGAGCTAAGCTAAGCTAAGCCAAAATAAAATGTGAATACGCGGTGCTCTTTGCCAAAAGACACAAACTCTTCTTATAACTGTGTTGTGTGCACATTCTCAGCAGGGAGTAAATCATGTTCTCAATGGGTTATTTGTGCTTTGTCAGCGTTTATGTTAAGTTTGATGGACAGTCTAAAATCCAGGGAAGATTTTTGTTTTTTACAATTTTTATTTTATACCTTTTTTGCAGAGGATAGGACAGAGGATAGAAAAAGAAACCAGGATGAAAGAGGGGGACATGGCGTGTGGCAAAGTGCAGAAGTCAAAACCTTCGAGGATTATATCCTCTGTGCAGAATGGCCCAGCCCCCCTCGGCTTTGCAGCGTCACACGGCGAAACCAAAAACCTAAAGTCAGCCATCAGCTGTGAAGGGAATTCCTTGCTCCACTTTCCTTGCTCCACTTTCAACTATCTATACCTAATATAGAATGGGACAGCTGTGTGGCAAGTAAAGATCCCATGAAATCAAAGCTACTAATTTCTTTGAAATCATGACAAAATGATAAATCATCGCGCCTTTGGATTGACGGGAACATTTTTAACCTATATCCTCCCACATGATACACAGGAAGTTAAACAGATTGTTTGGGGTCATTCCTGCGTCACTTTTTTCTTTTCTGTTGGTCCCAAACCAAGCGGCAACCTCCGATGAAAAAAAATGAAGCCAATGTTGAAGTGTTAAAATCCTGCAGTTCGTTGAGTGTCCACTGGAGGCTGGCTGCAGAAACACAGGAAGTCAAATATACTGCCAGCGTTTTTACAGCAGAAATGAACGTTTACAGCCTGGTACAAAAAAAAAACGAAATAGTCGTTCACTTGCTTTCATCAATTCTGTTTTTCCCACCCTGTCGGCCTTCATCACCACTAGTTCTTTGCCGTCTGCTTGGTGAGTCTTAACGAAGATGATACCTCATTGTTCATAACATTTAGCACTGAAATGATTAGAGCTCCAGAATTTCTTGATGAATTTGCTTGTGGTAAAAGTTGACGATGTCCAAACCTTGGGGATCTCAGTGTTAGCTGCAGTGTTGTCTACGGTGGCCTTTACATTGTATTTTTCTTTTTTTTTTGGATGTTGGAAGTTTTGGTGGCTTCATCATGTAACCATGACGTCCAGTTTGGACCGGGACAGTTTGCAGTAAGGTGTGAAGAAGCTGGGATGAAGTCTACATCTGGATTCATGATGAGGTGAAAAGAGGTGAAAGGTGACACATGGATATCTATTTTTCTTCTTGAAACACGTAAATGTGCTAACAGACCCGTCAGCAGTTTTACCACACAGACATGTGCGGACTGATTCTTTGATATTTAAGGATCATTAAATGAAGAACTAAAGTTTTGGAAAATCCTGAATTCCCCTCTTCGGAGCTGTAGATGTTTGACTGACTCACTGCAGAGCCGTCTGCTGCCTTCACTTCCTCCTAAACAACAACAGAAATGGGGGAATTTAGGCGTCAGGAGTGACTCTCAATTCCTCATCTGTAAATATAAAACAGCCTTTGGAGGTATTATGTAATAACGCTGAGACTTTGCAGGTTGTATTTTAGACCTGTTTGACTCAGAGGTGTAGATTGAAGTTTGTGCTGTGCAGGGACTTAATGATGATAATCCAGACAATTTTGGGTCGATTCCCCTTTTCCGACCAAAGTCAACAAAGGCCTGATGATCAGATGGCTCCAAAGATGATCTTGACAGAAGTTCCTGGGGTTCCTGAGGTCGCCATGGCCGTGTTTGTTGTGCTTCCTGTAGAGGTGGGCGATATGGAAAAAATATCATATCACAATTTTTTTTGGCAAAATCAGGATAACGATTTGATCACGATTTTTTTTCATACTGATCTTAAGACTAATTTGCAAGTTACTGACCAGTTCAACCAAACTTATTTCCCAGTATAATGTTTATAATGCACAAAAACTGTACTGAAAAGTTTAGTCTATTTGAACATCTTTGTAGGGGGTCTGGAGGTTTTCCCTCTGAACATTTTTAGCAACAGAAATGTCTTTCCCTTGATTTGATCAATATTTATGCACATTTTGAAGGTTTCCTGCACCACTTTAAAATTCTGATTTAGTTATGTGTCCTCTTTTTATGTTCATCAGGAACATTTTCACGCAGTGATGCATTCATTTAAAAACATGTAGACTTCGAGTTCTTGTGTTTCTGTTCTATTTAGCTCTGCAGAGTTCCTACAGCTGTAGCTTCATACAGGCTCTGCAGCCTTTGTTGTTTTTTATGACATCATTGGACTAACTTTAGTTTAGTTTATATATAATCAAACATAATACAGAATGTGTTCATTCTGTGACACATGATCAAAGTAAGTTTTACTGAAAGAAGAGTTTAATTCATAGAGGTGGCGGGACATGGTTGATTGACAGACAGACAGTCACCATGGTTACTTACTCTCACCTGGCTGCTGCACACAAAGTGTAACAGCGTTTAGCCTAATCCCTATAGGTTTTGCCTATAGAGGATTGTAACTTTCAAAAACTGAGAGAGAGCAGAAAAGACCGACAGCAACATTTTAAACATCAGGGTTATATGTCCCATCACTGTCTGTCTGAGCTCCGCTCTGTCTGACTCTCTGCAGCTTGTTAAACTGTCTGAGCTCCGCTCTGTCTGACTCTCTCCAGCTTGTTAAACGGTTTCTTGTGTTGCTATCCGAGATGTAAACTTAACTGTGCACACTATGCGGATAAGTTAACTGTTGCTCACGCCGTGTCGGTTTGGAAAAATATCAGAACAGTTGCATATAATCATGGGCGGTTCTAGGCAGGGGCCCTGTAACACTGAGCTTGGTCCCCCCTGTGGCCAACCCTCCAAAAGGAAGAACCCCCCTTATATTTGACTCAACAACTGGACTCACAATCTAGTGTTAAATACTGTTACTGAAAAAATATAAATCATGGTATTTTATGTTGTGGTATTTAATGATGTGCGCTATTATTTGGCATGATATATATTTTTAAGGCGATCGTCTTTGTCTATTTTTCACTTGGGTTTAATGTCCTCTCTGACAAAACAACTGGCCCCAGTTTGGCCCCCTCAGTAAAAGTGGTCTATAATCTGGATGGAGTTGTTTTTTTGCGGACTTTACTCTTAAGTTTCGTTTTCGTTTTCACCGCTGCGGAGCAAAAAAAGGAGGCAGACGCGTCTGTGTCGGAGCATAAACTGCAGCATGATAGAATAAACACATTATCCCGGTTCTAAGATCTCCCTGCTTTGGCAGATCGTCAGCACGTTAACCTGTGTTTAATGTCCTCTATGACAAAACAACTGGCCCCAGTTTGGCCCCCTCAGTAAAAGTGGTCTAGAACCGCCACTGCATATAATCGGGATGGAGTTGTTTTTGCAGACTTTACTCTTAAGTTTTGTTTTCGTTTTCACCGCTGCGGAGCAAAAAAAGGAGGGAGGGAGACGCGTCTGTGTCGGAGCATAAAATGCAGCATGATAGAATAATAACATTAGCCCAGTTCTACGATCTCCCTGCTTTGGCAGATCGTCAGCACGTCAAAATCCATCACGATCTAATATTGTTATATCGCCCACCACTAGCTTCCTGCTTAATAAAGTCAGACCAACCACCAAGCGGGCAGCCCAGGTTCGGGTCGGACCTGCATCTCGTTCCTCTCTCTCTTTGCCGCTGAAATGTTTGTTTTGCTGATATGTCACTTTGGCTAAATTTGCACAGGTATTCAGCCGCTGTCAGAAACCGGGGTAAGGCCTTCCAGTTCTCCAGATAGCAAATTCAGGTTTCTCGGGATACTTCAAAAAACATGCTCAAAACTGGTTATTCATAATACTTAAGTCAACGGACGCATTGGTTGTAAATTTAAATGATTTGCCTCCAGGCTCAGCTGTCTTTTAACCACTATGATCTGGAGAAACACAAATCTTTCTAAAGTAATGTCATCCCCTTATATTTAGCATGAATCTCTCCAGCGAGCATCAAAACAATCCAACACCTTGACGTCTAAATTTGGTTTCCTAATGACCCTCATTGTCAAAAGCCTTTTTTCAGTAGTCGTCAAAAACTTCATAAAACTGCATCCTGGAAGAGAGAGATTCAATCTGAAGAAAAGTTATAACATGTGCTAAACTGACTTTGCCAAACCACCTCTACGGCCCATTACAAGTTCTGAACGTTCCTCCTGATTCATCTGATTCTCAGTTATTTATATAGAACAACCTCAGAGTGAGTCAGTGTGGATCAGAGGGCCTGAAAAGATCTCTCAGTAACTGTCTGCCCGCTCTTTTTTTTGGAGCATTTTGCTTCATGTTTGATATTTTCCATTTTGCTGAGGAGGAAGTGAACGAGCTTCAGACAACACCATGAGTCAAATCAAACCGTCGAGTCCGTGAGGGAAGTTGACGCTCTTTCTAAAACTGTCGGCCGCATCTGGTTGGCCGAGGAAATCATTACAGGAAGTTCATAACTCAGTCACCCTGTCCAGAATCAATTCAGCCCACTCCTGTTCCCCACCATCTGTTCAAATGTTGCCCTGTGTGTCTGATTAATGACGATATCAAATGGAAGAACACAATGGGACACAAAAATAGAGACAAGGCTGAATTGAATCCTTCTGCCCATTGAACGCTCACAGAAATTCACCATTATATCTCTATATATGTTGTTAGATGGAGGCCATGGTTGCCAACAATTCAAGTCTCATAAGACATATTAAGTCAGTAAATTTCAAACATTTCCATTGTGGTGTTTAGCTGCCATTATTGATGCTCACCCTCCCAGCTCTTGTGTGATGAACTGGGCATAAACTCTGACTTTCTGGCACCCGCACGTCATTTATTCTGAGAACAACAGAAGCATTTTAGGTCTTTCAAAGCTACTTTAGTAGCAATAAGCTCAAAATGTGCTATAACAGAAAAAACAGACATTTAAACTAACTGTTGGTTAAAGCTCCCATATTCTCCTCATGTTCAACCTATAGAGTAGCTTAGCACGATTAGCAGCTCCTTATTTATCTGATACCGGCCTCTGCCTGAAACGTTTATCAGCTGCTGTCTCTTTAAGGCCCCCCTCCCCACATGCCCACTTTCTTCTGATTGGCCAGCTCTCTGGAGGCTTTCCTGGGGGGGCAGAACGCTGCAGGGCTGCCAGGGGAGGGCTGCTCTCCAGCGCTATTTAAACAGAGACTATGTATCTCCGAACTTCCACCAGCTCTACGCTCCCTCGTCCATCAGCACCCACAGGCTGCGTTCTCAAAGTGCAGCACCAAGAAGTATCGCCGGGCAGCTTTAGTCCAGAGACCAAGGAGTTCCCGCGGTAATTATAGAATCCATTGTGCCAGGGCGAGATAATATGATAAACACATCAACAAACACACCTAACGTCATCGTTCTGAACCGTCAAAACTGAGTGTTTAATTCTGAAAAATAAACCTGATGTTTTATTGTTGTCTCGGTGTCGGACTTCCTGTCCCCCTCAATCTGCTCTGTGGTAAACTGATGCACCGTGTTCCAGTATCTGCAGCAGAGGACTCCAGACTGACGCAGCGGCGACGCAGCAGAGCTAGTGGAAGCACACACATTGAATAAAGTGAAAACCTTTCAGCTGATGATTTTGTTGTTTTAATTTTATTCACCAAAACGTGCGTACACACACTCACACAATAAAAAAAGAGATACAAACAAGAGGGGAGTTGTGGTACAATACAGTTTTGTAAGCAGATTTAGACAAAAACAAACAAACAAACAAAACAAAACAAAACAAAAGGAAAAGGGTCAGTAAATAAAATGAATGAATTAGAAAGAGGGACAAAATAAGTAAATGAGCAAACAGGACAAAGAGAAACATGGGGAGAGTATCGTAAACAAATTGTGTCAAATAAAACTGGTGGGATAGGTTGTACGATTTTTGGTGTTATTTGTTTGTTTTTGTTTTGTTTTTCACTTTGTTTGGGTTCTAACATGATGATTGCCAAATACAGACTGTTTGTAAATTATATTAAAATTGTTGTGCTAATTCAGTTGATCACTAACAGATTTAACTGATTAACTGATATCAAAGTAAAACATCCTTGTTAAAACATTAACGGTTTACGAAGATTAATTTTGAAGAACTGTTCCCGCCTCTGGTCCTGAACTTTTTGTCTGTTTTATCTCAGATTAACAAACGCTGAGCTGATTCCACCTCACAAACTAAAACATCTGGTCAGCAGAACCACTGACTACGCCTTTTCTTTCTTATACCCACAAACCAGTGTGCGTGTGTGTGTGTGTGTGTGTGTGTGTGTGTGTGTGCGTGCGTGTGCGTGCGTGTGTGTGTGTGCGTGTGTGTGTGTGTACGTGTGTGCGCGCGTGTGTGTGTATGTGTGTGTATGTGTGTGTAAATCCCAAAGCTAACATCCGTAGCTGGTAGATCCCAGCTGATAGAGCAGCAGCTCACACTTATGGCATCATAATCCAGAGACAGGAAGTAAGTGGATAACTGTGTTGATACAGTGACAAACTCCACACACACACGTACACACACACACACACACACACAGCTGACAATGACATAGAAGGAAACTATGCAGAAGTTGGCAGTTTAAAAGACAGAAAGGGTTGTTTTTTCCAGATTGTTTGTATCACAAATCAAAGAAGCATTTGAAAGAAGCAACTTTAAAATAAAGATTTTTAGCCCATAGAAAGTAACTATAAAGTCTCTTTAACTAAATATTACAAACAGGCAGATGACTGGTGTTGATTTTAAAGAGTTAGTTCTCTCAAACCAAACTCTGCAGAGTCCTTTGAGGTCCTGACACACCAAGGAGATCGTCGGCCGTGGGTCCTGGTTGGACCCGATGGTGTGAGATCGTGGTCCTAGTTTTTGCGGTGTATCCGGCTCCGTTGCTACCAGTCGCCCCCTGTCTTCATTTTTTTCTTTGATTCTACATGTTGAATCAGCGTCTACGGTTAGTGAGAGGAATCTCTCTGATTGGCTGTTTGGAGGTTTCATTCATCTCCAGCTCTCCACTCAGGTTCAGGAAAGCCCCTTGAGCATGCCGCTGTAGTATCCATGCTTTCACCCATTAGTGCGGGTTCTCCTTATTTGTCTCCTCCGCCTCTTCTTTTCTTTTTCCACTAAAAGATTAAGAGCTGACAACACCAGCGCCATTTTCAACTTTTTATCAGACATTATTCTCCATTAGTAGGCTACCTATAATACGAGTGGTGAGCGACAGTTGTGTGAAAATGGCCTTCTCGTATCATAACAACGGACTACCGCCCCCTGCTGGCATGGAGAGTTATTTCATCTCACACATGAGCATGGTGGTGGTTGGCTGTCAGTTGTAATCTTTGCGGTGTGTTCAAGTGCAACTTTTTGGCCAAGACGTGAGGCAACACCCAGGCGGCCTTCGTCTCCACTAGTTCTTTACCGTCTGCTTGGTATGTCGGGTTCTTTAGTCTCTTTCAGCTTGTAGTTTTTTAAATTATTTTTATTTTTTCTTTATCCTGTATTTTAGCAGGGAGAACCCACTGAGACTGAGGTCCTGAAATGTGTTTGAAATCTGTCGCCTATGATAAAGCAAAGAGCGCTGTGATGTAAGGCGTCTAAAGGCTTCAAGACAGAAGCAGATGCACCTGTGTAGAGTGTGTCAACATATTCCAAAACAAGCAGTATTGTAGCCTGGGCACTCTTTTTTTCTGTTTTGCACCGTTAGGCAGGATTTATTCCTATGAAGAAAACCAAGTTGAGGCCTAAAAGACGAATCCTGATAGCTAAGTCTTTAAGCTGTTGGACACACTCAGTGTTTACATCGTCTACTGTGGATGGTTTTGGATGTGTTTCATCTCAGTAAGAACAGTAAGTGCTGCTTTAAACTGAGCAGAGAATGCAAAGATTGTGTTTTTGTTTTGTCGGCTCACCACAAATTAAACTCCTCCAGAGACTTTCAGATGGACCTCCCTGTGAGCTGCTTAATGAAGACGGATGATGAGGAGAAAATCACAGACAATTTGAGGGTCAGTGTGATCAGAGGAGGGAGTGATTCTACTGCAACATCTTATCTCATGTGTTTATACACTCACACAGAATGCACGTCAGCTCGCTGGATGACAGAGACGGGGTGTTTCCAGGATTACTTCAATGTTCAGGGAGACTCAGAAGACATGGAGGAATTTTAAATCCTCACTTGTTTAGGTAATGAAAGTATGTGCAGTATGTGCAGGACATTTAAGACTCATTTGTGTGTTTGTGTTTCTTCATATCTGGACCTATCGCACTGTTTTCTGTACAGTTAATACCTGATGGAAGTAATGGAAGCTCAATGGGAAATGAAACCTGCATTAGGAGCTTGTTTTTGGCAATAAGAATGGGAGGATTTCACGTTTACTTCAGGGTTTTCATTTTCCAGGGAGCTCCTGAGATCTCACGTCTTGTAGGTTCCTCTGGTTTGTTGGTAGGGACAGACTGCTACTATGGACCCCCCACCCCACAATAATGTGTTAGTGAGTTAGAAATCCAGGAGGTCTTGTCCCATGAGCAGAAGCAAGGCTCGTGAGCAGATGGAGCTCCCACAACCTTCAGCAAGGTGATCAGACACTACTACCACCCGATGTCCCTGACGCCCAGCCTCCACCATCAGACTGTGTCGTCACCACAACCAACACATGAGGAACACGAAGGAGAAATCCGTCCTGCATCCCATCTCCACCTATCCCATTTTTCCTAACTAGTCTTCAACCTGCTCTTTTGTGAAGCGTCTCGAGATAACACTTGTTGTGAATTAACGCTTTACAATTAGTGATTGATCGACACTGTTGGCATTTCTTGTGCGTGTTTGTGAGTGTGAGTGTGTGTTTGTGTATGTCTGTGCGTGTGTGAGAGAGTGTGTGCATGTGTGTGTGCATGTGTGTGTGTGTGTGTTTGTTTGTTTGTTTGAGAGTGAGAGAGTGAGTGTGTGTTTGTGTGTGTGTTTTCAAACTGTTACAACATTAGGAAGGCTCAGATATTCTCCAGAACTTCTGTGGAAATGTATTAATGATAGTGTTTGGATAAGATTACAGTTCTAGTATGTGTGTGTGTGTGTGTGTGTGTGTGTGTGTGTGTGTGTGTGTGTGTGTGTGTGTGTGTGTGTGTGTGTGTGTGTGTCTACACACACACACTCCCTCCCGCCCACTACGCTCTGCCAATGAAAGGCGTCTGATCCAACCTTCACAACAGGGTCCTAAGTCTCTGACTAGACTCTTCTCCTCTGTCGCCCCCCGGTGGTGGAATTAACTTACAAACTCCATTCGATCTGCAGAGTCCCTCTGCACCTTTAAGAAAAAGCTAAAGACCCAGCTCTTTCATGAATACCTACTAACTTAATGATGATGGTCTCGATATCATTGATGATGATGATGATGGTTGTGACGATGGTTTTTGTTTGATAACGACGACTTATAAGATGGTTTCTATACTGATTAGAGCTCTCAAGAACTGCCGTCAATGTTGTGCTTTGCCTCTGGTCACGTCCTGTCAGCACCTGTGTGTCCAATCAGACTCAAAGCTGATCGTTTGCTCTTACTGACATTGTTCCCTTTTTTCTAGATCCTTGCTCGTGTTGTACTTACTCTCTGATGTACGTCGCTTTGGATAAAAGCGTCTGCTAAATGAATTGTAGAATTGTAGTAGAATTGTGTGTGTGTGTGTGTGTGTGTGTGTGTGTGTGTGTGTGTGTGTTTCATTAATGACACTCTTCCCATGTGAATGTGTTCTCAGTGTTGTTTTGTTAAGCCTCTAAAGGTTACCTGATCTGATGAAACGTGTACCTGCTCCTGAGCGCAGAGCAAACCTCAAACCTGAACCTCAGCTTAAATCTTTAGTCCAACCAAAACCCAAAGTTTCAATGTGACACCCTTTAAACAACCAAAAATAAACCTGACACGTTAAATTAAATCTGAACCCTCACTTTAAACACCCAAAACCTCTCTAGTCTAACCCTAACTCCAGACTATGGCGCTGAAATCCTGACCCAAAAAACCATTAACCCTTCGATTCTTCAAATTACAACGTAAGCCTTCATCCGCTGTGACAGCAGCTCTTTAGCAAGACGCTAAACCCCCCCCCCCCCCCCCGCAGGAGCCCTGTGGTTCATCATGACCTCCCGCCCTGCTGCAGGAATGCACATTTGTAAGATGATATGTGGACAGAAAGCATCTTTAATCACACACTTTGACAATAAAGGTCAGAAAACACACGTAGTGGTGTATTTTTATCTTTATCTTTGTTACGGCTGTCATGACCATGCAAAGTCAAAAACGATGTTCTTGATGCTACAATTTTCTCTCCATTCCTCTTCAACGACCGTTTCATTTTCAAAGTCGTCCATTCAGGCGTCTCTGCTCGTCAACATAGCGGGAGAGTAACTGTGTATGTGTGTGTGAGTGTGTAAAAGTCCAGTTAGCAATGTTAGCAACAGCGCTACTTTGGTTAAGTCTGCCATCGCACTAATCTCTACAATTCAACAATTCTGCAATTCACTTAGCAGACGCTTTTATCCAAAGTGACGTACATCAGATAGTAAGTACAACACAAGCAAGGATCTAGAAAAAATAGAACAATGTCAGTAAGAGCAAACGATCAGCTTTGAGTCCGACTGGACACACAGGTGCTGACAGGCATTGCATCATCGATAATATCAAGACCATCATCATTAAGTTAAATTAGTAGGTATTCATAAAGAATACCTACTAGTGTGAAAACAAGGTCTTTAGCTTTTTCTTAAAGGTGCAGAGGGACTCTGCAGATCGAATGGAGTTTGTAAGTTAATTCCACCACCGGGGGGAAACAGAGGAGAAGAGTCTAGTCAGAGACTTAGGACCCTGTTGTGAAGGTTGGATCAGACGCCTTTCATTGGCAGAGCGTAGTGGGCAGGAGGGAGTGTAGACCTGGATGAGAGAGTTAAAGTAAGGAGGAGCCGTTTTTGTCGCTGTTTTGTAATCTCATGTAAACTAAAGTGACAGTGTTGCACGATCACTTCACACAGAGGAGAAACCGGCGCACAGCGTGACGTCACAAGCACAAAACTCAGTTTTCCTGTCTGCACAGAAACACCTTAAACTGAGTTTCTGAACATCTTCACCCTGGAAGGAGTTTACTAAAGGAAAGTTTTTCAGAGACCTAAAATGCAGTTTGCCGACAAAAGGCCAAAACGCCTTTGTGTGGACAAGTCCTGAGAAGACCGTTTAAATACCCCGGGCCCCGCCTGCCCAGGTGCATGAAATCAAAAGAACTGGCTCCGCTCCTCTCTACCTGAGGGGGGAGAAAGAGAGGAGGCAACAGGAGGAGCACTGACACAGTCCGGGGACGTCACACAAGAAGACGTAGATATAGAGTTGTGAAATGTAGGTCTGAATGATGTGGGAGATTTACACTCCGGTGATTACAGTAACTCATGAGAAGACGGTAAAAATGTCGTGTTTCACAACATTAAGATGTTCCTGGATCTGCATCAAAACTCATAACTTATTCCTTTGGCTCTTGGCTGAATTATCACCACATTTCACGGAAGTCTCTGAAGAGATTTTAGAGGAAATTACTCACTGATAAAGTGCAGGGTGGAGGTCCTTGCAGGGTGGGGGTTTATGTGTGTGTGGGGGGATCATTTTGGGTGAGGGTTTATGCGTACATGCAGGGTAGGAGATCATACAAGGTGAGGGTTTATGTGAGGGGGGGCAGGGCTTGGCATGCAAGGGGGGATCATGCAGCGATGTAAAGTAAATTCAATGATGAGGTATTTTACTTTGAGTATTTCTATTTTGTTCGTCTAGCTGTATTTCAGAGTGATATCGTGTTGCTATGTTACTAGGAGAGCGACGTCACTAGACGGCGCCATGTTTGTATCTTTGAAGTTTAGTTTGAGCGTTACTTCTGCCATGGAAGGATTTCTTGCCCAAGGACACATCAGAAATGTGGCTGCAAGAGCTGGGGATTGAACCCCTGACCTTCAGGTTGAGAGACGATCGACTGAGCCACATATTTCTTGTTTATGTTTCATTCTTAAAGGGGACATGTGAAAAATCCACTTGTACAGTGTTTTTGAACATATATCTGGGTAACCTGAGTGTCTACCGACCCACAAAATGTGAAATAAACCCATCCAGTCCTTTGTTTGTAGTCTGCATAAGTCTTACAACACAGAGAAAAATGCTCTGTTTTAAATGTCACAGTGGGATTCTGGTAAAAAAAAAAAAATCCCCTCCCCTCTACTGATATCTCCACCCATAGACTCCACCCCCAGACTACAACAAAACTTTAACACAGGTCCGCCATTTTTATTCTCGCTACAGAGGAGTGATGTCTACCAGGAAAACTCAGGGGGGGCCACATTGCATTTAAAGAGACACACACACCAAAACGGAGCGTTCTGAGAGAGCTGGTTTCTACAGGGTCACAAACCTCCTCTGGTGCTTGATTCATGTTATATTTTGACCAAAGCACAGCACAGATGTTTCATTTAGACCACAAGGGACTGTTTGAAAAGAAGGAGAAGGAGGATAATTTGTCCTCTTTAAGTAATATTTCCATGTATGTTGCTATATTTCCCTCCTCTATATTGTGTATAATGATGATGATAACTGCGTCTTACAGTTAAAACATGAGACTCATAGTCTGATAAAGGAGTATGGTATGAGCTGAATGATCAAAGCTTCTTATTAAAAAGACAAATTTGACCGGACTGTAAATACTTGAGTGTGTCTTTTTCCAGAATAATTGAACTCGATAACATCTTCCATTACGAGGGAAAGTGTTCAAAGCAGATCTCAATGCGTCAGGGTTACAAGTTTTCCACGCCACCGTCTGAAAATGAAGTGACAGCACGCTCCGTCATGAACCTGATGATGCTTTTGTGCTCCTTTGAGATCACAAGACACACACAGGATGAATTTAATATGATACACACACACACACACACACACACACACACACACACACACACACACACACACACACACACACACACACAAAGAAACTAAAGCATTACGCCCCAGACGTATAATTATATTTCCAGTATCACAGTACTCTCTGTGGACTGTGATGCTGAAAAACACACACACACACACACACACACACACACACACACACACACACACACACACACACACACACACACACACACACACACACACACACACACACACACACACACACACACACACACACACACACACACACACACACACACACTGAATAGAGCTAGAAGTCGAACAAAGCATCTGAATGAAATTACAGCCGGCTTGAGTAACTTCCTGTGTGTCTTTGTACGGACAATGGAAACCACTCACAGCTGTATGAAGAGTGCTGTCGCCCTCTAGAGGCCGACAGATGTAACTAATCAGACCAAAACAAAAACATACAAACATGAATTTCAAAGATGCCGTTGTCCAAAATATACATTTTAAGGCTTCAAAAGTTGAGGTCACAAATCAATGTGTGATGTCACAGACGCCACGCCCCCTTCTTTCAGCCTGTGATATCTAAATAAGAGTTTAATCTCAGCTAATTTACGGTTTGGACAGCCGTTCTCGATGCTTCCTCCCCATGGATTCTTTATGGGTTTGTTTAAAGGTATTTTATTTTGTGCTTCCTTTGCTTGGGTTTATATGTCTCATTTGATTTTGTGTCACTTTTCTTAATGTTTTCAATCAAAACCAGGAAGCCCGTCTGTAATTACTGAGAATTTCCTTGTCATGAGTAAACTCACAACATCACACACATCTGTTCTCCTGAGTCACAGCTGGCTGAGAGGGTGACGACGCTCTGACTCAAACTTTGACTGTTCCTGATGTCTCATCTTCATCAAACAGAAACCTCAACAAACACAACAAGTTTAATCATCCAAGATCTCCTTCATACACGTCACTGTTGATCTGATTTAATGAGCGGAGATCAGATTGTTATTTTATTTAAAGGTTTATTTTGGGGCTTTTTGTCTTCATTTTAGAGACAGGACAGCAGACAGATTCAGAAACCAGGGAGAGAGAGAGAGAGAGAGAGAGGAATGACATGTGGGGACAGGATTCAAACCTGTGCCGCCCGCCTGGAGGACTTTAGCCTCCGTACATGAGGCGCATGCAGAAACGATCATAATTAAAAAATGCATCGTCATCATTCTGATTTCAGAAGTGTTTTAAACGCGCACACAGAGAAGAAATATTTTGATCATTTGCGCGTCGACATGCGGGAAAAGAGCCACAGACTTTGTATTTTTTTAATTCTGAAATAAGGAGACGGAGAGTTGAAGCTGGTGTATTCAACATTTATTTTCTGTCATTTTAAAAATGATTTGAGGACAATCAAAATATAAATACATCTCTCTCTCTCTCTCTCACTCACTCGTCCACACAACCCCTCGCACACACCCCCCCACACACACACACACACCCCCCACACACACACACACACACACACACAACCCCTGCCCCTGATTTCGAGGTCAAAAGGTGCAACAATCACCCTCCAACATCGACTGAATCATCAGAAACGTTCATAATCAGAAACTGCATCGTCACCATTCGGATAGCAGAAGCGTTTTAAACACACAGAGAAGAAATATCAGATCATTTAGCGAGTCTCTTTACAGCCGGAACACTCCCCAAAAATAATGAAGAAAACGTTGAATCTGCAAAACAGCATGAGCTTCTATCACTTCCTGGCAGTAATCTTTAAAAAACCTCCCCTGATGAAGACGCTCAAATCAAACGTGTCTTCAGATTTTGCACTTTCAGCACCAAACTGTGACATGTCTGAATAAATGTGGCACAAAAACCTCGCGGGAAGTGGACAGGAAGTGGACAGGAAGTGGACAGGAAGTGGACAGGAAGTGGACAGGAAGTGATCCGTCTCATGGTTCTGGTTTTCTTAAGCTGCGGGCAGAGAGACAGACGAGCGGGGAAACGTTCTGACTTCAGCAACATCATGAACGACGAATCATCCAAACATGGAGTCCTGTCGACTTGGATTGATTGACAAGAGATTTGCATCATCTCTGATCATGCAAATGGTGGTTTTGCAGATTTTTCTTTGTGAAATATTACTTTTTAAAATGACCTCTGAACTCTGAAAATCAATGTGTGTTTAATTTTCTGGTGTTAGTTTGATTCTCAGGTGGTTAAACTAAATCTACATTGGATTATTTTCCTCTTATCAAACATATTTTCCGAGTACTGCATTCAAGAATAGTGAAAGTACATACATAAAACACAAAGATACACAGTAAGCAAAAAAAAGGACATCTTGTGACGACAGGGGCGTGGCCAGGGGGCGTGGTCAGGGGGCGTGGTCAGGGGGGTGGCATTCTTGCCTGCCCAGTCTGAGACCGACATGAGACCTTCATTCTTGAGACCAAAACAGATTTTTAGTACTACAACAATACTGATTTTTAGATCAATTAAAAAGCTTTTTCGAAGCTAAAGATCCAATCAAATTCCTCCCAAGGTTAAGCCCCACCTCCTTGCTTGTTTGATTGGTTCTATCTCTCTAGCTGGAGATACGGGACATTAGTTGTGTCGCTTTAAGTGTCTTTGAGAGCTGCCTGTTGGATCTTTATTCTTCCTTTTATTTGCATTATTTTTTTATTTTTGTAGACTTTACTTTGTTCGGCCTGACTGTCGATGTTTATTCAGTTACTGTCCTGACTTCCTTCCTTTGCTTTGTAAACACCTGTTTTAAAAGCTGCTTTATAAATAAATGTATTCCTTATTTTGTAGTCGTACTAATCCACGTTCGGCTGATTCCTGTGAAGATAAGATATTTATTCAACCATCTTTTTTAGTCCTTGATGTACGAGTGAGCACATATTCCAATGAATCATGTTAAATTTAGAAAAGCATCACCGACTCTTGACCCCAATTTGAAGCACGTTCAAACCTGTAAATGTGTTTTGTTTTTTTTAAATCTGTTTTAAATTATAGAAGTGGTTCAGAGTATTCACTGTGTCTGATTTGTAATTAACAGCCAACCAAAAACGTGCAAAACCACCAAAAGAATAATCTTCTTAACCACCGACATCGCCCGCCTGAGTCTGTTTCTGTCCGCCTCACACCTGGGGAGGTTTAAAATACACACAAAGTGGTCGACATCAAACTGTAGAGAAAACATCTGGCTCTCATCTGGTGACTCGACACATGAGTCAGGAATAAATCCAGAGGCAGGACGACATTCACACGGCCGTCTTTTTTTTTTGTGGTTTTTTGAGGCTTCCTGCTGAGCTCCCTCTCATTTACTTTCGGATGCTGATGACGCTTTGAACGTCGAGGAGGAGCAACGTGAAAGGAGCCGGTTGTGTTATGATCCTTTTTTAAAGATTCCCCACATCCACAGACGGAATCATAAAAATACTAAACAGAAGCACATGGCTTCAGCGCAGTCCTACAGGGTTAGTGCTGTGATCCCCGCACACACACAAAGAGACAGAAGAAGAAGAACAGAAGAAGCCCTTTCACCTACATTAACAAAAAGCAGTTTTTTTTTTTGTTTTTTTTTTACACAGATTCTGGTTGTTTCATGTTCTCTCCGAGGCAGCAGCAGATGCTTCTGTGTCACATTTACACTCATGAATGCACAACACAGAGAGGAAGAGTCATATGAGGAGTCACATGACTGAGTCTCTGCATCGTCACATCGAGGAAAAAGTGAAAACAAGCATCACTTTGTTTTCACACTCGCGCACAAAACTCCTGAAAATGTCCAGAAATGTTCAGGGTGAGCTGCGTGTGTGAACACTAACTGGAGCTCCCTGTTAACTTGTGAGCGCAGCATATCCAGTTAAATTCACCGTGAGCGAGCGAGCGAGCGAGCGAGCTGATGACGTTTATATCCTGCAAACGTTAAGACGGCCGGTTTGATAATTTTGAACGTAGTGAAGTTACTTCGTACTCTCACCAGATGCTCTTTATCTCTCATCCTTGATACTGTGAATATATATACATATATCGTACTATTTTTCGGATTCTGCGTTTCGTCGGCCATCTTGGATTTCTGTGACGTCCTTTTAATAGTCATGCCCTGCCTCCTGAGAGCTCCTCTCTCCCCATCTGACAGGGAAAACTTCACACTACAAGGGACAGGGGTGTGAATACGCGTCAAAGGAAGACCTCAGAAGCTGATAGAGCTTTCACACTTTCAGAAAACTCCTGAAAAACTCGGAGGAGGAGCTGCATGTGTGAACGCAAACAGCTGGATTTTTCCCTCGGACATTACTTAGACTTTCTCCTGCCAGACTCCCCGTATTTTTCCTGCAGCAAGTCTAAGTGAGCCTATGTGAGAACGCAGCAGGATATTCTCTGCAGAATTCACCTCGAGCCAATAGGAGGGGGGGAGTGACGTTTATATACTGTGACTGCTGCACGGTGAATAAAGTGTCTGCACGCGGCCACTACGATTTCCGTGCTCTAATTGAACAGCTGCATTATGTTTTCTGTTCTCCAGTATGTTCTTCTCCACTCTTTGGCTGATGTTGTGATTTCAGGAGTGCATTATGTGAAAATAGCTTTAGAGGTCACTTCCTGTTTGAATCTTTTTCAGTGGAGGCATCCATTTAAAAAAAACGGGCATTGGAAAGTGGCTTCATAATTTTGGAGGAGGAGCTTTTAATTTGCTTTGAATTACTGGCAGGTGAAGAAAACTTAACGATGCAGGGAGGGAAAGGCTGACTGGACGAAAGAAATCGAACCATCGTCTGCTAGTTTAGTATGCAGCTCAACTCTCGCTTTCTGGCTTCTTAAAAACACATCATTGTGTCATTTATTCAGTAGAATACTTTCCAAACTGGCACCATGATCAATTCATATTATGTAAAAAATATTTATTTATCAATTCAGCAAAGTTTATCGGTATTGATTTCTTTTTTTTTTTTTTTTTTTTTTTTACATATCTCAAAAGGTCTAATTTAAGTGACGTACTCCTTTAAAACGGTCTCCATTGTGCCCGGGCATCCTCACCTGACGGGTCGACCACCCGTCCTCTCACCAAACATTCACAGAAGCAAACTGAGCAGCGATGATGCGGGATGAGAAACATGAGCGAGGAAAAAAAAATCGTCCTTCCATGAAAAGCATCGAGGCCGGGTCTGAGTCGATGTAAAAATCTTCTTCTCTGCTCAAATTTAATCTCCAAAAGTTTGTCTTTAACGTCTTAATTTCACTCCGACCTGTTGGCATCGATTTCCTCAGTGGAAAGCAAAAAAATCATAAGTCCCTTGAGGGTGCAAAAACACAAAAGAGGCATTTAAAAAAGTTTACTGATGTAAAACCTCTCTGTTTCTTTGTTTTCATTCAGTTTTGTCGTTTGTCTGTCAGATTGAGCGACAGATATACAAACTGCTGCCTCTGATTCCCGCCTTGTCCCTCTTCTCTCTGTCTTTGTGTCTCTGTGTCCGTGTCTTGGTCTGTGTTGCACCTTGGGAGCCAGCAGGGGGCGCTGTTAGGACGCCTTTCCCAGCTCTATCTTCTTCTGGATGACCCGAGCCGAGTGGTAGATGAGCGAGTCGATTAGACCGGCCACTGCAGGAAAAAATAACATCAAATTCAAAGTCATTTCTTAAACATACATTTTGGAATATGTAGTGTACTTCTACCAGGTAACACAGAGAGTGAGACTGACCTGTAAAAACACCTCCGATAATGGCACAAACTCCTGTCAAGAAGTGTGTGAATGATCTAAACACAGAGAGATAGAAGAGAAAGAAAACAATATTAAAGTGTGGGAGGATATTATTCAGCAAAATACTTAAAGGAGCAATATGTAACTATTACCCCTAGTGTTTAAAATGGGTACTGCAGTCCAAATTCTAAACATTGTCCTCTCTAGAGTCGATGCTTACACAGGTTGCCATGTGGTGGACACTGAAGCTTCAGTGTTTAGCCAGCTCTGCATCGGTCTGTAAACCTTTCTGCGTTCTAACCTCTCTCCATTTTTTAAAAGCATCTCCAATATTGATCCTAGTTTGAGCACGTTTCTGCTCGTGGAGCTTTTTAGAAACATGTAGAGGCTTTTTAGGTCGGGTACAATCACTTCTATCTGAACCAGTTCTCTTTCCCGCTTCCATCGCTGCAACACCTGTTGGTTTGACCTGATAACTGCTCTCATATCTGACAAACCAAGGGGTGTCCAAAACGGCCGTGTGGGGGGTGTCTTAAAAGCGCCTACCTTCTCTGGTCCAAACAAATCCAGATCATTCAGGAGCAGAATCTAAAGTTAGAAGGAGGACATACTGGCTGCTGCATTGTTGTCAGAGAAGCCAGCACTTCAACATAGCATGTTTCCTTAATGTCTGATCATATAGTAAGGTCACTTTATCATTTCACTCACTACACATCTCACTGATTAGACCTTTGAAGATTTTAATCTGTTATCAACAAACACCTGGCATATTAGGGATTTGCATTTCAAACGTTCTTCCCTCTTTTTGATGTTGCCTTTTAAAGCCATTTAAACCTTTTTTCCTCTTAAAATAATCTTTTGAATTTGTAAAATCAGCGGCCCAATGAGAGGACAGTAAAGTGTAAACTGTCCTGGAGCTGCTTTGACATCGTGAACCACTCCGTTGTCTCCTACCTGTGTTTCTCTGTGAATTTCACCATCATGGGTGACAGCTCGTATAAAACAAACACGCCCGGCAGCCCCTGGTCGCCTATTAACCCGTTGGCCACTTTCTCATGTCGGGTGACTGAGAACTGGTTTGTTTTTACCACCTGCAGAAACAAACAAGACAAGAGGAGAGGGACCGCAGGTTAAAGGTTGACCGAAGAACATGGTTAGAGCAAAATGAGCTCAGTCAGCAGAAAGGAACGCTTGCTGTAGGTGCATGCATATTTGTTCTAAAAAGGAGTGACTGATGATTGTGCTACAAACAGAAAAATGTGCACTAATTAGAAAGTCTGTCTTCTCATGAAGCCAAATTTTAAAACTTAAATGGAACATTTCTTCAGACTCAAATTGCCTCTTTAACACATCTCTAGTTGGAGGAAGTTCAGGAGGTAAAAGTAAAAGTAGATTTTTTTATCGTTTGACTCACCTCTCCGTCGGTTTTCATGTAGATGGTCGGAACAATCTTCACAAAATACTGGTACATCATTGATGCTGTGGGGAGAAAAGAGAAACCTTTGTTGAGCTGAAGTATGAACGCACACACACACAGAACACACTTTAAATTAACAACCATCTACAAAACGCAGTATCTGGGGCGCCGGTGGCCTAGTGGTTAGTTAGAGTGAACAGAGGCTGTTTCTCACATGTCATTCCCCACTCTCTCTGTCTCTACAATAAAGGCATCATAGCCTCAAAAATAAAACACGCCTGAAACAGGACAGCCAATGTGGAGTAACAGGTATAACTTAAATGCATCGTAGCGGCAGTAGCTCAGTCTGCAGGGACTTGGGTTTGGGAACCGGAGGGTCACCGCCGGTGCAGACCATCATATGGAAGATGGTCTGGTATCTGGAGAGGTGCCAGGTCACTTCCTGAGTACTGCTGAGGTGCCCTCGAGCAAGGTGCTGAACCCCCAACTGCTCTGGTGTGCTCCCTGTGTAGCAGCCCCACTCTGACATCTCTCCACTAACGCATGTCCACAGATCCCGAATGTGTGTGAGAAACATGTCTCTCAATAACAGAGTGAAATCCAGAATTTATATCATCTACAAAGACCTAATACTACTCCATCATGAGCACTAAGCAACATTTAACAAAATATCTACCACTTGAATATACAGCAATCTGATCCATAACAGCTTTTATCTCATTCAATCTGTTTGTTTGTCCTTGCTCTTTGCTGCTGTAGCATTACAAATGTCTCCACCGTGGGAGAAACAAAAGGTCTATTTAATTAAAGTGAACCAGGGGTGGGCAACTGGCAGCCCGGGGGCCACATGCAGCCCCCATCAACCCTCAACGTGGCCCTCAGGTCAACTTTTACATATCAATTAATTGGAAAGATGAAGAAAATGTGACAAAATCTGCCATGAAATCATGAAAACCAGAAATACATCCATAATAATATTTGATCACTGGTATATGTTGAGTTAAATTTGAGACATAATTGTTTTTTTATGTTTTTTATAATTGATTCATAATTGATCGTTTTTGTATACCACAGTTTTGGCCCTTTGGCAGGGAGAATTAATTGAATGTGGCCCCTTGCCGTGACCAAAGTAGCCCATCCCTGAAGCACACTATATATCCTAATACTAAACATTCCACAGATCAAATATTATCCTTAAACAGAAAATGACCACAGGTGGCGCTGTTTGTTTCCGCCTCCCGGTTGTTATTTCCCCTCTTTGTTGCACTCCTCTGTCTTTTCCTGTTTCCGGTTATGGAGGTCTGACCAAAAGACATTTAAACGCTGCTGAGCCCCAAAAAAAAAAAACACGACAATCGTCACCTTAGGAAATATCTAAACAGATTTATTCAAACACATACATCAAGGTAAGATCGGAATCATTAGAGGCTTGATGATTTTGTTTATTAAAAACCCGTTTTTATCGTGATCGTGTTTACCTGTCTGTGAAGGCCACAGGTGACGTTAGCCTGTTAGCTTAGCATGCTACGCTAACACAACAAACTAAAAACGCCTGAAAAGATAAAATACTTTTAAATAGTTTGCTTTTAAATCAGTTCAAATTGCTGCATTAGGTTATGAGTTAAGTTTAAATAGTGAATTAATATATAAAATTATGACTCTTAAGTTTATGTCGCACAATGTAATCAATAATCAATATTTAAACATTTTAAATAACAGACTGAATTAACTCAAAACTCTGTTTGTAGATAAAATGTTTTAATTAAGAACTTCTACTGGAGTGTCAGCTGACTGTCTTATTACCTGATAAAATAAAGAAAGGTGGATTAAAGGTCAAATGTTGGTTTAGTTTCAGTTTACATTAAATCTGAAGTTTAAATTAAATTTAAATATTTAACTGTTCAACAAATGTCTGGTTAATGTTTCACAAAGTGTGTTTTACATCTTCACAACATACTCACACTGTTTTGTGTTTTACTTAATTAAAAGTTAAATTATAACTTCTTCACACATTGTGATAAAAAAAAAAACAGTTTTTTTGTTTTCATTATATTAAATACTTTTCCATAGCAGGTGTTTTAAAATGATGCACTCTCTGTTTTAAATATTTTATATTGAAGCTCTAAAAAAAAAAAAACCTCAATCTGTTTTATAAGAAAGGTGCAGAGGAGAGGAGTGAACAAAAGCGTTGCCAACCATTTGTGCAATTTTCAAAGTTTGCAGCAATTCTTGGTGATTCAAAACAAAAAAAAAAAAAGACCAGATATTTGGTCCCTAGGACTTAAATTTTGTTGCTGTGGTATTGATATCATTTGGTTTTTTTCTAGGAATGTATTTAATTTGAAGCTGAAATCCGGGTACAAAGAAATTAATTAAGTGGAAAACTTCTTTAACAGAGCAGAAGAATCACCGAAGGCAAATTTAATAAAAGTGCAAAGGAGAAATTCTGGTCTCATGACAACCGTGCGTGTGTGTAGGAGTAAATCTATGGGTATTGGAGTAACACAAACATACTATATGTAAGCTCTAATATCAGCGGTGTCACTGTGTAAACATGTAACTGCCTTCTTATAAACGTTCCTCTTGTTGTCTTTCCTCTCCAGATGCCGGTGGCTGTTGGTCCTTATGGTCAGACCCAGCCCAGCTGTTTTGACCGGGTCAAAATGGGCTTCATGATGGGGTTTGCAGTAGGCATGGCTGCTGGCGCCATGTTCGGCACTTTCTCCTGTCTAAGGTTAGTCTGCACTTGGTGTGAACTACGGCCGTGCATCTTCACTAGTAGTCTAACAATTTGATTACAGTCGTTTATGTCCTGCAAAAATCCAGTTATTAAGTTCAAAGTTTGTCACTTCTTTGTACATTCATATCGAGTCCATGATGTTGTAATATCGGTGTCACAGTCTGTGAATTCACATTGCGTTCCGGCGCTGCAGAAGCAAGGCACAGCAGGTACTCAACATACACACAGACAGCGCTGAAACTCTCGCCCTATGTTACTAACTCTGAAGACGGAACAAAGGGGGGATCACTTCGTCCCCCCATTACGCCTCAGCCTCATTCAGATTGAACGCAAAACGTCACAGGGGAGTAAATATTGCGGCTTGAAGCGGCAGTACGAATTGAGTTGACGATGATTTTTATAACGATTTGATATCTCGATGCATCGTGATCGGTTGCATCCTTAATTTTCTATATTACTGCACATAGCTACTCTCTAGCTTTAGGGCCCAGAGAGACAGCCTGGAAATACTATTTGTTTTACCTGGAGGGTCATAAAGTCTGCAATTCCAAACATTATGTCAGAATTTTTCACATTCCGGCAGCTTATTCTTTACACCGTCGGATCACTTTGAGGTGGTGGTTCAATCATCCTCCATTTTTAAGCAAAATAAAAAAATCAGGCACACCTTTGTTTTTGTCTCCCAGAGACTCGTCTGAAGATCTAGGTGTGGTTGAGCACTATTATATTACTTCAAGAGTAATACTGTTTGTAATGATGTTTATGATGTATAAGTTGTAAGAGGAGCTCCAGGAGTTGGTCTATGTTTTTGTTTGAGCTGAGCACAGTATAATGTATAATGTGTGATCGGTATAATGTCTGTAAACGATCTGAAAAAGTAAAGAAGTTGTTGAAGTTAAACCTTCTCCATTGGGAACAACAAAGGTGTCATTCTTTCTTATAATGATGTCGTGAAATCAGCAGATACTTGACTTAAGTTACCTACTGTAGAGAATTTAAAAAAAAAGGGAGGCATTTTTCAAAGTTGTAAAACTCGGCTTGTTGTGTTTTTGTCTAAACCCTGCAGGTTGATATTCGTCTGGTACCAGAATTCTGTCTCGCTTTCCAGACCTTAAAATGTCATATCATCGACTCCTCTGATTCAATAAGAGATTTGTTATTTTTGATTATATTATGTTTGTATCGCTGCTTTGAATAGATTTTAACATGCTCACATAGTCGCCTGTTTCAGTGAAGACGGGAGTGATTTAAAGAGATGCTTTAACCCGCCAGCAGGGGGCATGCTTTTGTTTTAACCACACAGAGGTCCATGTAAGTCTGGTACCAGACCTCTGCCTCACTTTACAAAATATTTAATAAGCAGCTTCTCATAATATTAAGTTTGAAGACTGAACTCTGACATGATTCTTAAAGTCTTTGTTTTCCTCAAACGTAACTGATTCAGTGGTTTGCTTGGTAAAAAGAAGAAGGTAAAAAGACTGCATCTCAAACAACGTACAGCTCAAACTGGAGACTTTCAGTCAGCTTGTTTTTAAGTACGACATGTGAGCCTGTAGGCTGCTCACTTCAGGTGACACTACATTTAATAAAGACTTTCTCTTCTGTCTCCAGGATCGGCATGCGAGGCAGGGAGCTGATGGGAGGCGTGGGGAAGACCATGATGCAGAGCGGGGGGACGTTTGGCACGTTCATGTCAATCGGTATGGGAATCCGCTGCTGAGGAAGACGAGGAACAACCTCCCCCGCCTCCACACATCTGTACAGCTATGGGACTCTTCCTGTTATTCTGTCCACGGCTCTCTGTCTGCTAGAAGCTGTCACAACTTCAACCGGCTCGTCTCATTTTGTCAATAAAAGTTCTGTTCTGTCCCACTGTTTTCAGAGTGGATCTGTTGCTCTCGGCACGCCTTTACCCCGCTCTTCAAGTTTGTTTGAATTGATGACTGAACTTAATCTGCAAAGAGAAAACTTAGACATTTGTGTTCCTCACTCTTGCAGGTGAAATGTCGTGGTCATGATTTTAACACATCACTGTTTCCCACTCAAATGATATTCAGGTGGTCAGCCCGGGTATATTTATTTCTGCCCAAGTATTATTCCTCAAGATAGCTCAATAAATAGATTTACTTTATTGACCCCAAACTTGGAAATTGCAGTAAAAGACCACAACTGATTATTTTTCCTTGTCATTACTGAGATTAGAAGGAAAAAGTCTCTTTCTAGAAGGAATAACTTAAATTAATTTGTAGTTTGATTTTTATCCCCCGTTACGGCCGCAACCTTTCTGGTGTTACGGTCTAAGTGAGTGACGCCTCCTAAACACAAGATGATGACTTTTCATTTATGTCTTGGTCTTGAGTCCAACACTAATTCAAAAAAGCCTATGCTATTACAAAATAAAAGGTTTCAGCCCCTCATGCTAACTCCACCACCCGGACACAGCATCATTCTGAGGGAAACACTTCACATCATAAACTTCATAGAGAGAATTCAAAGCGTGATGAAACGGAAGAATAGGTGAAAAATTAGCCGTGTTACTGAAAAGCTTATCGTTTGATTTCTACCTGCATCATTTAAAAAAAATTTTTTTTTATTACTTTACATTTACATTATTACTGACCTTGTTGCGCTGTGACGTCGGTCCCGTCCAGAGGGTTAACGATGCCCGGGTAGTCTCTCCCAAACGACAGGTGTTTTATCAGGTGAGTCATGTTTATCTGCAGGACGACACAGCGGATTAAAACGGGATTTTCAAGAACTCACAGGAGTCGCCAAGAGGCAGATCTTCAATCTATCAAGACAGTCATCTGCAAACATCATGTTAGTTAAACAGCTTATTTAACGTCTTAAATATATGAATAGGGACGGGAGAGGAGAACCGGTTCAGAGTTACTCACGTTGTCTAAACCGAAGCTCTGCAGGTCGTGAACTGTAAACACACAAAAAGACACAACGTGATTCATTTGTTCCTCACAGGAGCTTCAGGGTTAAACTGTAAATACACATTAAAGGAAGAGAAGTTAAAGCAAAGCGAGTTATTGGTCAGTATGTGCGGGTTTACTTCAGCTTAAAGTTTGAAAGGAAGCACATGAAGCTGAAGACGACTAGAGTTCATAAGCGAGTCACTTTTATCTCATGTTTCAAACAAAGGAAGTATTTGGTTTGATTTCAATTTAACTTTATCAATTAAAGCTCAAAATGACCTGAGAACGAGGCAGAGGACTAGGGCCAGACATGAGAAATAAATTATGATAGGAAGTTTTTTTAATTCATGCACTCCGAGGAGTCTCGAAATGTCAAGAAAATAGTTTTAATGCCTGGACCAAAAGTGAAAATGTTTAGAATAAATTGAGAAAAATAGAAAAAAATCCTGAAATGACGGAAAAAAATTTTCACAGTGTTCAAAATAAAGTAAAAATTTAAAAGAAAAAAGTCAAATGGCAGAGAAAGAGGTCAAAATATCCAGAAAAAAAACCCTCAAACTATCAAGAAAATGTTTAAAATACAGCAGGAATGTTGAGAAAAACGCTGAGAATAGAGTTGAAGAAATGTCGAGAAAAAAGTTTTATTATAAAGGAAAAAAAGGTTAAATGTTGAGAATTAACATGAAATACAAATTTTGTGAAATCTCGACTTTATTCACAAAATTGCATTCAAATTTCATTCCCTACGTCTTGACTTTATTCTCCAAGTGCATCCTGATTTAAAACTCTTCCTCCTCTCATGATTTATTCCTCACGTCCTCTAAAGGCCCGTACACACCGAGCAGACGCCAAAGAACTAGTGGCTGGTGGGTCAGGAACTTTACTTGACAGATTTTCCTAAGCAAGTCTAAATGTTTTTTCTTTTAATTCTGCATTTTGGCTGCAGCTTCACTCTGTATATAAAAAAAAACGTCCAATGAGCTGCAAACGTGAGCGTTCACCTCTGAAGTCAAACGTTAAAGGAGGCATTCTTACATCCAGTTTCTCATGACGCAGGTGTGTAAGGACATCAAACTGTTACTCGGACTCGGCTTCACCGATTCATTAGAAAAAAACCTGAGTATGAGTGATGTGCTGGATTTTTTTCTTTCCAATGTGAAACTTCATTTTAAAAGGATTTGACAGAGAGAAGGTCGAAACTGCGGATAAATACAGTCAACAGAGTAGAAGAGGTTTTGAAACACTTCACCAGCCCGCAGCTTCAACGCCTGTATCCTCCACCGGTAGGAAAGTTTTGCAGATACACATTTTAAAGACAGTTTCTGAGTTTGGGAGAGAAAAAACATGCCGACACAATGAGACCCTTTTTTTGGGCAGAAAAGCGCCGGCTGGTCTCTCTATAGAGCTCGCATGAAGCGTTTGTTAGTTGGCTGAGAAAGAAAAGCGCTGCACGTCCGTCCTGTCTCCATGACAACAGTCTGTTGACAATGCTTGCTGTGTGACCGACACTGCTCCGTTACTTTTTACTGCATGTTTTATATTTTAGATCATTTATTTCCCGATCAGACACGGAGCGAGGAGGATGAGGGTACAAGACACGATCTGTAGGAGGCTAAAATACAGAGAATATCAAACATTTGGAAAAGAGCGCCGGTGACATCAACAGCGCCTTTCTGAAAAGTTGTCAGATTTTCAACTTGAGCGCTCGAAACAAAAGACGCTGCACTTTTTGTCCAGCTGGCCGCTTTCTGTTGCTGACGCTCTCTACTCATTGCAATTTATAAAAAGACGCTTGTGGTCAGAAAAAAACCTTCAGTGGACAAAGAACCTCACCGTACGGCTCCACTGCTTCAAGCGAGAAGGCTCGGGATTGTGACAGAGCACTCAACTCGTCGCTTGATGGGAGTACACCCACTGAAAAGGGGGCGTGTCCCAATTTTCTTCCACCCACTCTTGATAGCCAATTTAGTCGCTGTAGGTTACGCACCTGATTGGATAAATGCGCAGCTAGTCCGGGCCGTCCCCTGGACTCATTTGCATAGAATAGAGCTCTGGTCTAGTCTTGTCCAGCGAGCGTGCCGGAGCCCCTCTCGAAATGACCAACGATCCCAGCATGCACTGCACGACTGCTTCTCTGGCTCGCCATAGAAAATTGCTATGAAGTGTTTAGACGCTAATCATCAGAGGTAAATAGAAACACACCAACAGTATCTGATGGTATCGGTCTAAATTTGAGCGCCTTAACTTGTATTAAAATCGACATGAATTGCGTCTTCTGAGTAGCAGCCGGGATTGTAAACAGTAAAAATGTACCCACATTATCCATAAACAGGTTTAAACTGTTGTTTAAAGGTTTTTAATATAAACAGAAATATACTGCAAATAAAGATGGACTTACTTTCCACAGCGTGCACTGCAGAAAGAAGAGAGAAGAGTCACTATCATGATGCAGGTAGACAACAAACCAGGTTATGTTCATGTGTGTGAAGGGGGAGGGGCTGCACGACACTGACAAACATTTCAAATATTCTATGAAGGATTTAAACAGTGAAGCACAAAGGCACGGCTTTATGTTTTTGTGCTCATCATTTGGTTTGTTTTTCAGTATTTAAAAGCTCCGCTGTGATTGATTTTGAAGCCGAATATCTCGTCGAGGAGGATTATCTTTTGGAGCTTTAAAAAGAGGCTTCATAGCGTCTGTCAGGGTTCGTCATGCAGCCCCGAACATGAGGCACGATGTTTAGCGCTCGATGGTTAGTCCAGATGAAAATGGAGTTCTGGATAACAATGAGGGTGAGGCCGATTTTTTGAACGACGACCTTCACAGTCTAATCCTCAGCGTTAGTGATTCTTGTCTCTTGTTTCTGTCGCTGAGCTTTGGAATAAAACATCAAACTCAGTGAAGTCATCTTGATGAAGCTCACCTCACAGAGATGGAGACGAGAGGATCGAAGAGCAGAAGAAGAAAGTACAGCTCAACGTGCGGCAACTCTGACTATTCTGACGAGCTTACAGGTTTGCATCAAAGCAGACAATTTTTTATTTAAAAAGGTCATATGTTATTCAGAACACCTAACATTTGTTTACTAAAACTAAGACATGTCCTTAGTCTGTCTACAAACTCCCCAATGATGAGAAAAGTCCATCCTCTCCATCTTTTGCCTGCTCCACTTTTCAGAGAATGTGCGCTCAAACAGGCCGTTTGGAGATTTTCCCTTCATGACATCACAAAAGGGCAGCAACCCCTCCCCCAGGAGGCTGACACTCCCACAGCTAGGTGTTTGTTCTGCCCTCTGAGTCTGCCTCCTCACCGTAAACAATAGGACATGGAGCGAGAAAGACGAGTACACCCAAGCCCTTCCAGAGAGGGGGCGTGGTCAAAGTCATTTACATATTTAAAGACACAGACACAGAAACAGCCTGTTCTGAGCAGGGCTGAAATAGAGGGGTTTACAGTCATGATCAAATGCAGGATCAGAGTGGATTTAGAACAAGACACTTCACACACATGTTTTGAGGAGCTCTGAGACTTGAGACTCTGAGGCTCTAAACTGGTTGAAGAGGAGGAGGATATGTGACCTTTAACCTGATGAGGAAACAAACCTACTGACCAAGTTAAGTAGCCAGTGTTTTATTTAAGTTAGAAGCAGCTTATTAACGGTAAGTAGGTTTAATGGCATGTATAAGTGTAAAGGCCCATCTCTGGTCTAATGTGCAAATGAGGGATACTTTGAGCAGGCAGGCGGAACTGGACTGAAGATTATAGAAATGGCAGCAACAGCGAAGACTTTACAGAAACAAGACATGACGGACAAACAAGCAGAGACAAATGCAGACAAAAAGCAACAAAAATAGAGAAAAAAGTTTTGGGTTTTTTTCACTCAAAAACCCAATTTGTAAGAGTGCTATTGGACTAGTGGTTAGTGCATGTGCGCCCCATGTATGGAGGCTATAGTCCTTTAAGGGGCCGGGGTTCAAATCCAACCTCTGTCCTATCACTTAACAAAGGCATAAAAAGCCCAGAAATTAACCTTAAAAAACCCAATTTGTCAACCTTCGTCTCTGAATTTGTTTGTGTGTTGTCTTTTATTTCATAGATATATTTATTCATTTTCTCTTTATTTTGATCTTTTTTTCCTGTTTAATACACTACAGGATGTACCTACGATCACAGGCCGTTCTAAACAATACTAGTTGGAAAGATCTGTAACGTTCAAGACTGTCATTTCAAAATAAACGAGAGAAACCGAGAAATACGCATCCAGAACTTTTTTTTGTTGTTGCTTTTTTCCGGTTTAACTGAATTCTCCCAGAACTTTGACTTTCAGATATTCAAAAATATCAAATTTTGCTTTACGAACTTCATTCAGACGAAATCTGAAAGATTAATTGTTGTTGCCTTAAAATTCTCAGCATGCAATCGGAGAATGTTTCGATGCATTATGTGAATGAAGTGAGATGTGTGGTTAGTGACAATGAAGGAACAGAGACTCAGAAACAAACATTTCTGAACACCTCTACAAAGAGCATCGATAAAGGCAGAGAGAAGACAAATGTTATGACTCCCCCTCACACTACCTCACAGTTTTTAAGATCCCAGAGGACTGCAGGATCTTTGAGGGATTGGTTAAAAGACTCATCCGGTATAAGTTAGGAAAATGTAAAGGTGCTTGTGTTTAATCGCTGAAAACATGTCCAGTGTTTAAGAGACTTCAACGAGGTGTTCAGGAACCTTGCAGCGGTCGTGTTTATGAGCTTCATGATGGGGGGCAAACAGAAGGTCTTACCGTGAACATGAGACTGCTGGAAACTCTTTCCTGGAGCAAAGTGGAAATTTCCAGCGACCTGAGATCCAAAGACAGAATCAAATGAAAAAAGTTTTTTTTACACAGGATAAGACTTTTTTAATTTTCTCTGCAGATCACCAAAATCAAGATGTTTGATAGTAGTTCAGGTAGTACCTTGTTGACCTCCAGGACACCGTAAACCTGGCAGCCTTCGTTCTTCTGCTCCTGCATCTTCTGCGAGAAGCCCTCCCTCTTACACTGCTCGATGGTGTCGGCGTTCTTAAACGCCCAGCCTCGCCGCCGGTACGCCTCTCGCACGTCATCGCAAGTGTTACAGCATCTGCACACGCACAGGGCAAGTAGACGGAGATCAACACAAGGGGACATACACTTTTTTTTAAAAAGAAAAAAAGAGTGTTGTTAGGTCTCTTACTTGAGGTCTTCGGTCTCGGCTCCGTAGCAGCTCTCACATCTGTTTGGATCCAGAGTGCTGGGGTCAAACACTTCACCATCGTCAGCCTTACCCAGCTCTACACATTTAACACAAATTAAATTAATGAAAGAATTAGGACTCAAAAAAATCTTCCTCAGCTAACAAGATGTTTGACCCTGAAGTCTTAAACTCCCTAAAGAATACAAACCGACCTCAGTTACAAGATTAATCAAGAATGTGAAACCAAACTTGGTCTTAGTTTAGCAGCTATAACGATTCTGCTAACTGCCAATTTCCACATAATCCATGCACGCTACAGCTAAGAGTCGTTTGCTGCCACTCAATGCTCCTGTTTCCACAGCGAGCGCAGCGGTCTGTCTCTGGAGAGGGCAGCCAGTGGGTATACACTCTGCTCCGTTTCAAATACGATTTTCAAAATAAAACACAAGATACGGACTCACGATCGTATTTTTTTAATCACTTTATCAACAGGCACCGAATGAACGACAAATCTCCCTCAGAGAAACAAAGCAACATGATGTTTGAACATTTTTCTCAAGCAAATAGAACGGACATAAAACATTTGCTGTGCTTTATGGTGGTACACTAAAAAGCTTAGTTGTGTTTTCCCCTCGTGGATTAGTTACTGAAATCGGTCTCACTGGATAATTTTTCCTTCTTTACTGACGTGTTTCTATCAGATACCTGCAGCTCGCTAAGCGCTTCAGTGGAACCATAAGTTGTGGGTCGGTGTCAGGAGGTGAAATGTCAACGTGAAGTTTTTTTGTGTACCGTGTTTCTCTGCCTCGTCTGTGACGGGTTTGAAGTCTTTGTCCAGCCGCTGCTTGAACAGATTGTGTTCAACGTCCAGCTGCTGCTCACCCGCCACGTCCATCGCATCGATACTCAGATCTGAGGACAAATAAAGAGATGGGGGGGGGGGGGGTATAAATGTCAGTACTGGAAACTAAAGACATATTAAAACTGCTGGACACAAACATGTGGTCCCTTCTTTAATGGTAATTGACAAACATGTTCTTGTAAAAGCAGAGGTTCTTACAGGCGCAGGGCATGTGGGGGAAGATGACATCGATGTTTATTTGAAGTTTGTCTCCCCTCGACGTGTCCACGTACAGCTCAGGGTGAACCTGCAGGGAAACAACAGCACACGTGAAGGTGTAGGAATCACAACAGTCCATACAGCCTGAGCTACTGTCGCCCACTAGGAACAATCTCAGAGTAAATCAGAGCAAGGAAGAGGATTACACCAACATCTGTGTATCTTGTTTTTTTTTTTTTTTTTAAAGATGTTGCCGTGGTGATGTACAGCCATCAAACATCCTAACATCAAATGTGTGTGTTTAAATATGGAGCAGCAGAATACATGTAAGATGCTTCAAGAATAACTTTAATCTTTCTTTAAAAGGATGAAGTCTTTAAAGGCAGGGTTGGTAATTTTCTAAAACCAGCATGATTTTGAAAGTAGCATTCCCTCAGTGCACCGTCTGCACCCACCCCCTCCCCTCTGTGCGCCCTCTAAAGCCACGCCCCCTCACTTACATGCACGAGCGCCATTAGTCCAGAAGCGGACCTTAGCTCATGCTTTGAGTGTGGGCTCGTGCACGCAAGAGTTAGAGAGCGAGCAGAGAGCCAGGGAGGCGTGTGATTGGTTCATTAGATTGGTACCTCGTGGCAGACATTGGTTAAAGTTTTTACAGGTTTACAACTGCTACAGATGACAGATTTTCTTTTTTCCTTTTTCAGAGAACATGAGTTATTAATTTCTGTCAGGACCTAAAGACAATTTCAACCAAAATCTTTAAAAAGTGGCTCTGGAGGAAATTACCAACGCTGACTTTAAGTGGAAATTCTTAGAAAAGATCGTGATAGTAAGAATTTTCTCAGGATGTCAAAGTAAGCTTTGTGAAAACGGCCCTGGATGTATTTAAACTGTTTCAATCGTTCCTCCTCTCTCTTGAAATGAGGTTGGAACAAATTTTACAAACTGCAGGTCACTGATCTTTATCAGAGATGGTGTAAGACTTTCACACCGCCGACATGAAGATGGTTTCCACATACTGAAGAAATTATTTTGGTGTGGGTTTTTTTGGTGCAGAAACAAAGAACATGAGAGTCGAGATCAGTAATGCTCCAGCAGAACATCCTGAGTTAAAACCAGGACTCAGGATGACAAACTGCAAAGAATACAGCGAGTCACTGTTTGTGTAAGCAGAATCAGACTGGTCTGACAGGAACTGTTTCCTGAAAGTTTCATGTTAATCTCAGACCGCCTGCTTTATTATATCTTGCTCACTACTGCTCAGAAGATGAGCTGGCACCTCTCCAGCTACCAGACCGTTTTCCAGACTTGGTCCGCACCAGGACTTGAACTGGAGACGCTCCGCCTCCAAACCCAAGTCCCTACAGACTGAGCTATGGCCGCCCAATAGAGGAAGACGTTTAAGGACCTGCAGATACTTCAATTAATCACTCGATGTATGTTTCTGACTTATTTGATGCAGGCCCAGTCCGCACATTTTTCATCTTCCTGTGTGTTCAATCTAATTTCCGCTGCAGCTTTCACCTCACCTTCAGAAGGATATCAAACAATGGGGTCATGTAGATGAACACACCTCTTTAGTGAGATAGTACTGCAGCTCGGAGACAAACAGGATTAACATGATGACGCCGCTGATGATGGTCACTGCGGAGCAAAGAGGAAGTGTGTTTGTTAGACATCAGGAGACGGGATTCTGACCTCTGTAATAAAATGTACATTTCTACATATTAATAAAAAATTATATTTCTGTATTTCTTTTGGGTCTTGTTTGAATTTAACATTATTTCTAGGGCCCGACCAATATGGGTCCCTTGGGCTGATATGATATCGATATATTGGGTAGAAAAAAATCCAATACCGTATATCGGGCCGATATCTTTCTTAGATCTATGTTGCAGCTATGTTCTAACATCTGTATATAGATATGCACTTTTATTGCATTGATCCCTCAAATGCAGTTATCAAACATTTGTGGAAAAGATTTGATGGTCACTCAACTGTAAAGTAACTTTGCATGTACATCAGGGTTGGAATTTAGCACCCGCCAAATACGGCTGTTTTTTTTTGTTTTTTTTGCAGTGACGGGTGAATTTGCTCCACCTACCAGTCACAGTGGCGGGTATATAAAAGTAAAGTAACAGAGTGGTTTGTGACAACAGTCTCCTGCTTGTCCTTTCTGACTTCATCAGCAGAGTCAGAGGCTGTATCCGAATTGCCAAGTACCTTCTCAATCTGTCAGTAGGCAGTATGCAGTACCTACTATCCGTGCTGTATACTGTTTAGTACCTACTATTCAGTATGCACACACAGTAGGCAGATATTTCTTCGTACTTCTTCTGATTCACTCAGTATGGAAGTGACGTCATTTACGTTTCCCGAACCGGCCGCATCCACCCGTTTTTTTTTTTTTGTTTAGCTTTATTCAAGAAGAGTAATGCACATATACAGTCAGGTGAACAAAAAACAATATCACAATGTAAATCAAGTAAAAGATTAAATAACTAAATAACATACAGTACATAAAGGAAAGTACAAATGAAAGACAGTAATATACAGAATATAAAATAAACCAATAAAGACGCATTTAAATAGTTAAACCATTATTTAAATAGAGGGGGAAAGGTTTTATAATAATGCAGACATTTGTTTTATTTTCTGTTGTTAATTTAAGGTAGTGATTTTAGTCTGGACTTTAACTCTAGATTAAAAATTGATTAAATTAATCCACCTCGTTTGTTTTGATTTGAAGGCACACGAGACGTGACGATTTACGTTTAATTTTGCACAGCATTGTGGGTGGTAAAACACAATTCATTTCCTGAAAGCACGCATCCGATCCATACTGCATAAAACCTGCAAGTTAGTATCCATACTGAAATGTTCAGTATACTGAGGTGGACCCAAAAAATGCATACTGAATGACCACGAGAGTTCAGTATACTGAAACTCCATACTAAAAAGTACGTACTGCATACTGAACTGTGACAATTCGGAAAAGGGCCAGCCAGTCCTAAACAAGGCCCACATGGCTCCGCCCCTCCTCGTGTCAGTGTATACAATGATAGGCCTTCAAGACTGAGAACCGACACAGCGAGAAGCTATGTGCTCAAAATTGTTTTACTCAGTGTCTCTTTAATCGAGCGCCGCATGGATGAGCACCTCTAAATAAACCAGCAGGTAGGTGAAAACGTTAACTTCCAACCCTGATGTTCGAGCGAGAGAGAGTGATGACACTTGATGTAATGTAGCACACTCTGCTGGTGACAGATAACTGCTGGTGTAAAACAATGAAACTTCAATTACATGCTACTTACAGGTGAATAAATCGAGTAACACCGGCGCACATCTGCTGTAAACGTAGCCGACAGTCACCAGATAAGCTGATATCGGCCGTGATTATCGG
The DNA here is from genome assembly GCF_963930695.1 of Labrus bergylta. Classification (NCBI taxonomy): domain Eukaryota; kingdom Metazoa; phylum Chordata; class Actinopteri; order Labriformes; family Labridae; genus Labrus; species Labrus bergylta. Next base: position 23,403,126 of record NC_089199.1, read on the forward strand.
CTGGTCGATTAATCGGTCGAATATTTTGAAATGTAATCTTCTCTGTGATCATTAATGTTTTGTTTTAAGGATGTCCTAGTTTCAAGTTTCTTTGTCTTGATGCTTTAAATTGTCATGTTGCTGAAAAAGTGCTGCATAAATAAACTTGCATTGCCACCAAGGTTTGCAAACTTACAGTGAAACGTTCATTTGAGGAAAACGGGCAAAAACCGGCAAAATCAAGCGTGTTGTCCTTTTAAAACGCCTCACAGTTTGACATAATCACAGACACATCTTAAAGAAATACATCTCCATGTCTGCATTAAGTCATCTAATGAACATCTCTGTCGTTGTGTTTCTTTTTAAACCTATACTAAATGTTAAATAAGACTATTCTGCTGCCGTTCAGGCTTACAAAGTGTCTAAGGGATCCTTTTTGTACCTCAACATGTTGGGTTTAATATGATCTTTGGGGTAAAAGACAGATGATTGAGTTAGCCTTGTTGTTAGCCGCAGCAGCTAACAGCCTGTGTGTCTGAATGGCAGCTTCCTCTGTGATGAAATTAAAGCCTCTTACCGGTCGCTCCTCCCCATGTCTTCACTCGGAAATCCTCCAGAGTTTTGGGATAGGCGTCAAACTGCTTCAATTTATTTAACGTGTCCATTTTGTACACCTGAAATCCGCCGCTGAGCGCAAATGTTGCCGACAGATTCCAGCACTACAGCTACTCATCAGCCCCCCGCTTTCACTTCCGGGACACGCACAGGACGGCTCAACCAATCAGAGCAGGCCGCGTGAATTTGCCATTTTATTGGTTTAATTCAGAGACTGTAAATATGTATTTATATTTTTACAAACCGGCCGAATTACTGACCGCCCGTTTTCTAGAATTAAACCTATTCCATGTGTACTAATAATGAACTAAATGACTAAACAATAAAGAACAACAAAGAGCCGTAAATTCAATACATTTATATTTTTTCATTCATATATTCCTAATTAAATATGGTACGGAGACCCTGAAGCCCCAAAAAGTTGACAAAAAATGTCTTGTTACTTTGTGGGACTGTAATATGTAATATGTTGTGCTGCTTACAGAAACTTTGCTTTCACAAAGGACACCATATTTGTAGTCTTCTTATCAGCTTGGATTTAAAGTGTTTTAACGTTGAAATGAACTTCTCTTATTTGGGCTTTTAACAATTTGATGAACACGAAAGACTGGTTCAGATAATTGGTTGCACAATGACCTAGCCTTTTATGTGATCCATTCATTTACAATCTGTATTTTGTTCTTCTTCATGCAAATAATTGATTAAATATGGAGTCCTAATAACAAAGTCATGTAACAATTGGTGCTGGTTAAAAAAATCGATCATTGATGCATCGCAATTATTATTTTCCCAATTCAATATAGATTCAGGGAAATCCTGAGATTTATTTTCTTTTGTAATGATGTCCCTCTCCACTAGGGGGCACTGTGGGTGCTGTGATTTCAGATTAGCCACAATTGTGCACTTTGCATAGACCAGTAGTTTTTATCATGCCATTAAAGCACTGTTATGTTTATTACGATTTTGCTGTGCAATAAAATACATTTTTGAGTCAGTTTCTTCTAAACCTAAACAAACAATGCACACATAAATATTTAACAAATATCATTATGTGCTGTGATGAGTTATCTGGGTATTCCTGTTATCTGTTTGTATTATTAAACCGATATCGAAGCATATTGATTGAAATTGAATCTAGAGCCCGACCGATTAATTGGCCATTAATATCTGCCGATATTAGCTTATCCGATGACTATCAATATCGACTTATTTTATCACAGATATCCACCGATATTACTCGATTTATTCACCAGTCAAAAAGCATTTCATTTGGGTTTCAATGTATTTCACTAGCAGTTATCTGCCACCAGCAGAGGGCGCTAAATGGATTACAACAAACATTAACACTCTCCAGAGTGTCAGGCGGTGAAGCACGTATACATGTTGAGTTACTTTCCAGTTGAGTGACCATCTTGTCTTCATAATGAATCTTTTCCACAAGTTTTTTATAACTGCAATTGACGGATCAGCGCAATAAAAGTGCATCATTATCCATCTATCTTTCTCTACAGATTGAACATTGATCTAAGAAAGATATCTGCTGATATATCGGAATCTGATTCCCCCCCCCCCCCCCCCCCAATATCGATATCGGCATCAGCCAAAAAAATCTCATATCGGTAGCGCCCTAATCGAATCGAATTGTGACCCAAATAATTGCAATTTAATTGAATTGTGAGTTTGTGGACAGTACCCAGCTCTAATAACAACAATGACTTCATAACAATGAACTAAAAGACTAAACAATAAAGATACATTTAATACCTTAGGCCCATCAGTGTCTACTTTTAAAGCAAAACTCAAAACCTCAAACTCGGTTCTCCAAAGCATATGAATAGTTATTTTATGAATGTGTGTATGATCACTTTCGTGGTAACTGATGGTTGCTTTGTGGTGTCTATGACTTAATTGATGACATTTCTGTATGTTATAAAAAACAAGTATAGGCATATTTACTGAGAATAACATGTTTTCAACAAATAGCCTATCAATATCAAATAACAGAAAATCAAACGATCATTGAAAAAAAGCTTTTAAATCTAAAGCTGTAATATTGTTAAAGGATGGATCTACATCTAAGATAGTTTTGGACTTAAGTCCAGAACCAGGATTTGTGAATAAGGTTGATGTTATTCTGGTCTGTTCTTTCGGTTTCTTCAAAGCTCTGCTCCTTAAAATAAGGAGACTTCAGCAGAAACTTTAGAAAATGAGGAAGGATTTTATTCTTGCTCTTTTATTGCACAGCTGCTCAATAGTAATAAGATGAAAAAAGGCCTACAGCAAAGGTAATGTAGACTATTATACTTTTTATTTACAGTCTTTATAGTTTGTATAGGTAGCCTGTTTGCTTTGTCACATTATTTAATTTAAAAAATGTACCTAAACAATACATGTATGGATGATAATGTTTATACAGACTAGGCTACTCTATGAACTACTATTTGAACATCCACATTTATAATATTGTAGCCTTTTATTATTATCAATGCACAGTGCACACATATTCATTTCCAGGTGTTGTTATCTAGATCATCGATTTAATCTTTCCTGCTGCACTCATCCACGCAGATGCAGGAAAACGTTCAAACTCCACACACTAAATGTAAAAGTTTACATTGTATTATACGTAAATTGTTGGAGTAGAGCCAGGAATAAAGTCACGTGACAGGACGACTTCCGCAGCTATCCTCGTTAGTATAGTGGACAGTATCTCCGCCTGTCACGCGGAAGACCGGGGTTCGATTCCCCGACGGGGAGGTTACTTTTTTTCTCCCCAAAAAAACAACGTAGTACGCCAGTGCAGTGCTACGTATGCTACATAAACAACTGTATGTATGCAATCGTATGTGCATAACACTTGTCTGTATTTGCAAACTCAGTGCGATAGAGCCACGTGCAAACCCACCTCTAGGGCAAATTGGCAATTTACACAAGTACCTCATTATCAAGTGCAATACTCCATCACTTTATTATCCGTCACTTTACATCCTGTAGCAGACAATTCAAGCACTTTAACTCTGAAAGTCACTTTATCCTGGTTTGTTTTGAACATCCAACAGACACTTTTTATGCTTGTTTTTTACATGTTCGAAATGAAACCAAACACAGCACCTTCTTATACTTCCATGTGTGCATGGACAAAAAATTCCAGATAGTTCTTATAAATCTTCACTTTATTATTGCTTATTATGTCTTTCTTATAAAAAGGGTATGACGTCACAATTGTTATCATCAGTTTCCGTAGTGTAGTGGTTATCACGTTCGCCTCACACGCGAAAGGTCCCCGGTTCGAAACCGGGCGGAAACACGTTTTCTGTTTTTTAGTGTGATTAATAAAATGTCCAAACAAAGTAAACATAATTATTCAACGTTTCCACTGAAGTAGCAGACACAGGATATACACTTTGTCCTGATACTACTTCCTTATGTTACTCCTCACAGTGCTGTGATCTGTTTTTATGCTACTTTCTTCTTTTTATAGCGATTATGATCAAACCTTTAACTTGGTTGCACAAAGGAAAGAAGAAAGAGATCCATCTTTTTTGGGAAAAGGTTGCTCTCCTCGTCATTTGAACCCCAGTCAGCACGTAGCAGTCCTTAACTTCCTTAACTTTTCCCATTCATTCTGTATGGTAGTCCTTATCACTACAGATGTGATGGCCATCACCATACAGTACCTTAATGAGGAAGAAAACAAACTTCAAAATGAGGTACGAAACAATGAACAGCATCTTGAAACTCTTGCAAGAGATAACAGTGATGTGCTTAAACAAATGGAGGACATTGACATGAAACTGATTATGAGAATGAAATCAAAGATCTTAAAAAAGACAAATTCATAAGAGATGAAAAGGACTACAAGAAGGGATATGTATATCTCTAGTGCCAACATAACCAAAACTCTACAAGAAAAGTCCCCACCGCACCTGAGCAACATCCACCACGGAATCAGAAAACCTCACCTAAGGATACACAAACAAGGAGAAGACTTCCACCCACCACCCCCAACAAGAAGAAGGCCCAACACAACCCCCCAAGCAATCCTGCCCGTCCCCTTTTTTTGGACCAAAGCCATTTCCCCCCTCTGAAACCACAGAACAACAGACGTCAAAAGCAAAACGCACATGGCGGGGGAAGAGGAAGAGACCAAGGCCTGCGTCCATGGACCAGATCCCTAGTCCAGGAATGAAATCTGCTGTTGTCAACTTAAGCAAAACTGAACCGACATCCACACAGCTCTCTGTACTTGAACTTGGCCTGTCCTTTGTTCCTACTCCATCTGTAAGTCAATTTGAACGCTTCTTAGATCTGCAGAAATTTCTCAGAAATGTCAGACGTAAAGAATTTTTCATGAAAAAAGATTTCTCTCAGAATTCGGGTCCTAAAGATGTTCTAATAAATACATTTAAACTAAAAAGCAATTTTTACACACCTAAGAATAGAAATCATTCTATAGAAACATATTGCAGACTTGTAGAACTAGAATTCGAAAACCATCTTAAAAAGAAAAGTTTTATTAACCATAACCTGACATCCTCTCAGTGTTATAGTGCTCTGAAGTCCCTAACCTGAACCCCCCAGGGTCGTTACAATTTAAGACATCACCAATTTGTAATCAAGAATTGTGTTCGGTCTGTCATTAACAGTGAAAGATTACTTTTTTTCGCTAGCTTTAAAGGTCACATATTATCCTCTTCTGACCACGCCCCCTCTCTGGAAGGGCTTGGGTGTCTCTGGCTTGACAAAAATATCATCACAACTTTATTAAACTGATTTGATAAAGGTCAAACATAAGAATTAATCCACATTTGAAATCTCCCATATTTATTGAAAATCTGTTATAATAAAGTGATAAATGCTAGGTACCAAATATTCGATTCACTATAATGCAGCTCTAAAATCATAGTGAAGTATAGGGGTTAATTCATATAAACACAAAGAATGTATGTTTGGCAAACCACAAAGATTTGTGGCTTCCTGTCAGATGCAAGCGTTGAGCGGCCAGCCAAGCTCCTTCAGAAAACTACGCCTCCCATGATGCACCACGCCAAACTTTTCGAGTTGAAGATCTGGGTGAGCCGAACGCCAGCCAATCAGAGCCTGAGTCGTCCGAGGGACAGTAGGAGACGGGCCAACCTGGAGGCAAGAAACAACGTGGACAGTCAGTCAGGTAGGTAGAAAGGTGAGAGGTAGGTAGGCAGCTTGTCAGGGTATTAAGTGAGAGGTATGTGGGTGGGAAGGAAGGAAGGTAGGTAAGTAGGCAGGCAGGCAGGAAGGTATGTAGGAAGGTAGGAATGAAGGATGAGAGGAAGGAAGGTATGTAGGGAGGTGAGAGTTAATAGGCAGGCAGGAAGGTAAGAAGGAAGGAAGGAACCAATAACAACACTAGAGGGCGCTCATCACCATGATACTAATGTAAATAGAAAATATGTCTCAGACGTGTGTGTGTGTGTGTGTGTGTGTGTGTGTGTGTGTGTGTGTGCGCGTGCGTGCGTGCGTGTGCGTGTGCGTGCGTGCGTGTGTGCGTGCGTGTGTGTGTGTTACCTCTTTGTAGGTCTCGGTCAGGAATCCTCACTTGTTGGGCCAGACATTTGCTGCATCCTTCTCCATTTTCACATGTGCTTTCCTAATGACACACAAACACACACAACACACACACACAAACACACACAACACACACACACACAGCTTGAGCTTCAACAACCGGCTTAATAGTTCACGGAGAGGACATGAAACCCCTTCTTTTAACTTTTCTAACAAGTTCTTGCTCAATATAATCTTCTCTCCGCGTCCTTATTCTCAAAGAAAGCTGAAGGAATCCAAATGCCTAATCCATAATCAAATCCAGAAAGATTATTGGGAGATAAAAGCGTTTAATGTTAACAATTAGTGGCTATGATTTATGATTTTCCTCCAGTCTTGATATTGATATAAAAAGTTGGTCTTAATCAAATGGAAAATGGAAGGGTTACTCTTAAAACCAACTCTTGACTAAGGGTAGTTCAAAAAGTGATTCACAACATTTAACACACACAAAAGAGCATTTTTAAAAATTAAATAAATATACCCCTGGAAAGAGAACTTCTGTAACACTGGTGAAGGAACAATAACACTTATGTGGGCTTTTCATACTCTTTACTTCAAGGTAAAGGCACATTTTTAGACGTGCACAGTCTGATTTGTTTGTACATATTTACTCAGTAGGGCTTTTATTTTGAAATGTAAACATGCAGAACATTTTTGGCCTACAGAAATAAAGTGCAGTTGACTGATGATTTTGGAAAATAAAAGTAGGATGTATACAAGAACTTAAAAATAAACTTCCAATATGAGGCAGGTTAAGGAATCTCATGCGCTTCAACCGCTCCACAAACGGAGGTCGGTGCTCTCAGACCTGAGACGTTCAAAGTATGAGTCAGTGGACTCCTTCTCTCAGGTAGAATACAGAAAGAAAGTACAGGAGCACTCCAATCACTTAAAGCCATTTTATTACACCAAATCAATTTTACCTTAAGTGATTCATGTGCTCCAGGATTTTAATTTGGATTCTGTGAGAGAAAAGGAGTCCACTGAATTATATCAGATATGAGGCATTCAGTCATTCACAAAAACATGCAGGAATACTCTTCAATCAAGACGGATGCATTACTCCTTCTTTATGTTAGAAATGATCCACACTTAATCATCCTTCTTCCAATTCAAGGTGAGAACACTTTTCAAATTATGTATCCCTTTATTTTATAAAAAGATAAAAATAAAAACAAGTAAACAAAGTTGTGAGAGAAGTAAGAGTCAGCAGTTTTACCAGATTTCATCCTGATGGACAAAGTTAAGAGGTTCAGATGTTCTCTGTGAGTCCGCCATCTGTCCCGACCACTGAGGTGTGTGTGTGAGTGTGTGAGTGTGTGTGTGTGTGTGTGTGTGTGTGTGTGTGTGTGTGTGTGTGTGTGTGTGTGTGTGTGTGTGTGTGTGTGTGTGTGTGTGTGTGTGTGTGTGTGTGTGTGTGTGTGTGTGTGTGTGTGTGTGTGTGTGTGTGAGAGAGAGATTGTGTATGTGGCTTCTCTTTCTCTCCCTGGCTAATGTTTCACCTGTGTGTAAGTCACACTGACAGACCTGTTTACCGTCGCCATGGAGACGTGGAGTTCCCTGACACATATATCACCTCGCTCTGTCCTGTGTGTGTAACCATGGTGATGCTGGGATGGACCACCACCGGAGGAGGGCCCATAAATCCACCTCATCATTATGCCTTTCCTTGCTAGTACTAAACTGGATCACATCCTTGTGTTTTTATTCAGAGATACAGTGACCTTTCCAAGCAGACAAAGAAGTGGGTTTCCTGACACCAACACTTGTGCACCAACACCAACACTTGTGCACACATACAAAGTAGAACTCTTAAAGTATTTTCCTCTGCAGACAACTTCCTCCAAGTCAGTGTGGTTCTTTCTTCGGAAATGCCACAGTTTCTTGCAGTATCCTTTCAGGGTGCTGATATTTTATGACAATGTGAAGATGATGATGTGCTAAAAGCATCATAGTTTCATATCTGTATAAGTAAAGCCCCAACACAACTATTTGTGTCTGTTATCGGTCTGCCTTGTGAAAGTGTCTCATGTGCAGAGCCAGTTTGTGTCCTGTTCATACATCATTTTACAGATAAACAAGGTCTTGCAAATTTAAGTGAAAACTTCTCTTGATCTAACTGTTTTTACCAACTACACAAGGAAGTAGCCTATTTCCTTATTAGTGAAACCTTTAGGACAAGATGCTCCATGTTTCTCATTTGAGAACAGGATGCTGCTGCTCTTCTGATATAGACTAAAATAACGACTTTATTCTTTAAATACTTGAAGAGTTATTTCATCATTTATGCGCAGGCTGGTCTCGCACTCGTTAAATTACGAGAATTACAAAAATAAACTCGAAATAAAAAAAAGAAACATTTTTTTTAACGTGGCTCTAATCCTCCGTCGTACTTATCACTACGGATGGAAGTTAAGGACTACTATTCACGGTCCCCGTCCTTAACTTTCTTAACTTTTCCCATTCATCCTCTATGGTAGTCCTCATCACTACGGATGTGATGTTTCACCCTTTTGGTAAAGGTAAGGAGACCACGTTTCTTAACATTTCAACGTTAGTCATTACAGCAGCAGCAGAAGGATAGACCACTCTGATAAAACTCTTCATTTTATCGCATGACGATGTCAAACAGTCCGACTTTAGATACAAACAATCTTTATTGAATGCAGTTCATTCATGCCTGTTTATATGATGAACTGTAAATCGGCATATCCACATGACAGGCAGTTTCCGTAGTGTAGTGGTTATCACGTTCGCCTAACACGCGAAAGGTCCCCGGTTCGAGACCGGGCGGAAACATGTTTTGATTTTCTCTTTTCTAAAACTCGATCTTGCAAACGTCAAATTCAATAACATTTAAAAACCTTCTCTCTGGAACAAGCTACCTGCTGACCTGAGGTACATCAGTGTCTACTTTTAAAGCAAAACTCAAAGGTGTTCTCCAAAGCATATGAATAGTTACTTTTTGGATGTGTGTGTGTTATCAATGAGGAAGGATTGATTCCTGCTCTTTCAATGCACAGCTGCTCAATAATAATACTAAGATGAAAAAAGCCCTACAGCAAAGGTAATGTAGACTATTATACTTTTTATTTACAGTCTTTATAGTTTGTATAGGTAGCCTATTTGCTTTGGCACATACAGGACATCCACATTCATAAGATTGTAGCCTTTTATTATTATCAATGCACAGTGCACACATATTCATTTCCAGGTGTTGTTATCTAGATCATCGATTTAATCTTTCCTGCTGCACTCTGAGAAAATCCACGCAGATGCAGGAAAACGTTCAAACTCCACACACTAAATGTAAAAGTTTACGTTGTATTATACGTTATATACGTTGGAATAAAGTCACGTGATAGGATCATCATGGCAGCTATCCTCGTTAGTATCGCGGGGGCAAGTTGCGAATAGCTGTAACAGAAAATCAGCCAATAGGATTAAAGTATCTTTTTGTTTTTTTCCAAGGTGTTCGAATGCTTGCTTCAAATCCCCACTGAGACAAATCTGAGATGTGATTTAGGCTATTGTGTTGTGATGAAACACATTGTTTAATATTGACTTTAATAGATTCCCTTTGTTGTTACCTTGTTTATTGAGAGTGAAGTACCTGAAGTACATGTATAAATCATTTTAGTTTAAAAATCTAATTTACTATTATTTACTAAGATCTGAATATGTCATTGATTTCCTTGTTTTGTGTACAGATTAAATCATGCACACCTTCTAAAAAGTAATGTAAAAGTTTGAAACCGCATTAAAATGTCCATGTTGGTGAACTGGCAGCAGTACATCTTAGCATTTTTATTCAGACCCCATAAAGCATATGAGACAGAAGGTTTTGTATATAAATGGCACATTTAAGTTGAAAAGAAGCTATATTATTTTAATTCCAAGCAGTAAAAAAGACAATAAATTTCAATTTTTTCATGAAAATAGTTTAATTTACAAGCAAGTTATAATGGATGGTGGGTGGAAGTAGGGTGGTATAAGATAAAAAGCAGCATCAGAACATTCAGTGAAAGTTATAAATACAAGGTTAATTTAACATCCTCTTAAACCAGTGATTCCCAAAGTGGGGCCCATGGTTATGACAGTTGAAGGCATCGAGCTTAAATAAAAGCAATCCACATCGTTTTGCATTGCCAGCAAAGCATGGCAAATTGTGTTGTAGGACTTCCAGGTAAATGCCAGGGTGACAATTAATCCATTAAGTCACAACTTTGAAAACAAAGACAAGAAAATATGGTAAGTCATATCTTGCCCTCAGCTCTAGCTGTACAACGGCAGTTAGAAAAGATAGCTACACTCCTTACTTTGCCACATGCTACATGTGTGAGAGTTTTTTCTGCAGTTGCCTCAAACAAGACAAAGTACAGATCAAAGGTGAACATTTAAAATGAACTTAGAGAGGCAGCTGAAGCAGACAGAGGCACCCCAGACTAAAGCAGATCTGTAACACAAAACAAAGCCCACACCAATCATTAAAAACTTGTAGGACTGAAAGGATAAATCTTAAAAGCAGATTTTCATTTAAAAAAATTATATTATCAGCTATATAGCCATCAGCTCTGCTGTCCCAAATCTCCTTCCAGGTGCTCTTAGCACGAGTGCCAAAGCCAACCAGCTGGTCATCTTCCAATGAGGCTGCCATAACAACCCCTCCACTTGCCTCATAGGTTCGGAGAGACTGGATCTCAGCAAAACTGAGGGAATAATTGACAAAGGACTGTAGGCTGTCCTTGCTATGCCCTGCAGTCACACTGTCACCTGATGCTTCCTCCTTTTGCAAGTTCTTAATAAGATACATTGTGTACCCTATATCATTCTCCAAAAGCCACCTGAAAGACTTCCCTTTATACTTCCCAAACTGCAGGATGTAGTCTCCCAGCACCTCCGTACAGTCTGAGGCATCCCCTCCTCTCCGACGGACCACAGCCAGAGCATTCTGCTGAACAAGGTCAGCCCGTATGGGGGCAGACTTGTCCTGCAGAGTGGAGTCCTCCTTAATTCTTCTGGCTTCCTTTGACGGCTCCTAGAGGAGAAATCCGAGTGGTCCCTTGCGGAACACAACACAGACTTTCCCCGGGAAGAACAACACTTTCTTGTGCATCTTTACCTAAAAGAAAATAATAGAATTTTAGATTCATTTTAATCAGATACAGTGAGAAGATATTTGTGAAAAAAATACCAGAATATTTCAGATCACATAATAATCCCACTCAAATAGAAATGGCCAACTAAATATTTTACAGCGGCAAAACTTCTATGATCTTCACTAAAAAGTTCAGAAGGCTAAAAAGACAATAGTTTTTCACACCTTTCTGATCTTCACCTACTCTGGGATCTAAGGGGGAGGAAGTGTGTGTGTGTGTGTGTGTGTGTGTGTGTGTGTGTGTGTGTGTGTGTGTGTGTGTGTGTGTGTGTGTGTGTGTGTGTGTGTGTACATCTGAGAGTCTACCTGAGAACTAAAGGGTAAGAGGGTGGGGTGGGAGCAGCAGGAGGAGGAAAGCACAGCATGTGTGAGCAAGAATAGAGGGCGGGAGTGAGAGGGGCAGTAGATGTGGGAAAAAAACTGTGTGTGCCTAAGCACCTGAGTTTAAGTGTATGAGTTTGGAGAGTGGGCAAATGGGGCAGGAGAGGAGTTCCTATCAAATAATTGAGGAACAAAATGACATTTGATATTGTAGTTAAGACTTAATTTGACTCTGAAAGATAGTGTAACACCCATGGTCCTGATAAAAGTTTACTTTACTTGACCATTAAATAGATAACGTTTGTTTGTTAGTGTAATTTATCACGTTATTGCACCAATATTGTCTGACAGAGAAAATAAATAATAATAAATTGACCCTATAGTTTTAAATTTATGCCAAACAAAGTCTCTTACCTTTGATTAGTGAATACTGCGTGATGAGAATTCGAAGAAAGTAGATAGTGTCTTGTCTCCACCGCAGTTCGCTCTGAAGAAAAACTCGGGACAGCGCCACTAAGTCGTAGTGGCCAAAAGTATATTACATCCGTAGTGGTTTAGCACTACCATAGAGAATGAATGGGAAACGGTTTAGGGCTTTTAGCTAAACAATCCTTGACTGCGGCGCGGGTATAGTGGACAGTATCTCCGCCTGTCACGCGGAAGACCGGGGTTCGATTCCCCGACGGGGAGGTCACTTTTTGTTCTCCCCCCAAAAACAACGACCTCGTTCTTTTTTTCTCCGTGCAACCATATTAAAGATTTGATCATATTCACTCGTTTATGCTTTGAACAAGAAGAAAGGAAAGTAAACATAGGTCACAACACTGTGAACAGTAACAAAAACAAACGGGGGTCTCATTAACTTTACCAAAAGGGTTAAACAGCGCCATATCGCATAACTGGTCAAAGTTATATTACATCCGTAGTGATAAGGACTACCTAAGAGAACGAATGGGAAAAGTTAAGGAAGCTAAGGAGTAGATTTACGGTCCCTGCAGTGACGTCACTGGTCCGTGGAGTAGCATATTGGGTTCGAGCCCGGGCGGAACTGTAATCCTCACAAGTACCTGATTATCAAGTGCAATACTCCAGCACTTTATTATCCGTCACTTTACATCCTGTAGCAGACAATTCAAGCACTTTAACTCTGAAAGTCACTTTATCCTGGTTTGTTTTTGTGCTTCTTATACTTCCATGTGTGCATGGACAAAGATTTCCAGATAGTTCTTATAAATCTTCACTTTATTATTGCTTATTATAGCTTTCTGGCGTGTTTTCTTATAAAAAGGGTATGACGTCACAGTCGTTATCATCAGTTTCCGTAGTGTAGTGGTTATCACGTTCGCCTCACACGCGAAAGGTCCCCGGTTCGAAACCGGGCGGAAACATGTTTTCTGTTTTTTAAAATCCTTAACTTTTCCCATTCATTCTGTATGGTAGTCCTTATCACTACAGATGTGATGGCCATCACCATACAGTACCTTAATGAGGAAGAAAACAAACTTCAAAATGAGGTACGAAAGAAGGAACAGCATCTTGAAACTCTTGCAAGAGATAACCTGACAAAAGACCAACATAAAACTCAGTCTGACCTTGAAAGCAACAGGTCTATTGTAATAAAAGCTGCAGACAAAGGAGGTGCTATTGTCATCATGGACAAATGTAACTATGACAATGAAGTTCTTAGTCAACTTTCAAATACAGCCTTTTATAAACAACTAAAATGTGACCCAACCAAACAATATTTTAAAGAGGTACGTTTTTTACTTGAAGAGGGTTTCCTTGATGGCGATATTTCACAAAAAGAGTCAAAATTCTTGTTGAATGAGTTTCCTCTAAAAGCTTTTTTATGTACTTTACCTAAAATTCACAAAAACCCACAACAATCACCTGGCAGACCTATTGTCTCAGGAGTGGCAAGTCTAACAGAGAGAATCTCCAGTTTTGTGGACTACCACATCAAAGACTTTGTACCCACTCTGGGATCCTTTATTAAAGACAGCTCTGAGTTCCTAATTTTTCTCAAAACACTTCCACCAATTGATCCAGAAGTAATCATGTGCACCCTTGATATTGAATCCTTATATACAAATATTGATCATCAGCAAGGCCTAGACACACTTGAATATTTTCTTAACACCAGACCAGTAAGAACTCCTTCTACCACCTTTTTAGTCAATTTGGCCTTCTTTGTTCTGAAGAGGAACTTCTTCTTTTTCAGTGATGTACCCTATCTCCACTTCGCTATGCGAACAAATATGGCACCTAGCTTTGCCTGCCTTTTCGTTGGTCACCTGGAGGAAAAAACACTATACGAACCACTAAAAAACCCTTTCTCCCTTTTATTATCTCTTGAAAGCGATATATTGATGATGTGTTTCTACTTTGGAAAGGACCTAAATCCACTCTTTTTTTTTTACAGTTTTTAAAACGGCAATTTTGCAGGTCTTAAATTCACACTAACTACAGCCTTGAAGAAATCAATTTCCTTGACATAAATGTAACTAAAAAAGATAATGTCCTCTCCTCGCCTCTGTACCCTAAACCTACAGACCGTAACACACTTCTCCATGCGGCAAGTTTTCATCCAATTCCTCTTAAAAAAAAGTCTACCAGTAAGCCAACTTGTTAGACTGAAAAGAATCTGTGCTGTCCCTGAACAACATGAAAATTGCAAAGCAGAGATTTAGGGAAAGAAATTACCAAGAACATTGGCTTGTAAATGCAGAGAACAAGGTGGATTCAAAGAGCAGAGAGGCATATATGCCCACTAACAAATCTTTTAAATCCAAGCCACACCTTGTCTACTGCACTACATTTATCCCTAAAACCAAAAACATCAAAGATATCATTTTAAAACACTGGCACGTTCTTCAAAATGATCCACAATTACAAAGTGTTTTTAACGACCCACCTATGGTGACCTTTAAAAGAGGCAGAAATATAAGGGGCAAAATAGTCCAGGCATTTGAACCCTCTGAAAACCGTAATGATAAACTTCTGTTAAGTCCCCTCCAAGGTAATTCTAAGTGTGGTACCTGCATTAACTGCCAATATACCAAAAACCTCAAATATTTTAATTACCGTACCAATGGAAAAACTATTAATATTAAGGATTTTATTACATGCAAATCAAAAAATGTGGTGTATATGATTGTGTATTGTATATTGTAGATTGTATATGATATACAATGTCCTTGTAATAAGATATATGTAGGTGAAACTTCCCGCTGTCTAAAAGAACGGATCACTGAACACAGGAGTGCTATCAAAAGGAACGACAGCAACAGCCCTGTTGCAAGACATTTTAATGAAGCAAAACACCCAATCTCCTCTCTTTTTTTACCTGGGCATAGAAGCCATCAAACTTAACCCAAGAGGTGGTAACATTCATTTTATCAGGAAACATTTTTGGATTTTAAAAGTTTATTTCCAGGTGGGATGAATGAGGATTTTTCAATCAATGAGTTCTTATAATGTTTTTATGGTTTTATGCTCTTCCAATATTTTGCATTGTTTAGTATATAAATTTTTAAACATATTATAAGATTATTTTAATTTATTTTTAAATCCCTAGTTGTATTTGTTTTGTGTCAAAAGCCTCCTTAGTGTTCTTCACCTTTTCTCACTTGTGCAGGCTTTTAACCACCCACCTGAACCATCCCCTTGATCCCTACCTGTTCACCAGATGTGATGTCAGCCTTGTTAGACTGGCCTGGCCAACAAACCAGCCCACCTTGCATGTGCCCTATTGGCTGATAAACACATATGTGGAGGCATCTGATTGGTTGTCCCTACCTTTTTGATTTTTGATTTTTTTTTTTTTTTACCTTTTCTTCAATTGTGTACCCACCCTATTTAAATGATGTTTGTAAATCTGTTTCTTGATGACCCTGATGAAGGCCACGAGCCGAAACGCGTTGGTCTAAATCATTAATAAAGTTGATCTTCTTACTACAAGTGTTGCTGGAGCATTTTGACCTCTTCTAAGCTTTCCACTCTTCATGCACCTTGTCGGTTGGTGAAGTTTGTGCCAGAAAATCCTCTTTTTAATATAATTTTCCCCCTTTTGGTAAAGGTATGGACCCTGGTTCAGCTCAGCATTGGCATCAGAAAGTCAAAAAAAAGTTTGTTGTTTTGACACCATCAAGACCACAGCTTTCACCACCAGTTTATTTAAAAGGCACTGGATGAAATGATTTATCAGGTCATCTTCCTAAAATGATTGACAACATTGAACCTGTATTGAATGTATCTTTATTGTTTAGTCCTTTAGTTCGTTGTTATGAAGTCATTGTTGTTATTAGAGCTGGGTACTGTCCACAAACTCACAATTCAATTAAGTTGCAATTATTCGGGTTACGATTCGTTTTTCCTTTATGTTTACTTTGTTTACACATCACATAATCACAGTAAGAAACAGAAAACATGTTTCCGCCCGGTTTCGAACCGGGGACCTTTCGCGTGTGAGGCGAACGTGATAACCACTACACTACGGAAACTGATGACAACATTCATGTAATAAAGAAAACATAATAAGCAATAATAAAGTGAAGATTTATAAGAACTATCTGGATTTTTTTGTCCATGCACACATGGAAGTATAAGGAGGTGCTGTGTTTGATTTAATTTCGAACATGTAAAAAACAAGCATAAAAAGTGTCTGTTGGATGTTCAAAACAAACCAGGATAAAGTGACTTTCAGAGTTAAAGTGCTTGAATTGTCTGCTACAGGATGTAAAGTGACGGATAATAAAGTGATGGAGTATTGCACTTGATAATGAGGTAGGGCCAATTTGCCCTAGAGGTGGGTTTGCACGTGGCTCTATCGCACTGAGTTTGCAAATACAGACAAGTGTTATGCACATACATTATGTAGCATACGTAGTATTAATATGGTTGCACGGAGAAAAAAAGAAAAGGGTCGTTGTTTTTTGGGGGGAGAAAAAAGTGACCTCCCCGTCGGGGAATCGAACCCCGGTCTTCCGCGTGACAGGCGGAGATACTGTCCACTATACTAACGAGGATAGCTGCCATAAGGATCCTGTCACGTGACTTTATTCCAATATATAACGTATAATACAACGTAAACTTTTACATTTAGTGTGTGGAGTTTGAACGTTTTCCTGCATCTGCGTGGATTTTCTCTGAGTGCAGCAGGAAAGATTAAATCGATGATCTAGATAACAACACCTGGAAATGAATATGTGTGCACTGTGCATTGATAATAATAAAAGGCTACAATCTTATGAATGTGGATGTTCAAATAGGAGTAGACTAGTCTGTATAAATATTATCATCCATACATGTATTGTTTAGGTACATTTTTTAAATCATTTTATTTTGTCCTGTATGTGCCAAAGCAAACAGGCTACCTATACAAACTATAAAGACTGTAAATAAAAAGTATAATAGTCTACATTACCTTTGCTGTAGGCCTTTTTTCATCTTAGTATTATTATTGAGCAGCTGTGCATTGAAAGAGCAGGAATCAATCCTTCCTCATTGATAACACACACAAAAAGTAACTATTCATATGCTTTGGAGAACACCTTTGAGTTTTGCTTTAAAAGTAGACACTGATGGACCTCAGGTCAGCAGGTAGCTTGTTCCAGAGAGAAGGACCACAGCAACTAAAGGCCCACGAGACAGGGATATATAGAACATGTTGGTTTTTAAATGTTATTGAATTTGACGTTTGCAAGATCGAGTTTTAGAAAAGAGAAAATCAAAACATGTTTCCGCCCGGTCTCGAACCGGGGACCTTTCGCGTGTTAGGCGAACGTGATAACCACTACACTACGGAAACTGCCTGTTGTACGGATATGCCGATTTACAGTTCATCATATAAATAGGCATGAATGAACTGCATTCAATAACGATTGTTTGTATCTAAAGTCGGACTGTTTGACATCGTCATGCGATAAAATGAAGAGTTTTATCAGAGTGGTCTATCCTTCTGCTGCTGCTGTAATGACTAACATTGAAATGTTAAGAAACGTGGTCTCCTTACCTTTACCAAAAGGGTGAAACATTACATCCGTAGTGATGAGGACTACCATAGAGGATGAATGGGAAAAGTTAAGAAAGTTAAGGACGGGGACCGTGAATAGTAGTCCTTAACTTCCATCCGTAATGATAAGTACGACGGAGGATTAGGGCCACGTTAAAAAAAATGTTTGTTTTTTTTATTTCGAGTTTATTTTTGTAATTCTCGTAATTTAACGAGTTCGAGACCAGCCTGCGCATAAATGAGGAAAGAACTCTTCAAGTATTTAAAGAATAAAAGAATAAAGTCGTTATTTTAGTCTATATCAGAAGAGCAGCAGCATCCTGTTCTCAAATGAGAAACATGGAGCATCTTGTCCTAAAGGTTTCACTAATAAGGAAATAGGCTACTTCCTTGTGTAGTTGGTAAAAACAGTTAGATCAAGAGAAGACTTCAATTTGTAAGACCTTGTTTATCTGTAAAATGATGTATGAACAGGACACAAACTGGCTCTGCACATGAGAAACTTTCACAAGGCAGACCGATAACAGACACAAATAGTTGTGTTGGGGCTTTACTTATACAGATATGAAACTATGATGCTTTTAGCACATCATCATCTTCACATTGACATAAAATATCAGCACCCTGAAAAGATACTGCAAGAAACTGTGGCATTTCCGAAGAAAGAACCACACTGACTTGGAGGAAGTTGTCTGCAGAGGAAAATACTTTAAGAGTTCTACTTTCATCATTTTGCGCAAGCTGGTCCCGAACTCGTTAATTTACGACTTTATTCTCGTAAATTTTCGAGTTTAATCTCGAAATAAAAAAATAAAAATATTAACATGGCCCTAATCCTCCGTCGTATATTCTCATCTATAAGCAGCAAAAAAAAAAAACATTTTATATCCAAATTCTGTTCTCAGATGTAAAGCCTGCACTTTGTGTTAACTTTAAAGACAGGTGTACTTTCCCTGTATGTGTAGGCCTAATAGATTCACTAATAATATGAGGGATGCGATTTTGCCATTACCTCCCAGAATTTCAATTTACAGATTTCCAGTAGGCTATGATATTTTCAATCATATCTCCGTAGACTTGATCTATAAAACAGGGACTTCACCAAACTATCCTAAATGTAAACGTCATGTAGGCTACGCATCAGGCTGCATTGTTTGTGGGAATGCAGAAAAACTTGTATGTTTTGAAAGGCTGTATGCTCTAGTGTTAGCACAGCAACAGGTCAGCTTGGTGTCAGGAAACCCACTTCTTTGTCTGCTTGGAAAGGTCACTGTATCTCTGAATAAAAACACAAGGATGTGATCCAGTTTAGTGCTAGCAAGGAAAGGCATAATAATGAGGTGGATATAAGGGCCCTCCTTCTATTTATGTGTTGAATTCTCAGAGGTTGGATAAACTCGGACACTATGTCAATGGAAGGACTTGGCTTTTCCAACACAAAAGGAGGAAGTCACTGGAACCTTCTGGAGTTCACAATTACTATAATCTGGATTTAAATAGATGATATGATGGACAATTGTGACACTTTTGAATTGGGAGCAATGGGCCTAATATTATACTTAGGCCTACTTATGTTATATCTGTTACGAAGTGAAGTCCCTTATCTCACTTTGTTAATAAAGACATTACATGGACCAGCCAGTAGCATTGTTGTGTTTGGTTGTGTGTTTATTGTTTGTTTATTTGTCTCTGTTACGATAATAATAGACTTTATTTGGCATGGACATCACAGATACATTGGACGAACCAGACGCATTGTTTAAGTGTTTTAGCAAGCATGCTAGTTCTCAACACCTGTCCATTAGCCAGTCATGTGTTAGCATCAAGCTAACAAACTTAGATACATCCACCAGGCCCACCCTGGAGAACAATGCACCAGCAGCCACTGTCTAATGATGGTGCAAGGTTAAGTGTCACGAGAAGACCATCAAACATCGTACCAAAGTTTATAGGATCAGTTGTATAGTTATCAAGATTTTGCCGTCATGACCAGAACAGTGTACCACAAGAGTCACATAAAAACACACAAAGTTGTCTGACCCCACTGTTACCCTCCGGTGGTGGTCCATCCCAGCATCACCATGGTTACACACACAGGACAGAGCGAGGTGATATATGTGTCAGGGAACTCCACGTCTCCATGGCGACGGTAAACAGGTCTGTCAGTGTGACTTACACACAGGTGAAACATTAGCCAGGGAGAGAAAGAGAAGCCACATACACAATCTCTCTCTCACACACACACACACACACACACACACACACCTCAGTGGTCGGGACAGATGGCGGACTCACAGAGAACATCTGAACCTCTTAACTTTGTCCATCAGGATGAAATCTGGTAAAACTGCTGACTCTTACTTCTCTCACAACTTTGTTTACTTGTTTTTATTTTTATCTTTTTATAAAATAAAGGGATACATCATTTGAAAAGTGTTCTCACCTTGAATTGGAAGAAGGATGATTAAGTGTGGATCATTTCTAACATAAAGAAGGAGTAATGCATCCGTCTTGATTGAAGAGTATTCCTGCATGTTTTTGTGAATGACTGAATGCCTCATATCTGATATAATTCAGTGGACTCCTTTTCTCTCACAGAATCCAAATTAAAATCCTGGAGCACACGAATCACTTAAGGAAAAATTGATTTGGTGTAATAAAATGGCTTTAAGTGATTGGAGTGCTCCTGTACTTTCTTTCTGTATTCTACCTGAGAGAAGGAGTCCACTGACTCATACTTTGAACGTCTCAGGTCTGAGAGCACCGACCTCCGTTTGTGGAGCGGTTGAAGCGCATGAGATTCCTTAACCTGCCTCATATTGGAAGCTTATTTTTAAGTTCTTGTATACATCCTACTTTTATTTTCCAAAATCATCAGTCAACTGCACTTTATTTCTGTAGGCCAAAAATGTTCTGCATGTTTACATTTCAAAATAAAAGCCCTACTGAGTAAATATGTACAAACAAATCAGACTGTGCACGTCTAAAAATGTGCCTTTACCTTGAAGTAAAGAGTATGAAAAGCCCACATAAGTGTTATTGTTCCTTCACCAGTGTTACAGAAGTTCTCTTTATATATTTATTTAATTTTTAAAAATGCTCTTTTGTGTGTGTTAAATGTTGTGAATCACTTTTTGAACTACCCTTAGTCAAGAGTTGGTTTTAAGAGTAACCCTTCCATTTTCCATTTGATTAAGACCAACTTTTTATATCAATATCAAGACTGGAGGAAAATCATAAATCATAGCCACTAATTGTTAACATTAATCGCTTTTATCTCCCAATAATCTTTCTGGATTTGATTATGGATTAGGCATTTGGATTCCTTCAGCTTTCTTTGAGAATAAGGACGCGGAAAGAAGATTATATTGAGCAGAACTTGTTAGAAAAGTTAAAAGAAGGGGTTTCATGTCCTCTCCGTGAACTATTAAGCCGGTTGTTGAGGCTCAAGCTGTGTGTGTGTGTGTGTGTGTGTGTGTGTGTGTGTGTGTGTGTGTGTGTGTGTGTGTGTGTGTGTGTGTGTGTGTGTTGTGTGTGTGTGTGTTTTGTGTGTCATTAGGAAAGCACATGTGAAAATGGAGAAGGATGCAGCAAATGTCTGGCCCAACAAGTGGGGATTCCTGACCGAGACCTACAAAGAGGTAACACACACACACACACACACACACACACACACACACACACACACACACACACACACACACACACGTCTGAGACATATTTTCTATTTACGTTAGTATCGTGGTGATGAGCGCCCTCTAGTGTTGTTATTGGTACCACAGCATGTGGCACCAATAACAACAACAAAAATAGCCCCTTTGTGTTCCTGTTTTGAAACGCAAAGAACACAAAATTACTTCACGTTTTTGTCTTTCTCCTTTTAGTACGAGAGTGAGAGTGTGAAACTGAAGGAGGGGGGAAGAGAGGAGCTTCTACATCACCTGAAACCACCTGTGACAACTCAAGAAAAAGACAACAAGGTACACTATCTGGGCTACCTACCTACTTACTTCCCTCCCTCCCTACCTACCATCCTTGCTTTCTTCCTTCCTCTCTTCCTTCCTTCAATTCTTCCATCCTACAATCCTTCCTTCCTTCCTTCCTTCCTTCTTACCTTCCTGCCTGCCTACTAACTCTCACCTCCCTACTTACCTTCCTTCCTCTCATCCTTCTTTCCTACCTTCCTACATACCTTCCTGCCTGCCTGCCTGCCTACTTACCTACCTTCCTTCCTTCCCACCCACATACCTCTCACTTAATACCCTGACAAGCTGCCTACCTACCTCTCACCTTTCTACCTACCTGACTGACTGTCCACGTTGTTTCTTGCCTCAAGGTTGGCCCGTCTCCTACTGTCCCTCGGACGACTCAGGCTCTGATTGGCTGGCGTTCGGCTCACCCAGATCTTCAACTCGAAAAGTTTGGCGTGGTGCATCATGGGAGGCGTAGTTTTCTGAAGGAGCTTGGCTGGCCGCTCAACGCTTGCATCTGACAGGAAGCCACAAATCTTTGTGGTTTGCCAAACATACATTCTTTGTGTTCATATGAATTAACCCCTATACTTCACTATGATTTTATAGCTGCATTATAGTGAATCGAATATTTGGTACCTAGCATTTATCACTTTATTATAACAGATTTTCAATAAATATGGGAGATTTCAAATGTGGATTAATTATTATGTTTGACCTTTATCAAATCAGTTTAATAAAGTTGTGATGATATTTTTGTTTATTAAAAACTCAATTTCCCATGCTCCTTTTGCTGTTAGTTTTCCTTTATGTACAAGCTGCCTCACACCAATTGGCTAGATTGATAAAGTTGTATAAATTCAAATGAACTAAAACTTGCCAAATACTCTTCACCATGTTTCTCTTTCCCTTGTCTGTTAAGAGGAAAAGTCAATCCTGCTCCACTTTACAGAAAAGACATTCATGACATCAGAAAAGGGCAGTAACCCCTCCCCCAGGTGGGTGACACTCCCACAGCTAGGTGTTTGTTCTGCTCTCTGAGTCTGCCTTCTCACCGTAAACCATAGGGCATGGAGCGAGAAAGCCAGAGACACCCAAGCCCTTCCAGAGAGGGGGCGTGGTCAGAAGAGGATAATATGTGACCTTTAAAGCTAGCGAAAAAAAGTAATCTTTCACTGTTATTGACAGACCTAACACAATTCTTGATTACAAATTGGTGATGTCTTAAGTTGTAATGACCCTGGGGGGGTTCAGGTTAGGGACTTCAGAGCACTATAACACTGAGAGGAGAGCAGATAGCATTATTACATTAAATATATGAGATTATAGTTTTATATTTGGTACTTAAACTTTTTTTTATTCAAGTCCCCTGAAGTCCAAAAAAGTAAAAAAAAAGAAACTTCAGGGACTCCGTAGAATCGACTTGTTGCTGAAATGTGCTCTATAAATTAAAGAAAAAAACCCTGCCTTACTGCTTCTACTAATATTAATAATAATCCCTTCCTTTTATTAATTGTATTGCTTTTAACCTTTTTATCTTTCTCTTATTTAAATGTTTTAGCCTTTAAATGTATCCCTTCCTCTATTAATTTTAATGCTCTTAGTCTTTTTAAATTGCTACTCCTTTTACCGTTTAACTCTTCAGCTCTCTGTTGCTTTATTCATTTAACCAACGTCCTGTTTATCCCTTATTTTTATCTTCATTCTGTGTTTACAGCCTGTGATGTGATGTCGTCCCACTCTCCCTCAATTTTAATTTTGTTCTCTCCTGGTTGATTTTAAACTAATTTTCCTTCATTGTATTGAACTGCCTCTCCATACCTGCCTGTTGAATCTATCTTATTCCTGTTATTTGCATTTTTACAATTTTGCCCTATCTCTTTGGCCCCTCTGTTGATCTCTGATCTGTTGTCGTGCTGCTGTATTTGCTTTGTTTGTAAACATTTGTTTTTAAAGGTGCTATATAAATAAAGCTATTATTATTATTATTATAGTAAACCTCACAATCACCATGGCCTTGAAATGGGTTCAATAAATCAAAATTATATTTGTATAATTCTAGAATTATAAAGCTGTTAAAAGTGGAATTCAAATTAAATCCCTATGTTTGGAAATATATATAAATGTTTTTTTTATTTATTTAAACAATGCACTATTTATACATTATGTCAAACAAACAATAATACAACAATACCTGAGAGCTGCTCAACGAATTAAAATAAAACTTTGTCATAAACATGACGGATGAAATAGGATATTAATGGTAAAATAATTATAAAAACTTCGAAATATACTCAAAAAATAAATAAATAAATACCGCAATGATTGTACAAATATATAATATCAGTAATATAATGCGATAAATATTAAAAACATATAATTCATTGAACGTCAGGGTGTTATGAAGTGACTTAAATTCAACGAAGAACCTGAGTGTGGAAATATTTTGTCACGCAAAATTCCCCTCACGTATGAGTCACGTAACAGCGCTGACGTAATGACATCACGAGGCCTCCTAACAGCGCTGACGTAATGACATCACGAGGCCTGTCTGGAAAAGCGGAAGAAGAGACAAAAACAACAACAGCAGCCGAACTGCAGCTCGGCGACGGGAGTTACCGAGAGAGACGACAATTTAACGAATACCCGCTCGGAGTAACAGCACCGGCGCTGTTTGGTTACGGTTAATCCAGTGTTAATTGTTTACAATTAGTGGCAAAATGTCCGGTGGAGGTTTATTCGGGAAGTTATTCGGTGGCGGGGGAAAGGGTGGGAAATCGGCGACACCCCAGGAGGCTATCCAGAAACTCCGAGAGACCGAGGAGATGTTGGCCAAAAAACAGGATTTCCTAGAGAAGAAGATCGACCAGGAGCTCATGACGGCGAAGAAGAACGGCACAAAAAATAAACGAGGTGAGAAACAGGATCCTGAACTAGTTTTAAAGAGCGCTAGCGAGTTAGTTGGATAGTTAGTTAGTTAGCCCGCAGGCTAACCAATCAGGAAGAGGAAAGTTGACGAGTTGGACATGAACACAGCGGCTGTCCTCACGACCGCCTGACTCTTTAAAAGCTATTTTAAGTGCAGAACAATGTTAACACGAATGCTTTTAAATAAATTAACCAGGGAGAATTTATAGGGACAAAGTATAGCTTAATATGTCTCAGAGAAAGTTATAAAAGTAGTCTTGGCTGTAATCGTCAAGGGAAGCTGTCAACCTTGAGACTGTCACTGACGATCTGTGCCAATGAAACCCAACCCAAAGTAACTCACACGGCTAAATCTACAATCTTAGCAAGTGTATTTGTCAAAGTTCATGTAAAAAATGTCAAATTGCACTCATTATAATCCAAATTCACCTGACAAGAGCAGACAAAACATCTTATTTCAAGGTCTACAAAGCAACAAATGAGGCCATGAAGGCTTGTAATGAGTAAGAATATCTGTAAACGTAGCAGGCATTATTGACTGAAGTCTTAAAAATGAGTCATACTAACTACTTTAGATCGATCAAAATAATACATTTTATGTATAAAGCACTTTTCAAGGACTCAAAGACACTATACGTTAAAAAAGGGAAAAGTAGAAAGACACAGACAACAATTTGAGAATAAACTAACAAACTTTGCAACAGTACACACAGCAGGTCACATAAACAGCTAAATATGAACCCCACATTTTGAGGACAAGCAGCACAACCACACACAGATTGTACATGTTTGAAATGCTTTTTGTGCCTGTGTGAACCGCCTGGTGTCCGACGGGTGCTACATTAAGTTAACTTGCCTTACAGCTAATTTCAAGACACTTCACATAAGGCTGTATTTTTTGCTTTAATATCTTGATAAAAGATGTTTACCTGGACTTGTCAGGTGAATATAGCTTGAAATAAGTGGTGTTAGAGGTTTGGCCTAGAAACTGCCCACATAACAAATACTGTTAACTTGCTGAGATATGAGTGTGTGCGCTGTGTAACAACGGATCCAGGTCATGAAATAGTTTCCTGAACGTGTCCTTGTAGGTATTTATGTGATTGTCTTGACTTATCAAGTAAATAGCCCTTTAACTCTGTAACTATCACAGCCAGGGCATGTTTTCAACCATAGATACATTCACTCATATCAGCATTTAATGACTTTAATGAATGATTTTTAGTATGTTTTCTAAATCTTTAAATAATCAAAACGAGGTAATTTCAGGTCATGAAGATTATCTTTTAGGCCATCGCTGTTGACAGGGAGTGAGCAGGACTACGGACAGGTTTGTGACTGATAATGATCAGAGCAGGGTAGAAGTGTAAACAGGTTTATATTGTGTTTGTGAAGCCTTTGCCACGAGTATATTGCTGTAAAGGTCCACAGTTGATGAGCTCACTGCAGCTCAGCACAGCAGACAACCAGACTCTCAAATTCTTCTACATTTTTATGGGGTTCTTGTCGTTCTTCTTCCAATGCGTGCTGGAGCATTGAGCACCGCAGCTGACTTTTATTGCAGCATAAACATGGCACACTTATGGCTGATGATTATAAACACAAAAACCTTCTGCACAGAAGAAAACAATTTAATTCTCAGCAGATTTAGGCCTTAACAAACTGTCATTTTATAGGTTGGGAGGAGAAAGGGAAAATGCCAAGACATCAAACAAGCCAAAAATAGTAACTGCTGGATCCAGATAAAATTCAGATCCTACTCGTACTACACACACCTGTTTGCTTTGTGATGATTTATGGGAAGCAGTTCATGTAACACACCAACTCCCTGCCAACGCATGCAGCGACAGGCCCCTTATAACTGTCAACAAGATAATCAGGTATGACTAAGGGTTGTATGCTGAGCACAAAATGACAAAATATGTGGGGGGAAAAATGCAGCTTTCTGGAAACCTGAGCAGCCGTGTTTCTGCAGAAGCGTGTAGTACTACCTGTCTGTTTGTTGAGCTTAACTGAGGATGAATCTGCTCATGTTTTAGAGCTAAAAGACAAGACATGATTAAAAGTCATCTACCGGTGCAGCTCCACTACATACCACAAGTCGCAAAGACCTCACTTGTCGCCTAGTCTCCCTGCTGCTTGTGGGCGTGAACCTCCACGGCCTCACAGACAGCTGTCAGTCACAGCAGAGCATACAAAACGAAGGTCAAACCAACTTTTTTATTTAGGCCAAATGGGTCAAGATTCAGAAACTACATGAAAAATATCTTGCACCAAATGCGTTCACAATGAGATTTCAGTGCTCTGTATATTTATAAAAACATATTTTTACATTACGACAAAGCCACCATGTTGTTTCTGGTTTGAATGATGGGGAAAAAGCCTTTCCTGTCAATAAGAGGTCTACCCTCTGCCAACAGAAGGTGTCTGATCCAACCTTCACAACAGGGTCCTAAGACGCTGGCTACACTCTTCTCCTCTGTCGCCCCCCGGTGGTGGAATTAACTTCCAAACTCCATTCGATCTGCAGAGTCCCTCTGCACCTTTAAGAAAAAGCTAAAGACAAAGCTCTTTATGAATACCTGCTTCGACCTTAATGATGACGAAGGTCTCGATATTATTGATGATGATGATGGTAATGACGATGGTTTTGTTGATAACGAAGACTTATAAGATGGTTTCTATACTGATTAGAGCTCTCAGTAACTGCCGTCAATGTTGTGCTTTGCCTCTGCCTTGCACTTACTGACATTGTTTCCTTGTTTCTAGATCCTTGCTCATGTTGTACTTAGTCTCTGATGTACTTCGCTTTGGATAAAAGCGTCTGCTAAGTGAATTGTAGAATTGTAGATGAGGAAAATCAAGAACCAAACTAGCACTGGTGCTAACGTTCTGGACTTTTTACACACTCACACATACACAGTTACTCTCCCACTATGTTGTCGAGCAGAGACGCCTGATTGGACGACTTTGAAAATGAAATGGTCGTTGTGAAAAGGTCTGCTGTACTTTTTAGAGAGCTGTGAAAACAGCAAATATCATCTACTGACATAACAACGTTTGGCTTCATGGGAGTGTCACTATAAAGTTTAAACAAACTGATTCAATTCAAACTGTGAGGCTTAAATGTTTCATAGTAAACCTCCTGGAGCAAAACTAGCAAGTATATCTCGTGACTGACAGAGGAAACAGGAAACCTTCAACCTTTGAAGCCTTTCGATACCACATGTTTTAAAATGTTACAGTTTATGTTTTTTAAATGATCCATAGTATCGAACAGCCAGAGAAAAAACAACCTAATAATCATTTTTTTAACCCAGATCTGCTGAGGGGAGGTCCATTCAAATTTATGGGTCGGCAAATAATGATGTTCCTCAAGTCCTGTTGTAGTATGATAAAGCTGCAAAAGTTAAGTTTATGTCTCTTACAAACTCACAGAGAGCGGGGGAGATGACACTGTTTAAATTTCACAAAAACACACAGAAACGTTGCCGATGTCGTTGTGCAATTCAGACATTGTGCAGGAATTTTAGGTGTGTTAGAAACTAAAAACTGTCCTTGTATTGGGTGACAAGGAGGACTTCTATTTCTTTGTTGCCGTCAAATCCAAATAGGTTTCACTATCGTTAGATTTTTTACTTTTAAGTCAAAGCTCATTAGTTGAACTAAGAAATAAAAGTAATAAAAACACAAAAATGTGATGTCATTGTACGATTATACGTCTCTGATGGAAGTTTTTCAGGAGAGAATCCAAACTATTGTTATACTAAGATTGTGTAGAAGGATGCTGATCATTGCTGCAAGAAGGTTTGGCACACCACAAAAACTACTTGCGTAAAGTCAGACTGCCAGCTGTGGCTTCTGAGAGATCTGTGATGTAACCATGACTCCTCACAGACCACTGCCACTGTCAGCTCATCTAAACGTCTCTTTCCTCATCACACGGGACAAAAGCTTCTCACATTGAAACCTGATTTTCAACATATTTCATCCTGTCACTAAGGCTTGCTCAAAAATAAGTTCCTTCCTAAAAGTTATTGAAAAAAAAAAGGTGGAGCGATGTGGAAGAAAACCTAGAGAATGTCATCATCGGGGTTTTGCAACAACTTGATTTGATTCAAGAAAAAAATTAAAATTATGCTGTAACTTGTCGCAACAAGGAGGATGATTTTTTTTTTTAACTGGGAGCGCTCGAAGCGGCTGCACAAAAAAGCCGGAGCGCTCGGATAAAGGATGTATGATGCTGCGCTTTTTCTCTGGGCGGCCACCTGCTGCTGCACACACTCTCAACTCCTCATTTGGAAATAAAAAAAAAAAAAAAATTGTAGGAACTCAGAAAACTACAGCAGGCCCTTGCTTACCTGGGGAATGGGAAACAACTACGGATGACAGATTTTCTTTGTTCCTTTTTCGGAGCACATGAGTTATTCATTTCTGTCAGCACCTAAAGACAATTTCATCTAAAATCTGAAATGTGGATCTGGATAAAATTACGAACCCTGCCTTTAATGGATAATTTCTCCCAATTGTTCTTAACAATGGTTAGGCTTCCTCCAGATATATTAATAACTTGTGTATCTTATGTCAGCTGCATATTGTTGGTAGCAGAACCTAGAGACAGTCATGTTACCCGTGAAATGTTCATGGTGTTTGTATAAGAAAAGAGCAGGAACATTTGATAAAAACAAGATCATAGATATACAGTGACCTTGTGAAACAGGTACAGTCTGAACACAGCTGTACAGTACTCAGATTATATTTGTATGATGTTTGGTTATGATGTTACCAGTCCAGGAATAGACCTGAGTGCTGATTTAATCAGATGAGATGGATCAGTCAGCGGCTGTCTGGCTCCTGTGGACCAGAAAGACAACATGCAGGAGGCTGATGAAGGTGTTTGTGAAAAAGTAAAACCCAGTTATTTATTTATTTATTCTAACCATTGTTTGTTTAGATGCATGATTAGCTGTACATAGATGTCTCTGAAGTTTTTCTTGCAGACCATAATTTTTCAAAAGCTTCGGATGCTGCCCGTAACATTTCAAGAGTTTGTCTTCATTTGTTTAAAAAAACAAAAGATATTTTTGCCCATGTTTATAGTTCTGTTCGTGGGTCGGTTTGTGGGGCTTCACTAAAGCCCGGCGTGTAGGATTGTAGAAAAGGTGCGGTGGAATGACAGCTCACACTCTATGAGTGGAATCGGGATGGAGGTTAAGGTTAGAGGTTTGGTTTCAGACACTTTCTGTTTGTGCAGACACGATCAGGAATCAGCTCGTGTCTCTGCTCTCACTGTGCGAGTGTTTGCAGTCGTACGACCAAAATTTAAAACATGCCAGAAAATCATCTTGGGGAGCAGCCGATCGGGCTGTGAACTGCGGTGGTGCACCACTGTAAAGCGCGCTTTTCAGATGAAATTCATCACGATTTTAGATTGAAGAAATCATGTTTTAATCAGCCTGAAATTGAACAGTGTACACCGGCCGTTAGGCAGAGCCACATGGTAAGATAGGCCCTGTGTCCACCTAGCGTTTATTTCCGGGCAGAAAAGCGCTGGCTGTGTGCTCGGGAGCGTTTGCACAAAGTGTTTGTGTGTGTGTGTTGACCGACACTGCTCCGTTACTTTTTAATGCATGTTTTATATTTGGGATCGTTTGTTTCCCGATCAGACGTGGAGCGAGGAGGATGTTGGTACGAGACACGATCTGTGGGCGGCAAAACTACGGGGAATATTATACAATTGGAAAAGTGTGCTGATGAGGTCAACAGTGCCTTTTTGAAAAGTTGAAAGATTTTAAACTTGAGTGCTTGGAGTGGGCGCACAATAAAGGCATAGCGCCTGGAAAAAAAGACGCTGGGTGCTGCACTTTTTCTCCAGGCGGCCGCTTTCTACTGCGAGCTCTCTCTCATTAAAAACATTTTTTAAAAGTCACTGGCGCTCAGAAAAAAACACTAGGCAGACACAGGGCCTCAGAGATACTTCCAAGTGATGTTATGCTCTGAAACCCTCTCACTGTGCCCACTGTTTGCTTATTCAGGGACTTCTAACCAAAGAAATCAGCGAAGTTCTGAATTAAAGTAATATTTTAATTCTCTTGATGTCTGCAGGAGTTTGAACTGTGTTAACGGCAATGTCTTGTTGTGTGCGGACCAGATAACAGCATGACTGAACTTTGCACTTTACTGAAGTTCACAAATAGTTCCAGTTCCCCGCTGCTGCACATGAGGGCGACAACAAGAACAACCCAAACCTTCGTCATATCTCTTATCGTCTACCCTTGATTCTTAACTGAAGCTTTAATCCAACACACACACACACTTCACATCTCTGGTGAATTCATCGCCTCCCTTCCTCCTCAAGTATGACTCAGCAGATTTGTATCACCGGCTCCCTTGCTGACGTGTTTCCCAATGCCACATCACAGGGGAATCCCTCGTTGTAGTTTAGATGATTGTTGCTATGGTTTCGGCACACAGCAACCTTTGCAGGTAAACAGAGAGTGTACAGACATCACTTTTCCCACTTCAGTATTAAATACATTGATGGGCTAACACCCAATTTCCACATACTCCATGCCCACCGCGGGCTGTCAGCACGACGCACTACGCATTAGTTTGCTGCCACTCTAGTCAATCATTGTGTTTTCACAGCGGGCGCCGCGGTCCGTCTCCAGCAGCGTCACTACGCTCTGCCCTGTTTCAAATATGCTGCGAGTCTATTTTCGACAGAGTACGCTGCAGGCACACATCAAGCTGGACAGAATAGAACAACCTGGACAGGAAGTCAGACAAGGAAACTCACAGAGCGTCCGGTCAATTTCAAAATAAAGCACAATATACAGACTCAGGATCGTATTTTTCATCACTTTATTAACATTACATCCAAATAGGCGCCGAAGAAACAACAAATCATGCTCAGAAAGACAAAGCAACATGTTGTCTGCATGTTTTTCTCTTTATTTCCGCATGATCTTGTAGTTCTCCTGTGATGTGTGTACAGCGATTGGATGGGTGACAGCTTTAATTTCTTCTGTGCTGATAAATGTGCCCAGTTTACATGAACTTCTATCAGATGTTTCTATAAACATACATCAGGGTGCACCCATATTATTTTTCTGTCATCTGAGTTCTGGTTATAAGATAATGAAACATCCCTGAAACACCAGCACGGGTAATAACAGTCGTTTATCCCTTTTTATAACCCATGTAAAATCTGACCGCCACATTATCCCCAAATCCCAAAACATCCCACAGTCGTGTCACACTCTTAAATACATTGATCGTGTTCATTTTGGATGAGGCTTCAGTGAGCGTGCTAAGATGTCGGCCTCGTTAAAGAGAGACAAACTGAACTGCCCACGACGTCTGCAGGCACAGATTTGTCTCAGACAGGATTTTATCAGATTAACAGAGTCGTGCTTCATCAGGACAAACATTATAACTCAGCACGCAAACAGTTCAGTGCAGCACAGATGCTCCTGCCGCTAATCTGTCCTCCATCACTCACCAAAAAAAGCAAAGTGCTTCTGCTGCATTGTCACGCAGAACAAATACAAAGGTGATGGAATCATCACTCACTGCTTGGGATGCGTCTGTGTTGCACTCTCCCATGTTCACTGGAAGTGTTGTAGAACAATTGTAAATGAAGGCTACACGTTTTAATCCCTAAAAAGGTCCTTAACACCTACTAGTTTGTTTTTATACTGAGAGAACATGCGGGACTGTAAACCGCCTAAAGCCTCATTTATACCTCCCATAGCTCTGTACCTACGGCGAAAGCCTGTCGTGCAGCTCCTCAAAAGTCTTAAGGCCCTGACACACCAAGTAGTCGGCCGTCGGTCCTAGTGGGACGTTGAATCGGCGTCGGTGATAGGAATCTCTCTGATTGGCTGTTGGGAGGTTTCATTTCTCTCCAGCTCTCAACTCAGGTTCAGGAAAGCCCCTTGAGCATGCTGCTGTAGTATCCATGTTTTCACCCATTAGTGAGGTTTCTCCTTATTTGTCTCCTCCACCGTTTCTTTTCTTTTTCCACTAAAAGACCAAGGGCTGACGACGCCAGCGCCTTTTTCAACTTTTTATCAGACATTATTCTCCATTTGTAGACTACCTATAATACGAGCGACAGCGATGTGTAAAAACAGACTGCTGGCATGGAGAGTTATTTCCTCTCATGCATGTGCAGAGCGTACGTGGTGGTTGGTTGCTGGCTGGAGTCTTTGCCAACTTTTTTGCTTTCGTTGCCACTAGCTCTTTTGCCGTCTGCTTGGTGTGTCAGGGCCTTTACAATGCGTTGAAACGATGCATGCAACCATAAAACTTGTGATTGGGCCGCTGGGTATCATCGTATTTCTGGATTTACAACATTCACGATTTTGCCGCCGTTTTCATAAATCTGTTGCTGAAGGATTTTGTTTGATAACGACGACTTATAAGATGGTTTCTATACTAATTAGAGCTCTCAAGAACTGCCGTCAATGTTGTGCTTTGCCTCTGTGCAATGCCTGTCAGCACCTGTTTGTCCAATCGGACTCAAAGCTGATCGTTTGCTCTTGACATTGTTCCCTTTTTTCTAGATCCTTGCTTGTGTTGTACTTACTCTCTGATGTACGTCGCTTTGGATAAAAGCGTCTGCTAAGTGAATTGTAGAAGGAAGAATGCTACAAGCCAGCGTAATCAACTGCTGCTCAATATTTATCAGCTTGTACTCCAACATGATGCTCTCAGTTTCAGTCGCAATGGTTTCCTGTATAAAAAAGCGGAGAATGTGGCAGAATTAGAAACTATAACAATAGTAATTTTGCTTAAACCAGACTTAAGACTCCACGGCTCAGCCTCCTCTTGTCTCCTGAACTTACTTTGACCTTTCTTCTGTGTTTCAGCGGCTCTGCAGGCCTTGAAGAGAAAAAAGCGCTACGAGAAGCAGCTGGCTCAGATCGACGGCACGTTGTCTACCATCGAGTTCCAGAGGGAGGCGCTAGAGAACGCAAACACCAACACAGAAGTGCTCAAGAATATGGGCTACGCCGCCAAGGCCATGAAGGCCGCTCATGAGAACATGTAAGAGAATCTTTAAGGAGGAAGATTATTAGTTCATTTTGAAGCATATTTGCATGAATGAATATATTTAATAATTTCTTCTCTCTGTCTCTCTCTCTCTCTCACAGGGACATAGACAAAGTAGACGATCTAATGGCTGAAATCACAGAACAACAAGAAGTGGCTCAAGAAATCTCGGACGTCATTTCCAGACCGGTTGGTTTCGGGGAAGAGTTCGACGAGGTAAGGACAAACACGAGAACCCTTTCCTCCTCTCAGGAACCTTACCTGTCTTTAAACCAGTTATTTCATTACAAGTACATTTTAAAGATTGAATCAACACCACATCTTTTGATACAACAACACACAAAATATGATAGTTTCCTTTATTTATTTTATTTTATTTATTTTACCTTTTGTAAATACAAAAGGTGCTGCTGCAGAGAATCAATAAACAAATCCCAACACGTGTAGAAATGTTAATGGATTTGATGATACTGTGAAGGTTTTTTGCCCTACAAACATTTTGTGCAAATGTGCATTGGATGCGGTTGTGTGTGTAGCTTGGCTGCATCAAAATAATACCTGGCACCTTTTCTGAAGGTAGTAAAGGTGTGAGGTTTGTTTATTTCGATGCTTCCTGTATAGAATATCAATTTATCAATCCAGTGGTACCAGGTAGCGGTTACACTTTGCTCAAACTCGACCGCTTGAATTCAAACATTTGTGTCTGTTGGTTTCAGGATGAGCTTATGGCTGAGCTGGAGGAGCTGGAACAGGAAGAGCTCGACCAGAATCTTCTGGAAATCGAAGGAGCAGCGGACGTTCCTCTACCCAGCGTACCGTCTACATCACTACCTGCTAAACCAGGTATTACATGCCACTAAAATAACACTTCTGTTTAACTAAAGCAGGAAAAGTATGCAGCGCACTAGAGTTTCGTTAAACCTCCCCCACATGGTCCCGGGGTAAACGGTATTACAGTGAAGACCACGTTGTAAGACTTCAGAGGAGCCGGCTAAATCATTCATGTTTATAGACGTCATGCTGTCAACATTTTTAGGGATGCCCAAGTATATTATTTTATAGCTATTTTCCCACCTTTTACTTTTTTTTAAAGTTTTTTTTTTGGGCATTTTTTGCCTATGTTATGAAGGACAGCTGAAAAGAGACAGGAAGTGTTGGGAGGAGAGAGAGTGGGGGATGACATGATACAAAGGGGAACAGTCGGATTCAAACCCAGAGCCGCTGCGATGAGGAGTTCAGCCCCCATACATGGGTCACACAACATAACCCGTTCGGCTATCGGCGCACCTTTGTCGACCTTTTCTATCCATATAGTTAAGAGACAGAGAGAGAGAGAGAGAGAGAGAAGTCCACTCGTACGTCGTAAAACAGAAGCTTTGTGTGCCTTCATTTTAATATTGTTCTGCAGCTGCTTGCTGTGGATGATGCTAAGTTCATCCGCTTCTGTGTTCCTATTTTATCTCAAAAGGCGTGTTGACTCTGACAAAAAGATTTGATTGTTTGAGTAGCTTCACACGTGACAATTTCAGACAAATGTTTTGGTCTGTGACCCCCCCTGGCCCAAAATATTATGCCTCTGAAACCGCTACCATGAAGTCAAGAAAAGCTGCGACTATTTTATTTTATTTTTTGATGGAAATGAAACTGATACCTTTGCCATTTTACTGTAAACCGCCCAAGCCTAGAGCATACTATCAACATCACTGAACAATACACTATAGGACAGTTGAATTTAGTGTTTGTTCTTTTCTGCTCGTTTCTTTTTTAGCCAAGAAGAAGCAGGAAGAAGACGAGGATGACATGGCTGACCTGGAGGCCTGGGCCGCTAACTAAGCTAACCAGCGCCCCTCTCCTGTCTGTCTCTGCGCTACCAGGCTGCTCTCAGACATCTGGAAGAGAGACAGGGACTCTGGGCTGCTGGCATGCTGCTCTGTCTTAAAGCCGACGTCCCAACATCTAACCTCACCCTCATCCTGAAGTATGCACTTGTGCACAAATTCACTGACACCAAATGAAATGCACCCAGGCTGTTCTCCTCTGATTAATGTTAGAATCTCTCTTGCTCCGGCTGCACACTCCTCTCTTTCTAAAGGGCACTGAGTAAAAGTCGTGCCCTTAGCAGCCTGTGGTTCTCTATATTGAAGGTCTCTGTAAGAGCGCACGAGTGAGCACTTAAGTCAGGAGGGCACAAGTGCATACTTCGAGGGCAGGGTGTGCGGAGGAACAGGGGAAAGGCTTGTTTCTAAGAGGAATGTGAAGAATCAACAAATGTTTGGGGGGGAAAAACTAAACAGAAAGACAACATGACTCAGCCATTTTTCTGCTTCCTGCGTCTTCATCTCTCTGCTCTTCTGCGATGACGGCGACATCATCCAACCATCCACAGCTTCTCTGCCAAACCTCGGCAGCAGCAAACGAAGAGGAATGAAAAGCTTGAGGATTTTTCTCATTGAAATGTCACAGTTAAACTACAGGTTGATGACGCGTTGAAAGCTATAAAAACATTCTGTACCGGGAGGTTCATATGTTTTATGTCTGTCAGCCAACGGAGGAAAGACAACAACTATTGGAGGAAGAATACTGGTAATAGAACGAGATTTTTAACATCATTAATACGCAGCTGCTGCTTCATTTAACAACCTGTACTGGTAAAAATCAAGCGATACTCATACATGTTTGATACCATGGCAACAAAAACACAAGTCCTGGACACTCCAACTCCGGCACACAGTCTGAATGCACAAATACATTTTTCAGTATCGAAACGTTGCTACCGGATTTGGCTAATTTACACAGTGATCAAACATTCTGACGACCTTACACGCTTTTTCTAGCCTCCCAGACGTTAACAACTTCATGTTTGTAATCATTTAATTAAAAAAAAAAAAAACATCTTTGCCTCCTGTGTGACAGACATAAGCGTGAAATCCTTTGACCTCTTTTGGATTATTCTCACAGATTTTGGAAGCGTGTGATAATTCACATAAAAAGAAAAACTGCTGAATTAACAAATATAATTTTGTTTGATAAATTCTCGATTCTTCAAAGTCTCTTCAAATTGTCTTTAAAGCTCCTCTGAGGACTTTTTGGCTGGTAATGAAACTGTCTGAGACTCGTATCGATGTCTATGAAAACAATCTTTAAACGCAAACAAGACAAGATTGACCTTTTCCCATTTTGTTATTTTTATTTTCTGAAACTGTTGCCGGAGGGTTAAGGCGTCACACGAGGCGATTACCAACACGTCGTCAAAGCAGCTTTCTTGTCCTACAGCAAAGTGCACGTTAGACGTGTTAATTAAAAGAGCGATTATTTTTCATTTGTGAGAAAACACATCTTGAACATGTACAGGAAAGAGACTATCAACCCGTTTGTCCACAGGAGTCGACACTAAATTCGGTAAAACCCAAAAAGTTCCTCCCAGTAACCTGAATCTATCCTGGTGGGTTAGCTGGGAGCAACTGCTAAAACTGTTTGGATGCTTAATATGTTTCCTCTTTGATATATGGAGGCTATAGGCTTGTTTTAACAGTTCCAGAGTGGTGTCGTCTGTTGGTTTATGGAGTTCAATTCAGAGGCCTCAAGTGTGGCCTTCCGGGCGCCCCGCTTCACATCGCCCCTCTTTTCTTTTCTTTTTTTTTGAGCCAGATGTGACCATGTCCCGACCGGACGCTGTAATATTTCTGTGCCTTTTACTAAAAAAAACTGACATCTTAACGAGTATAATTCTCTCACTGCTAGTAGAAAACATCTGATTACACTTTAATATAAGCCCCCTTCACCTGACAGTCCAGGTACACACCTTATGTACAAAAAGGCCTGAACTGCTCGTAGTGAGTAAGAACAGCTGCCAAACAAACGACAAAGCAGAAAGTACGTGCTAAGCGTTCTTATATTAAGTGTAAGGAGATATTTTAGACACGCAAACGCTCCGATACGATGTGAGTTTTTGCAGTGTGATTTTCGGTTTAGCTCGTTTTCCATCACAGTCGGCGCCTCGTTTGATAAAAATTAACCTGCTGCATTGACAAAAACTAAAAACCTCCGACTGAGACCGAAAAGGCGTTAGAAAGACTTTTACTGAGGTGTGAGAAGCGGCCTTCTTTTTCCTTCAGTTTTCTAAACAATGGGACCACTGTGTTAGCTAAAGTCGCTCTGTAATAAGCTGTTAGCATGATCGCGCAGTAGCGTTCTTAGATCTTCAGCGTTGTTGGACCTCCGTCATGGCTGCCAGAGGACGTATAACACCACCTTTACTTTCAACACGTGTGAAACCTCCTGCTGTTGTCAGTCTGTAGTTTAACACTGACGTGTAATCTGAGGACGTCCTTCATGGTTTGAGTTTAAAGATGATGTGTGAGTGTGTGTGAGAGTGTGTGTGATGTTTTTTCAGCCTATGGACACGGTGACCTCTTGTGAATATTTAGTCTTTTTTTTTTTCTCCATTCTGCTCTTGAATCATTTGATTTGAACATGGAGACACTTACATAACTAATGTTAGTCTTCATTTTACGATGATAATAATATATCTTCTGCTCGCTGCACCCCTCCCCCTTTGGTTTGATCCACACTACCCTCCCCGTCTGTCAGGGGACACGTCTGTGGACGGAAGGATGGTTGAGATAGTATTTAAACATGATCCAAGTCTTTAAATAAAGGAAACAGATGAATAAAGAATGTGTTTGTGTCTGTTTGGAGATCCCAGCCCTGATACCAAAGACACCATGTTGAAATGAGACTTGTGAATTCTAGTGGAGTTTACCTTGCTAAGAGGTCGGCCATGTAGCTCTGTGACTGTGGCGCCTGGGGTGGCCAATCAGATTTGAAGGGGGGCCCATGCATGCCACCCCTTTGGACTCACCGCTGGGTACATCGAAATGCCTGCACCTTCAGTCACTTGTGACTGCAGCTCTTGACCAGGAGAAAATGTGGTCAGGTGGTGTCCACCTTCCTCCAGATGTTTTCTACCCTGAACCACAATATCCCCCGGTTGGCGGGTCTGCAGTGATGGCCAGTCACTGCCCATCTCCTCCTTGTTTACAGCTCTTCTCATCCCGCCTGAATCAAAGCCAGCAAGAGGCTGTCTCTGCTGCCTCCCCCCCAGAACATCACCCCCAGTGACCTGAAATAGCCAAAAGCTAAGCTGTTAAATAAAGGGTTGCATTGATTTAGTGACAGTTGAGTGTTGTGTACATACCTGAGTTAACCTCCTTTCAGACTCTTTCACTGGATTTTAGACTTGCACGTCTATTTGTGTATAATTGTGCAGTCTAAATTCACACCAGACTCAAGTTTAAGGGGTGTCTCTCCGTTCTTAATTTAGCTCTAGGATAACATTACTATACCAGTAGCCTGAGATGAGCTTCTTCTCCTCGAGGCTGTAAGACTTCCCCTCCTTGGGTTTCAACCCCTATGAGATATCCAACAGCCATATGGCAATTTTCACAAAGTTCTGATGTTAGCTGTCCTTGTAAAATAACATTCATTAGCATTTTAATAGAACTTTGCATACAACACAGAAAAAGTATATGGTCTCCCACAGGCTGTTAACTAACATTAGTGATCCTCTCCCTGACCAAAATGAAAGAAAAACTACAGAAAAGGTCATTTAATATTATAGTATGAAGTCATGGTTAAACTTTCAGACGCATCCTGATGATAAATTATTCCTTTATGATGCAGCCTCATAAAGCCTTCATAAAGGAATAATTTATCATCAGGATGCGTCTGAAAGTTGAACCATGACTTCATACTACATACAAAGAAAAACTACAGAAAAGGTCATTTAATATTATAGTATGAAGTCATGGTTCAACTTTCAGACGCATCCTGATGATAAATTATTCCTTTATGAATTATACGAGTTATGCATGGTTATGTGCGATGTAACGGTTTGTCAGGAGGTTAAAAACCTGATCCAGCTCTCAGCCTGTCGTTAGGTTAGCTGAAAGTTAGACTGAGACAGCATTTCCAGCATGGAGACCGCTATCGATGGGAGTCCAGCGCCCCCTGCAGGAACAGACAGGTGACGTCACTCAGGCTGCATCCATCAATATTTAAAGTCTAGGGTTGTACAGAGTCCCCACTTGACTAAATGACGTATCGGAGTATATAAACGTCACTCCCCCCTCCTATTGACTCGAGGTGAATTCTCCGGAAAATATCCTGTTGTGTTCTCACATCAGCTCACTCGGCCTTGCTGCGGAAAAAGTACTAGGGGTCTGGCAGGAGAAACTCCCGGTGAAGTCCGAGCTAAACATTCAGCTGTTTGCGTTCACACATGCAGCTCCTCCTGTAAATATCAGGATTTTTTCAGGAGATTTCAGAAAGTGTGAAAGCCCTAGTGGTGTGCAGCTGAGATTAAAAGAGGATTCAGCTACAGTGACCGGCTACAGCAATGAAACATAGTGTCTGTGTTATTGGTCCCTCATGTGGTGCCTGGTGAACAGACAGGTCACCTGCACCTGTCAGGACCATCAGATCAGAGATGTCGATAGAGTCACAATTGTCATTTAAAAGCCTTGATTTCTCATTGTAAAAAAAAAAACGAGGGTGCAGAAATTTTAAATGAGAAGCCGACCTGCATGTGAGGGGAATTCTTTTCATTATTATTATTATTATTATTATTTGCTAACGAGGAAATTCTGGATTTTATTGACCCAAATGTTAAAAATGACAGCAGTTAACCAAAAGACACTTTGGCTTTCATATCTGCTGAACAAACATGTGTGAGGACCTTCACCCACAGTGAGACCGCAGACGAAGTCCAGAGAGGAGAAAATGCTGGAGCAAAGGTGAAGGCCGGGGTCAGAGGTGAGATTGTGTAACCGCTCTTCATATTACACCTACTCACATTTTTATTAGACAGTTTACTGCTTCTTTTTAATGTCGGATTTCTATCCATATTCCTGCTTGTTGCTATAGGCCATCATTATGAATAAAAACATAAAGACAGAGACTCACATTTCAACGCACCAACTGCCGACATTTGAATATTTGTCTATTTATTTCTGACATGCAACAAATTACAAAAGGGTGATCACTCAAACACACAGAAAATAAGTAATAATTACTGTATTGTAGTGGAAAGTAATGCAGAAGAAACTGTCAGACATGACAGGATACATTTGATCAACATGTCCAAGAAGGAGTGGGAGGAAGTAAAAATGTATTAAATCACACCCCTTCTTCATTAATACTTCACCATCTAATAAGCTTCACATTTATTAATATATATACTGACGTGGATTCCCCTTGTTGTTGATGATATGTTTGATGATGAAGAAATTCGCCGTTGACACTGACTTGCTTTCAAAAAATATTATTTATTAACAAGATACAGCATCTCCAGGCTCGCCATGGTTCGACCTGGGAGAGACACGAAGCCAAAAGTGATCTCTCTCGAACCCACAGAAACTCTGGTATTTATGGACACACCCCACAGGAGAACAACATATGGACATCTGTTTTTTCAGGACAACATCTCTCCATACAGCTGCGGGGGTTTCTGTCTTAGGTGTATGTATGTCATAAACTCAACGGACAACATGTCCCAGATACAATCACTTGTTTAGATGTGGGCTCCACACCCTTAAGGAGTTAACCTATGTCTCAGGAATTTCAGACATTTCAGACACTTCAATACAAATTGGCTTGGGGTCTGGTGTGGAAAAATAACGACAAAAAAATAATCCATTC
Organism: Labrus bergylta; assembly: GCF_963930695.1. Taxonomy (NCBI): domain Eukaryota; kingdom Metazoa; phylum Chordata; class Actinopteri; order Labriformes; family Labridae; genus Labrus; species Labrus bergylta. The sequence goes on from NC_089199.1 coordinate 23,444,455, forward strand.
TCTCTGCAATAATCACCTTGAACAGCTGTTGCTTTTAACAGTCCCCCTTTTAATGTCTGTACTGTAATATTTGTAAAACCCCGAGATGAAACAGGCGGACAACGACGTAGCAATGTATATGCTTTTAATCCAGAGAGCTGCCGGTTACCTTCACAAACAGTGACTAACTAACCATGACTGCTCGATATAAATGTGACGCCCATAGATGGCGTTGTTGCTTCACTTACAGCTGTCATCAACATTACATGTACTTTGTGATGTGTTTTTATTGTAAGTTGTGTTCATTTTATGAGCCTTGTCAAATGGGATTTTTGTCACTGTCGGGCAAGACAAAGTTTATCTATTTATGTTTAATACTGGACACAGTAAAATGACATGAACAAATGAATAAATAAAAGTGAAAATTCTAAATAAAATGTATAAGTGATCATGTCACCAATAACACTCTCAATGTAACTCAGTGTTATGAAAGAGAAACGCTTATTTACACTGAGTCCAGACTTGTCCCGAACACTCAAGCCCCATCCACACTGAACCTCAAGCTATCATTGGCCAGCTGCTCGCCATCATCCGTGGCCCAATCAGATCGCTCTCCTGCGGGGCGGTGAACTCTCACGGCCAATCAGAATTCGGCGTCGAACCCTGTTGGACCCGCCCCCCGCCGTGTGAACCGGTTTGAATGAGTTAGGCTGATAAAAACCGAGCCGTCATGTGTCGGTCCCTCCCTCTTCCCTTCTGTCCGTCGGCTAGGCAGCTGCAGAGCTCAACGTCCCCGGAACAAAACACAAGAAAACAACCATGTCTGAGAAACTTAACTTCAAAGTCGGTCAGTGTCAACACATTTCATATTAACCGAGCTCTGAAGAGAGGTTGCGTAGCGACCGTCGGCGCTTTGATAGCTAAATAGCTTGTAGCTAAGTTTATTGTTACATGCAGTGTTGGGTAAAAGCTAACCATACAGCATTTAGATAAGTGTTAAACACACGTTTGAAAATAACTTTTATGCTTTAAAGTCTGTTTCTTTACTACGTTACTGTTCAGGGAAAGTTGCTAGCTTAGCATATTGGTAAATTTCATGCAGCTGTTTTTGGTAAAATGCATCTTTTGTTATTCTCATCAGTGTTTGTAAGCTGTTGGGCTAAAAAAAAAAAAAAGTCAACTTCTCTACACTTATTGTTCGTAGTTTGCTCAAATCTGAGAATGAATCGACATGTATCACAGCCACACTAGCGCCGAGCAGAGCATGGACTTGTTCCCGAACAGAGATGGCATCCACAGCCTGTGGGTGTTGTAGTTCTTTTAGCGGCGCAGGAGGCAGTGTTTTCCGCGACATGGCCCGTGTTTGTAAACTACTACTCCCATGATGCAACGTACCTCGCAGCTAAGTTAGGCTTGAGTGACAGGAGCAGGCAGACAGATCTGCACTGTATGCAGCTTGAATAACGTAGTAATCCGGTGACTACACGTGGTGTCTGCCTGCGAGAGCTTTTACATCTAAATCATTTGATTTAAATGTTGTCTTAAGTTTATAAATAACAGAAAGGGATCAAGAAATCCAGGCGCACCTTTAAAACTTCAAAATGTTAAGACAAAACATATGCTACTTTACATTGGAAATGTTTAAATGCACTTTAAGTCATGAAATGCTTGCAGAATATCACTTTTTGGGGTACTTAACATGGGTGTAACTGCAAATACAAAATATTGTTATGCTGTCACATGCTGCTCTGTGGTGCGGAGCTTCTGGTTTAAAGCAGAATAAGTTGCACATAACTTGTCCTCATAACAGATAACCCTCGGTCAAAGTCCACACACTCTCCATTCAGTTGTTTAGAGTTCAGGTCTGAGACCGCCTTGGTCAAGACCTTCCTGACATGTCCATTGATGCAATGTCACACGTTTTCTAAAGACTGTCAATTAAATCAAGTTCTTGTCTGTCAACACTGCTTAAGCTATTTAAATGTACATTTTCCTTTTATAGCTCATAAATTAATCTACAGAAAATTAAAATCTCATTCATTAACTTTATTGAATTTCTGAAAGGTTTGCAGATTTGTACCCCGACTAACTGAATCATGTATTTTGCGGACTAATTGATAATGGTAATGATTGTTAGCAGCAGTCCTCCTAACATTGACTTGAGGTATCTTTTCTTAACTCTGCCACAACCTTAGAGCCAACTGGCTATTTTCAGATGACAGTTCAAACTCGGGGGTCAGTCAGTCAATATTTTAGGGTCTCTGGTGGCACAAATTGGTGCTTTCTATAGAACTAATGAGGGAAATCTGAGCTATGTAAAACTTTCCCTCTGCTGCTTGTCAATGCTTAGCAATTTATGAAGCGGGAATTAAGTTAGAGTTGAGACTAAGTTCATGACCATACTGTTATCTGCTCTCGTATGAAGATATCTGGTTAGAGGTTAATAAAATACTAAACATGACTTATCAACACTACTCTACAAGAGGAGACCAAAACACTTCGGATGCATTCATATTAGGCCTCGTTGATAAGGGAAATACTCGATGATCCATAGCACTATTTATAAGTTTAAAAAAAACCAACCTTTAATACGATAAATAAACAAAATGAACTATATAGATTTGTTTGATCTTAATCTGTCTCGGTTTGTTCATCAGCCTGATTATGTAACGTCTTGCTTGATTTTCATGAACCTTTTGTAAATCTTTGATGCTAAGCCAGGAAATAAACCATTTTATTTTGGGCATTCTGGATTCAGATCACAAACTACAGATATTAGTGACCAAAATGGAAATATATTGCGTACACACATGCATACACAGATTGCTCTGGCAGATTTTAAAATCAAAAAACCCTGGACTTCTGGCCTTATCTAAAAAGTAAATTCAATTTGTTGAGATTTACTCACTGATATAGTCACTATTACTGACCTCTGTTTGAATGTCCTAATCCTCTCTGTGGCAGGTTCATTCAGCTCAGGGCTGGTTCAGAGCAGTTTATCCAGACTGACGCGTGTTTGCACAGGCTGCAGGTTCTGCAGTGTTAATGTTTGGGGATGATGGAGGTTAACCTGCTGCATTGGGGAGCATTCAACCCAGAACACAGAGCGCCTCTCCTCTTGTAAAATGGTGCTGTCTGTAGTTTCATATCTATAAGGAAGAGATGAGAAGAAAAGTGATATTAACACTGAAAAATTTGACATTTTCTTCAAATATACTGTCTCTGCTGGAAATTCACAGAGAATTATTCATTTATTCATTTGTTTTGAGATATACAAATTGTTTCTTTTGCACCAGTCACAAGCAACAACAATAGAAATTTCTAGTCTAGCCTGTTTTACACTTGCATGCTCTATAAGCAGAACTAATCCCTTTTATATCTATTCAGAATAAAGTCCTTTACAATATACTACAGCTAAAAAACCAACTACAGATGTTTAACAGAAGCTGTCTGGATATAAACAGTTACTCTGCAGACAGCTGTGATTGACTTTTCTCTTTTAAAGAAACAACATAATGAACTGTTTTTGTTTTATCTACATTTCTTAAATTGATTCATAGCTTAATTCTATTTGCAACGAAAGCAGAGGCCTCATTTTTCACATCAAGATTTCTGTAAATTGATGTCGTCATAACATTGGAATACTTGTGGTTTAATTCACGGTGATGATACGTATGCAGCAGGAGTTGCATCATATTGTTAAGGATTATGTACTAATTTAGCTGCAGGGAGTTCATGTAAAGACACGTCAGATTGTTACAAAGTCACAGAAGTGGAGACTGTTATGGATCGAGAAGCTCTGCAGGAAGACGTTTGTCATTCATATTTTCTTTAACATCCTGCTATCTCTGCTGCTTTCTTTCTCTCATAGCTGACATCAGCCTGGCCGAATGGGGACGCAAGGCCATCGATATCGCTGAGAACGAGATGCCCGGTCTGATGAAGATGAGGGAGATGTATGGTCAGTCTAAGCCCCTGAAGGGCGCCCGTATCGCCGGCTGCCTCCACATGACCCTGCAGACCGCCGTGCTCATCGAGACCCTCACCGCCCTCGGAGCTGAGGTGACCTTTACCATCAGCTTGTTAATATTTAGTTTACAGGAGAGCTATTGCTGATCATTTATGGCTTTTAGAATAAAAAGAAAACACCAGAATGTCATTTAATTTTCCAACTGCAACCACCGGAGGAGTGTTGGTTAAAGATTTTAACATGCAGTTTTTTTGCTGAATCTGATAAAATGATGCAGAGCCTCACATACTTTATGAGATGTACTAGAAGCTGGTTTAATGACATGATTTACACTCATAAAATATCAAAGGGCCACCAGAAGCACTTACCACATTTCGTAAAATACACTCTACAAATGCACAAAACAAAAACTGAACTTCATTTTTTCAAACGGACTGCTCATCATACTCCGTCTCACACAGCCGTGAGAGTTGACTCAAGTCCAATAGCATCTTTGGGTTATACATTTTCAAGTCTGGTTAATCTTTTCTAAGAGACAAAACAACAGCTGACTTATTTGTCTGAATTAGTCTGTATCTTCTTTGGTTTCATATGTAGCATCTGCGTTTGTGCAGTAAGTAAAGTAAACGCGTCGTTACTAAAAATGCTACAGTACTCTTGACATGCTGCTCTGGTGATGGTATCTGTACTACAAATGCTTCCTTTAGGGCCTAAAATAAGTGATCAGGTTCCTGCTACTGTAGTCTATACACTCAGTATGTTATCATGAACAGTTAAGTAGAGCTTCGGTTACAGCTCGATGAGGCCTTTTTATTGGAAAATACTGTCCCAGTATGTGCACACACTGGAATCCGATTCAGAATCAGTGTCTGTAGGGAAAGAAAGGTATTAAGCATTCATTACCTCTGAACTGATAAGTAGTTATTCTTGATTGTGTCTAGACAGAGACCTTTGTCTTGTCATGTGTTTCACAGTCTTACTTCTGTTTTCTTCATCTTCTGCTTTACTTAACCGTCCTACAGCAGTTCTTTCCGAGACAGACAAGGTTATGTTTCTGTTTATTAGAACAAACTGTGCCCAGGATTTTCCCTCTCCCTCTGTCTGCCTCAAGGCCGTGTGTTGTGTTATCATGCAGGTTTTTATCTGTCTGACCAAGACCGGCTTACTCCTGCAGAGACCTGAACCCGGAGAATAAATAACCTGGTTTCTCTGCCTGGGAAATGTTTTACTGTGATACTTTCAGTACTCCAGTAGGAGATTGAATGCATGAATGCTCCTTCACTTGTGTCTTGTAGAGGATCCATAAGTCTGGCACCAGATGCTGGGTCCTGTTAGAATGAAGTGAAAATGATGATTAAAGTACATTCAACTCATCTATTTGGGTAACTCCATGTATTTTTATTATATCAGAAAAGATATTGCAATGCTTTTTTCCTCCAACATTGTTCAGCCTTACTTCATAATCGACTTCATGCCCCTTGAGGTGTCGCAGCCAAGCTGTCAGTGTTGCAGCAGTGTCATGAGGTGGCAGAGAAGAGGGGAGAGAGGAGCACACATGGAGGACTCAGAGTCATAAGTTCCACCTAGAGTTAATCACACAACTATCAGCACTCATCCAAAGAGCAAAAAGAGACATGAACGATGACACAACTTAGCTTACGGTTAGTCTTTCGCGGGACGTTTGGAGACAACAGGGTCACTGCTGAAGTTCGAGGCGACGAGACAAAAACCAACAGAAGTTGACTTTCAACCTGATTCTCTGAAGGCGCCAGTTTGGCATCATTAAGACCCATTTATGTTTGTCTATGTTGATAAAAAAATATTTTTGTTAAAGTGAAATGATGAAAGCAAATTTAGATGCTCAACATGTCTCGATGTTCTCTCTCGCTCTCCTCAGGTTCAGTGGTCAAGCTGCAACATCTTCTCCACTCAGGACCACGCTGCTGCCGCCATCGCCAAGTCTGGTGTTCCAGGTAACGCACGATAACTCTGTATACACTGGCCCAATCTCAGCCTCCACCCTAAAGCCTAAGCGCTGAACCCTCAGGGACTTCAATGGCATTAGGTCTGCAGTCTGAGATGGTACTGATGGTAATGGCACATGTTAAACTGCCTCAAGCATACATTGTCATGTAGCAGCGTGTGCATGCTCTGCCTTTTTTTAGAAATATAAATGAGATGTTATTTTGCCCCTGAGGCGTTGCAGCGCAGCCGTCAGTGTTGCAGCTGTGTCAAAAGGTGGCAGAGAGAGAATGGTGGAGGTCTGCACTGAGACTCTAACACACATGGAGGACTCGGAGTCATACTTTCCACTGACAAACTGGATTCACTTATTTTAATTGAAGTATTTTCATGAGACCCTCAAAGAGAAATTTATTACTTTTTATTTCCTATCGCTCTGTAGTGTATGCATGGAAAGGTGAGACTGATGAGGAGTACGTGTGGTGCATCGAGCAGACTCTGTACTTCAAAGACAAACAGCCCCTCAACATGATCCTGGACGACGGAGGAGACCTCACCAACCTGGTCCACCAGAAGTACCCCAAACTGCTGGCAGGTGGGTTTTAATTTCACCAGGTGCTGATGGTCGACAGTCGGTGGAGCTCACTGTTTAATCACTGACATGATGCTGGAGGTTTTTCAATGCTTTGCCTGGAGCAGTTTGTTGTTGAAAAGAAGCTGCTAATAAATTTACACAAAGTGTTTGGTAAATTTAACCTTAAAGTCAGCTCAGCTTGGTTTCTAAATCATCAACAATTTGATGAGGCAGCTTCAGGAAACAAGCCGAGCCACACATTTTCAACATTCAGGTCACATTTTTGGCCACTAGATGGCAGCGGAGGTCTGACAGACTGAGCTATACTGCACCTGCTAGTCTGTTGTCAACTTCTAGTATTGCAGACATTTATGAAAGGAAATGGATTCAAATATTGCATTACTTTAAAAACATTTCTAGGAATATTTTGATGGATTTTTTTCCCCTTGAGGCCTTGCAACCCCAGCATCAGTGTTGCAGCTGTGTCATAAGGTGGCAGAGAGAGCGGTGGAGGTCTGCACTTAGACTCTAACACACATGGAGAACTCTGAGTCATACTTTCCACGTACTCCTAAAAAAAACACTGATGTTTTAATAAATATTCATACAGCCAGAGTATCACCTGAACGTTTTCCTTTGAGTATTTTGAATATGAATATGCTGAGTCTTTGAAGTGGATTGGATCTGGACATATGTTACTCTGGACATATGTTACTGTTGAAAAGGTGGATTAACTTTATTGTCTTGTTAAAAAAGTGTTTTGGGGAAATATTAACTTAGAACGGGATAGTTAAACTTCTATTCTACTTATAATAGATTCATAATGGTCTGAGGAAAAGTCTCCAAAGGGTCAAATTTATACGTTAAAACTACGGTAACTTGTATGGTTGGTGAAGTACAAAAATTCCTACCATCTCGTCCTTCACATGGACAAATATTAAACTCTACGTCATGACAGACATTATTCTCTATGTGAGAATGTGCTCCTCAAATTTTAATTCTTGTATCTTCCAGGTATCCGTGGAGTGTCAGAGGAGACCACCACAGGCGTCCACAACCTGTACAAGATGTTTAAGAAAGGCGAGCTGAAAATGCCTGCCATCAACGTCAACGACTCCGTCACAAAGGTAAAACACCTTCCTAAAAGTAAAACACCTTTACCTTTCTGAAAGTCACCTTTGAGAGGGGGGGGGGGAACTGTAGATGAAGGTGGACAGAATACTCCTTTTTTTTTTTTATGAACAGAGACTGTTCCAGTTTTTAATGATATGAAATGTATGTTCTAGTTAACTAACTGTAAGCGGACTTCCTGTTGACCTTTTATGACATCATCTCCGTCGTTGTCATTGAGTGCTCAAAGTACAATAATTCTTCTTTGACATTGAACAGCTGTGAGCTACTAACTTTTGGAAATTCATGTACCGGTAAATCTTAAGAATCTTGACACTCGGCTATCGTTCTGAAATCTTGTGTCTCACTCTGTGCAGAAACGTAGAATTTGTATTAATCTGTCTTCTTCTCTCTGCTTGGTGCAGAGCAAGTTCGACAACCTGTACGGATGCAGGGAGAGTCTGATTGACGGCATCAAGCGAGCCACCGACGTGATGATCGCCGGTAAAGTCGCCGTGGTTGCTGGATACGGTGATGTGGGCAAAGGCTGCGTTCAGGCTCTGCGTGGGTTCGGAGCTCGCGTCATCGTCACAGAGATCGACCCCATCAACGCCCTGCAGGCCGCCATGGAGGGTAGGTATCCCTGACCCAAACGAGGGATTATTAAGATCATGATCAAGAGCTTTTAACATCGTTGAGAAAGACCACGGGTGGCAGAGCGTAGGACTCGGGTACATTGTTTTATAATCTGAAAAGAGAACAAAAGTGTCACAATTTTTATCGACTGAGCTTTTAATTTGGAGTTTGACGAGAGACCATGCAAGACAATCTTTTGTTTCTTTCAACTCTGCTTACCTGCACAAGTTCGAAGGGAAGAGGAAACAGTAAATGAAGGAAACAGTTCAACTTTCCTGCAGCTGCATTTTCAAATAGAGACTAGGCGATGCTCCTTGGATATTTTTCTCTCTTATCACCACGTGAATGCGCAAATCTGAAGTGGACAGAAACAGATGAATAAAAACACAACAAATCTTAGACTTAGATTTTAGGAAAAAGCATTGTCACCAACTGCTGAAAATGACGAAGAAATAACAGAATCAACACAACTGGAAAATGCTAATCCCTTGAGTTAAACATATAGGTTCCAAGTTTCTTCACTACCCAAAATGCTCAATTTGTTTTGCAGACAGAAGATTCAGCGTTCGACAAAAACCTTCAACTTTCTAGATTTGATGTCTTGTAACTGTTGAATTAGTTTAAGCTGAGCTCCTCTTTCACTGCAAAGGAGGGGTGTAACGGTACACAAAAAGTTCGGTGCGGTTCTTAGTTTTGAAGCTTCGGTTCGGTACAGTTTTCTTTAACATATAACATTTAGAATTTCCCTTTTACACATTGGGCTGAGTGTAGCATTGACACTTCAGCAGACCTGTACACCTGCTCAGGTTACTTTTTAATAACATATTTAACATTTTAAATTAAACATGGTAAAAAAAAATCATAAAATGAACTTATGCTGCATCCTTCAACCAAAAGAGTCTCCAATAAATAAAATACATGAATGACATTAAGCATTTTAGAATGAAATGAAGTAATTAATATATGTAAAAATATGTATTTTTAATTACAGTGACACCTTTTAGTTTATTAAGCCAACAGTTTTTTGAATGCCCTTTGAGCACATAATAAACCTAATCACATCTGGGACAGTATAGTTTCATTGCAGAACTATTAATATTTCCCTCTGTCGATATAAGAACTTCAATGGCATATGTTATGGTTTTGGACCCGTTCAGCATTACTAGCAAAAGGCTGTCTGTTTTTTCCTTGTTGCACTGATGTTTACGTTCGTGTGGCGCCTTTTCAAGTGCTTTAATAAGTTGGATGTGTTGCCTGCGACGTACCCGATGTCCGCTGAACAACGACGGCACACTACTCTCGTCTTTTTGTCCATTATTGTGTGAATGGGGAGGGAGGGTGTTCATTCTATCACGCAGCGCTGGAGCGGGATCATCGCTGAAAATGTAAACGAAACTTAAGAGTAAGTCCGTAAAAAGAACTCCATCCCGGTTATATGTAACTGTCCAAACCGACAGGACTCGAGGAACTAGTAATCTGCACAGTTTATGTTTGAACTTGTTTTTTTTTTTTATTTTTATTTTTTATAAGTTACTAAGTAAAAGCTGTCTCACACCAGCGGCTGCAGCCTTCCTCCTCCCTGAGGTGTGCTTCCGCTATGCGGCCCGTGTGGGAACACAGATTAAAGCACTTTTGTTCCGCGCATACTTGGATCTGTCCGTGTTCCGACTGGAATGAAGGCCCTGTACCGAAACGGTCCTGTCCGAGTACGTGTACCTTTACACCCCTACTGCAAACTGTTAAACAAAAACTAAACTAGTTTCTAGCTGATCTTGCATGAATGAAAAAAAAACTGATTTAAATGAGTCATTGTCTCAGAAACAATTTAAAGGAAAAATTAAAGTGAGAGAAGAACTTTGAGGCTCATGACGCGTCCGCTCAAAATCAAGCCTGAGAGCCGATGAGATTTGACCAAACGTGTGATTGAAGTTATAAGGGTTATCTGCATAATTGTGGCTAAATTGTCCAAGATTTTGAGACATGATTTGTTGACTCTTATTTTTTAACTCTGTCTGTCTCTCTGTGTCTGCAGGTTATGAGGTCACAACCATGGACGAGGCTTCCAAGGAAGGAAACATCTTCGTCACCACCACCGGTTGCGAGGACATCATCCTGGGACAGTGAGTTTAACAAATATTTAAAGTTCCACTAGAATGTAAATTAAGAGGGTGGAAGTATTTTTTATGTGAATACTTTGTAAAAATGTGTTTGCCTGCACAACAACGACATGTTATTTATTTACTCTCAGTCACTTTGAGAACATGAAGGACGACGCCATCGTCTGTAACATCGGACACTTTGACTGTGAAATCGACATGAACTGGCTGACCAAGAATGCCGCCGAAAAAATCAACATCAAACCTCAGGTGGGAAAATAAAACCAAATAGAAATAATTCAATTATACAGCCGAGATATTTTGTCTGCCTCAGGCTCGTTTTCAGTTTGGGACCTTGTTCTCTGAAGTTTTCCCTTTCTTTATTCCTTCTCGGCAGGTCGATCGCTTTTTGTTGAAGAACGGTCGTCACATCATCGTCCTGGCTGAAGGCAGACTGGTGAACCTCGGCTGTGCCATGGGACATCCCTCCTTCGTCATGAGCAACTCCTTCACCAACCAGGTACCGTGAATGTCTGTGAGCCAGAGAAAATAAATGATTCTAGTCAGAAGAGAGAGGATGTAAATTAAAGCCCCGTTTCCACCAAGCGGTCCCGTTTAGTTCAGTACAACACGATACACATGTATTGGCTTTTTCACTGACAAAAGTTTGGGAATGGTGCCAAAAATAACAGATCTGTACCGTTGTGCATTTTTGATCCCCTTCTGTCGGGCTGCTAAGCATACCGATCTGTACCTCAGGGCTTCAGCTGGACACACTGCAGACCCTTTATTGGTCGAAAGAGTCACACAAGGACAAACCCAAAATGCGAGTAATTTCTAGACTTTTTTTGTTTTTGAGATTAATGTCAGTGCGTAGCAACAACCCATGGATGAGGTGAAGACCTCTGTTAGACGTCCTCCATTGTTGCCCTTTGTTTTCTGTGTCACGATCTTCTTTCCTGGATTTATTGGCAAGCTGCACTGTGTCACGCTGCTATCGTCATCCGGCTAACACCTCTCCTACAAACTAAGGGTACGGTTGGCTGTGGAAATGTTAAAAAGATCAGGGTTTACTGTACCAGACTGTACTGAACCAAACCAGACCACTTGGTAGAAACGGAGGATTTACAGGTGTTCATATATGAACAGAATAACTTCAGAGCTTCTTCCAGTTTGCTTTATTCAACAGTTTCTGTAAAACCTTCATGGTCTTCTCTTCTCTGCAGGTTCTGGCTCAGATCGAGTTGTGGAAAAACACAGAAAAATACCCCATCGGAGTCCACTTCCTGCCCAAGAAGGTGAGAAACCTCAGTATGATAAAGTGTTTACTATAGTTCTGGGGCTGTTACGATGTCCCAACTCAGAAACTGGGACAATCCGAGGAGCATATGCACCTCGTCAGGTGATCAGTAGCTTTACCTGGGCAGAGCTGGAGTGGACAGACGAGCGGAGAAAAGACACAACAGCACAGAGAAACATAACAAGTACTGAACTCAATACTGGAAGTCCAACACTCCAGATGACATATTTTAGAGGTTTTTCTTAAGGATAGAGGGCTGAATGTACCGGCTTAACCACAGAATCTAATATCAGAGGAGAAAGGGTTCAGGAGGAGGGCAGGGATTTTAAACTTCTCGTACTCGAGCTAAGATGCAAAACAAAAACAGTGAGAGCGAGCTGCTGGTGACCGTGACGGACCCAACGTTTGTTTTGAACTTGGAAAGCTTAAAAAGACAGCAGACTTAAAAATCGGAGAGATTATGTGAAGCTTTGAAGAGCGGGGTTACTCTCACAGAGGAGCAGAGCATCTTTTTTTTTATATCCTCTGTGAGTCCCTCTTTCCTTCTATGGCCTGAACGTACTGTCACGTATTGAAACTGGGAAGTTTTGAAGAGAACTCGGCCGATTGTGCGGCTTTTGCCCCCGCTAAACCTGTGCACATAAGTCTAAAAGACACAAAACCGCTTGAACCGCTTCTCTTTATTTAGGAGAGGCGATGAAGAGTGTTTGGATTTAGTGATTTTAATTGGAGAGCGGAAAAAAAACAATCAAAGCATGTAACTGAACATCACCAAGAGATTTAAGAACACGATGTAACGGAGGGGAAACAGTTATTGAAATGTGTTCATTGCTGTCGCAGTCCTGATGATGTGCATAAAGAAGTTAAAGTGGTTGGCAGGTGAGACAGCCGTTTGTTTTTTTTCTCACCTCTAACACAAAACTCTTCCTTCTCTCTTTCCATTCTTCGTCTCAACAGTTGGATGAGCAGGTAGCAGCCGCTCACCTGGAGAAACTCGGGGTGAAGCTCACCAAACTGTCAGACAAGCAGGCCAAGTATCTGGGTCTGCCCACCGAAGGGCCCTTCAAACCGGACCACTATCGCTACTGAGCGCCCCCGCCCAGCTGAGGAAGAGGAAGAGGAGGAGGAGGAGGAGAAGAAGAAGAGAGAAGGTGTGGATCAGAGGGTGTTGGTGTTTTGGGGAGTTTAGCTTGCTTTGTTACCAAATGTTGTAATTTCAGGGATACAGAGAAATGATTGTGGACTTTTTACAAGCTTTCTGTGGAGAAGACTCTAAAAACGTGTTTTACAAGTTAAAATCCGACACCTTGTTCTGCTTAACTAACCTGAGATCAAACAGAAATCTGCCACACAGCTGGAGCAGGCCATAAAAACCACTTCTGACCCATAGCTTCCATTTTATAGCAGCTTCTTTTTTTTTTGGGGTGTTTGTGGATTTTCAGGAAGCTGCAAAAGAGTTGTTAAAGGTTCAGAAACAAACTTCTGTGTATTATCCAACCCTGAAGCTCCTCGTAGGTCAAGTCGCATCCCTCCAACATCAATATCTTCAGTTCACCACCTTCTCTCCTCTTTCTTTCTCGTCCTCTGGAACACCATCAAGTGCTACCGCGGCTGTATTTTTTTAAAAAGAGAGTTTCTCTTGTCGTCTGTCATTCCCTCTGCAGTTTATGGAATCAAATAAAACCCTCATGATGTTTTTCTATCTCTGAGGTCATCTATCGCGAATGAATCAGTACGTCGATGAATCGAGGCCAACGGTTAAGTGTTGAGCAGCCTTATTCCAGTGTCTCCGTTAGCACTTAAACTAAACTGTACTTGAACTGTGCGAGAAAACGCTCAACGCGCTGCCAAAAAGAAACCAAAGCACATCATGTTTCTGCCTGAATTACAAAAAGTCTTACCCTTTCTGTTGAAGCATTTTCTTTCTTTTTTTTCTGTGATTATTTCATTTGACTTAAAAGGGCCAAAATATGTGCAACGCCCCATTCCCCCCCCCCCCCATCTACCCCCCAAAAGTTCCTTTAACCTCTCCCTGCAGCCAATCAGGGCGCAGTACGAGAGGTGGAGACGGTTCTCGACGGTTTCAGAGTTCAGCTGTTTGTGAAACGATGGATAAATGTTGAAACTGACAAAAATAAAATAATGAAAAACATGTCGAGTCTGGGTGGTTTCTGCTCATTTTGTCTTGTGGTAAAATAAGTTAGCTCTGGCTCTCACTTTTTATCAAGTAGCCTATAACATCTTTGTACTCATGAACAGAACCTTTGTGAGCAGGAAACATGGAGACACACAAGTTGGAGACTAAAGGCATTTGCACACAGTCCATAAAGAACTTGGAAGGGGCCTGGTAATGCATTAATTGATCTGACAAACGAATAAAAATCGCACACTGACGTTGCTTCATGCCACATTATTTGCCCATGTGCGGCTACATCAGTCGACCCTGATGTTAAACCGATGCAGCGGTGCGTCCTTAAGACGAAAATATATTTATTATGGTGCATCATCAAGCGATGTTTTTTAAAGGATTCTTGTGTGTTTTTAACGATACATTTTATTCTGGGCAGCACAGCAGAACAAATTCTCTCAGGTCTAAAAGCATCCAGTGATGAGTGATCGCCTGTGAACCTGCTGAAACGTCCTTGAATGTGTGCAGACAGTTTACTATGGGCACTACTATGGAAACATTTCAGGTTATTCAAACACTGATTGACTCTCAGAAAAACGGCCTTGACGGAAATAAAAGCAGGAGGACTAATGGCTAAAGCAACAAAGGTAAAGATCCAGTTCTGTTAGAAAAATATTTTTGAAAGAAATCTAAGAAAGGGCCTTTGTTGGATCAGAGCGTGGAGCCTGTAGAGATACTGTAAGCTACTTTAGTAGAGGAAGCTGCTGTGTGGATTTAAAATCCAAACAGGCCAGAGATCCCCACCAGATGAACACTGAGATGAGATCAATTCCTTCACAAGTCCTTCACAAGTCCTCCAGGCGTCGGTCAGAGCTTCTACTTTATCATAAAAATCGAGTTAGCTGACTAAACACAGACCAGATGTGAGAGCAGCCGATCTCACACTGATGTAATCCTTTTTTCAGAGCCGCTCTCAAAAGTCCGCTGATTGCATCAAAACTCTGAGAGGACGTCTTAAAACCTGATTAAGATAAGGCGACACTTCTCAGAGGAACAAAGGAATGAAGCTCAGCCAGTACGATCCAACATAAGTCGAATGTAAAGACTAGAAACAGATACATTAAATCTCTTGTGCACATGCCATAGACTGAAAGTATTAAGTAGCTCAGTCTGTAGGGACTTGGGGCTGGGGGTCGCTGGTTCAAGTCCTGGTGCGGACCAAAATATGGAAGTTGATCTGGTAGCTGGAGAGCACTTCCCGAGTACTGCGTGCCCCTTAAGCAAGACACTGAATCCCCAACAGCTCTTGTTTGCTCCCTGTGTAGCAGACTCACTCTGACATCTCTCCTCTGATACAGGTCCACACGTCCTGTTTGTGCATGTTTGTGATTCAGGCCTATGTGTGTGAGTAGTATGTTGTTCAATAACACAGTGTAAACCAGAATTTCCCCTCAGGGTTTAATGAAGTATTTCAAAATGTAGAAAAATGAAGCCAGAGTGATGTCAGCCGTCTGTTCCTGCGGGGGGCTTTGGAGTCCCATCAATGGCCGTCTCCATGCTGGAAATCCTCTCTCAGCCTAACTTCCAGTTTTAAAATCTTCATTAAATGCTCAAACACTCTTTTTCCTTCTGTTTCATTACTCTCTTTGACCAGCAGATGGCGGTGCATAGTTCCTAATGTCAGTGTGCAGCTGGGGTTAGACCTCTACGCTTCCTCTCTGTCTCTGTTACATACCCATTTAAAGATGTTTATTTTTTACATTTTAATTCCACCTTTATTAAGAGAAGAGTCTCTTACTGATAAAAAAAAAAAATCTCTTTTTCAAGAGTGTCCAGTAAAGACGTTTAGATTCTGGTCCTGAATGCTCTGGATTTGTTTGGACCAGAGCAGGTAGGCGGTTTTAAGGCACTCCCACACGGGCCGTTTTGGACGCCCCTCGGTTTGCCAGATATGAGAGCAGTTATCAGGTCAAACCAACAGGTGTTGCAGTGATGGAAGCGGGCAAGAGAACTAGTTCAGATAGAAGTGATTGTACCCGACCTAAAAAGCCTCTGCATGATTCTAATAAGCTCCACGAGCAGAAACGTGCTCAAACTAGGATCAATATTGGAGATGCTTTTGGTGCCTACGGATTGTGTCTCGTACCCACATCCTCCTCGCTGATCGGGAATACTCAAATATAAAACATTCAGTAACAAGTTTAAATTTCCTGATCAGAGACGGAGCAAAGAGGATGTGGGGATGAGACACGATCTGAAGGCGGCAAAACTACAGGGAATATCAAACATTTGGAAAAGAGCGCCGGTGACTTCAACAGCGCCTTTCTGAAAAGTTGCAAGATTTTCAACTTGAGCGCTCGGAAGAAAAGACGCTGGACGCTGCGCTTTTTCTCCAGGCAGCCGCTTTCTGCTGACAACGCTGTCTCATCAAAAAAAGAAGCTGGTGATCAGAAAAAAATGCTAGATGGACACGGGGCCTAACGGAGCAGTGTCGGTCATCAACAGACTGTTGTCATAGCGACAGGACACACATGCAGCGCTTTTCTTCTCAGGGCAGAAACGTTAGGTGGGCACGGGGCCTTTAGGCACCCAAGATTAATCAAAATAATCCAAAACGATCCTCTGAAAATTGAAAACAAATGCGGCTGTAGTAAAAGAACAATGCAATGACGGCACTGAAGACCCAGCTGCTCTTTATGGGAACCTGAGCCCATCATTGCAATAAATATCTTAAACGACACAAACGTGAGTTGTCTGACTGAAATGCTTTCCACAACGGGAAACTGTCATGATGAGGTCCTTTATTCTGGAAAAGCTGGAAAAGTTGATGTTATATATCATGTTTTGTTGAGTACCCTGCATGGACCCCGGTGTGAACTGTCTCTAATGCTAATTTTTCATGAATCCAAAATCAGTCCTGAGCTGCATCATGAAACATTAAAACCAGCACAGACTTCTGCTATCCAACTTCCAAAAAATTACCACCATGTAACTCAAACAAGGTGGGCAGCGTGCAGCCTGATATCCGTGTCTAATTCTTGTAAAAACCTAAAGATGAATACACAAACTGATCGCTTAGTGATTAATGCAGCTTGACCATACATCCTCAGGTGACTGAACTGCTGCTTTGGAAGCTGTCCCATTGAACACAGTGTGGAGGAGGCGTGATTGTGTAAAAATAATGTGCCAGCACTTCAGAGAAGAACGCCAATGCAAGGTTAAATGGAGGAGAAAAACGTCTTTATAACTTGAAGTGAGATAGCTGAAGTGCAGTCGGGTTCAGGCACCAAAAGTGGCGCCAAGTGGTCGGTTCCCATGCCCCATGTACAGAGACTTTGGTCCAACCTGTGGCTCTTTTCCCACTCTCTCTCTCTCCCCGATTTCTGACTCTATCCACCGTCCTATCTCTCAATGACTGACCACATATATGTATTGATTTAATTATTATATATTTTTTGTGTCTCAAATAGGACTCTGGTGTGCAGAGTCAAATACCTGTGTTGGGGCCTCAGGCCAGCTGGGGGGCCCTGAGGGCTGACAAACTTAAAACCACAGTTGTGCAAATATGCAAAGTTTGCAATGACAGTGAGAGACCTCCCTAAGGGGTCCCATCTGACAGCACCCACTCTCATTGGGCTGCTAAATGTTTCATGCATCATTCCTGTGGGAACTCAAGTTTGTCAATGAAATTCACTGATCCGACTGAGAGTGTAAAAATAAAAGAAGTCATGCAGATCCTTGACATTCTCAATCAGAAATGTCTCTGAATTAGAGAAAATCACAGACTTGCTTATCCAGTTCAGATAAACAATGACGTTGGGGGTCATTTCCTCATTTCCTAATACTGGACGCCACAGAAAATCTGTCTTAAGCCCGAGATATTTGGAGGGTTTCAAGGATTGCTTTTTACATACTACATGTAATACTACATCCCCTTCTTAAGGGTTTGTTTTTCCACCGTGAATAAATTATCCTTGACTTTCCATTGGACCTGCTCCCTCTGTACCAGTACCTCGGCCATGTAATGATGGTTTAATGCTTTGATCATTGCGTTTTTTTTTCCTGCAAAACCCGAGAATTCCTTGGCCCCTGTAACAAAATCTGATTATTTAATTGAAACTGTTGCCATCCATGGATTTGCTTGCTGAAGCCAAGAACATATGTATCAAGATAAAGATAAAGATAAACTTTATTGATCCCCCGTGGGGGAAATTTGTGAATTACCAGTGACAGGTTGAACTTTGGTGAAACATTTGAACGATGAGAAGACAAGACCGGCTTGTTTTTAGTGCATAGTTCAAAGTCAGCATCAGTGAGGAGTGCCGATAGGCTGGTGGTTAGGTTGCACGTCCCATGTACAGAGGCTGGGGTCCTCGTTGCAGCCCTTTGCTGCATGTCATCCCCTGCTCTCTCCTCCCAGCATTTCCTGTCTCTCTTCAGCTGTCCTATCCAATAAAGGCAACAAATAAAGTCAGCATCCGTGATGGTATGGCAGAGCTTTGGTGCTCATGGCTTGGGAAACCTACACATTTGTAAAGGCTCCATTAATGCTGAACCATAAATACAGGTGTTGGAGCAACTTATGCGTCCACGTTTTTTCAGAGAAGGCCTCTCTTATGTCACCAAGATGATACCAAACCACATTCTGGATGTAATACAACAGCATGGGTCCGTTAGTGAAAGAGCCCGGGTGATAAACTGGCCTTCTTGCAGTCATGATTGGCCACCCACTTAAAATATTTGGTGCATCATGAATGGTTAAATATGACAAAGGAGACTCTGAACTATTAAACAGCTGCACTGCTACATTAAGCAAGATTGACAGAAACTGGTTTCCTCATTTCCCAAAGTGTTGTTAAAGGAAAAGTGATGCAACAGAGTGGTAACCATGACCCTATCCCAAGGTTTTTTTTGAAACGCTGGCATCAAATTTGAAATAGCCACATAATAAAAAAAGAAGAAAGACTACATGCAAACAGAAAATGGGGTACATTCTGATGTACTGTAGATGTTGTTGGCCCACTCCAATGCCATTCATGTGTCTAAAGTTAACATCACTATTACACAGAAAAGAAAGTCTTAGACTGGAGATCTGTAATTCAATAAAAGCTGCTGTTACTGGAAGAGAGAAGACGGTATCTAGTGGGTTTCAGGATTGCTCTCTTTCCTACGTCATGTCAACCTCTGTTGGACTGTTTTCTTGGTGTCAGTACCTCGACCTCGTAATGACGGTTTAGAAGTTTTTGATCATGTCGGGTTTTTCTGCAAAACCAGAAAATTCTTTGGTCACAGTAATAAAAGACTCTTGGCTCGATCAAAGTAGCATTTCCAAAGGCCCAGTTGTGGAACAAAAAACAGTTAATTTCATCAAAACTGCAGCAGTCCAATGAGTCTTTGAAGCCAAGTACATCTGCACCAATGACAGGTTGAACTTTGTTAAATTCTGACCTGCAAGTCGTGCCAGTTGTTGAGCAACTTGAGCAAATTGTCCTCACGATTGACCTCTGAGGGAACAGAGCCTTTAACGTTTTACTTCACAATCTGGTTTGACTTCACATCAAGGTTACACAGACAAAAACATCTGATGGCTTGTTTAGCATGCTGCGCTACGGTCCAGAAACAACACTTGGTTGTTCTGCAGCGATGAATCCTATCATGAGTCATGATGGGTGGCTTGATTGGGTGCTGGCATGTTCATGAGCATGTAATTGTCGAGTCATGGTCATATCAACACTTTTGATGGGTATAAAGCCCCCTGGAGACTCATCTTTAGTCCAGGCCCTCTCTTACCTCCCAGGTTCTGCTTATGCAACCAGCAGATGTCCTGATCTTTGACCAGCGCCAACAGAGTAATTTTCCAGCAGCCGTACGATCGCTCTGGTGGGAAATCTTCTTCAAACAGGAAGTGAGGATTCTCAGCAGAGAACAGCAGACAAAAGTCAAAACGAGAAACAGAAAATAGATTCCAGAGTTGGAATGAAGAATTGTGTTTGACTCACATCAGAATGAATCAGTGACACTGAACGCTCTTAAGACAAAGATTTCAAACACAGTTTATGAATGACACAACACTTACATCCAAGCCAACCAGTGACGTCATGTGCTCCTGTAGTAAATAATCAACAGATAAAGAGGAAATACACAGGATTTAAAGCCTCCGGCAACTTGACATGAAGTATTAAACATCCACGTGATATTTAATGTTGTTTGACATATGTCACACAATTCACACCCACTCATTGTGATGTGACTTCTCTCCATGAAGGTCTCAATGGTGACCTCTGGTGGTAAGACAAGTCATAACCACTGTCCATCTGGAAATATCATTGCAGTCAGGTGTGCCTGCAGCCGCTATTTAAGCCCCCAACTCAAACTTTAAGATCTCTTCAGATCTCCATCCACTACCTCTGCGTTCCTCAACATGTAAGACATGTTGTTGTGTTATTGATCGACTGTTTTCTAAACCTGTTTTGAGTTGTTAATAATGATACTCGTTGTTTATTTATAGTTTGGTGATTAGATTATATTACTAATTTGAAATATGTTTGTTACACAGAAATCATGGCTTTGGATGGAAAATAAATGCAACCTGTCCTCTCTTTAATTTGGGAGTCTTAGGCAATCAGCTCCTTTCTTAGAAACCTGAAAAGTTTTAATATGGTATGTATGTATTGCAATCGTCTGCTTATTTAAGAGCTTTGTCAAAATCATCATTTTTCATTTCATGTGCAATTAAAAAGGGGATTTACTATTTGGAATATAAACTTTGTGTGGTGATTGGACATTTCTGTGGATTTGTCCTTGTTTGGTGCTTGTGTTTTTGTTCTTTCAGAGGCTGGGTGTGGCTTATTGGTTGCTGGAGCTCTCTGCAATCACTCACCTGTTCGTCATCTGATGACGAACAGGTGAGTGATTGCAGAGATATCCACCGGCTGCAGCATTTATACCTTGGTTCACCTCTCCCAAGCTGCCAGATTATTTCTGCCTACACGGTGGTAGATCGGCGTCTCAGGATCAGTAAACTTTTTGTGCTTTGGATACCTGTCACTAATTATTCCCTTGTATTCTTTTTTTTCCCCAGTGCCTCCAACCACCGAGCTCCAGCGCCTCACCACCCAGCCTCTCATTCAAGCCTCACCAGCCTTCACCATCCTCACTTCAATAAATACCCCTTTACCCACCACCCTGTTTTCTGGTCTTGCTTTTGGGTCCACTTGAAAACCTTTAAGATCATAACACTTCGTGGAGTTTGTTTGAATGGGGGGGGGGGGGGGGTGCTTTGCATGGCTTCTGCCATGGCTCACCAAAAGAGGACTCCTACTAGAGCTGGTTGCCGGTCCAAGGTCTGCAATCAGCTGAACTCCAGAGATCCTCCTGTGATTAAATCAAAATTAAAATGTTGGGCCGCCATTCTAGGCGTTATGTGTGGAGGAAACAAGGCGCCGCTCATCACCTGCCCAATACCATCCCAACAGTGAGGCACAGTGGTGGCAGAATAATTCTTTGGGGGTATTTTTCAGCAGCAGGGACTGGGTGACTGGTCAGGGTTCAGGGACAGGAGCAAAATACAGCGATATCCTTTATGGAAACCTGGTCCAGACTGGGCAGAAGGTGCACCTTCCAACAGGACAATGACCTTTAGCTCACAGCCAAGACAACACAGGAGTGGCTTGGGGCCAACTTTGTGAATGTCCTTGAGTAGCCCAGCCAGAACCCTGACTTCAACCCAATCGAACATCTCTGGAGAGATCTGAAAGTGGCTGTCCACCGACGGTCCACATTTAACCTGACATAGTTTAAAGAATCTGCAGAGAAGGAAAGCAAAAAAAATCCCTAAATCCAGTTGTGCAAAACTTGTTGCATCATACCCAAGAAGACTTTATGCATATGTGCTTCAACTAAATACTGAGGAAAGGGTCTGAATACTTATGTCAGTGTGATAAAGTTTTTCTTTTTAATAAATTTGACAAAGTATTGAGTGTTGATTGATGAGGAAAAATAATAATTGAAATGCACTGTATACAACCTTTCCTTTAGGATAAAAAAAATCAAACATGTACTCTACCTACCCACCAAACATGGTGTGCATAGAGGACTCATCATTAACATGTACAAACTGAGATCGGTCTGATAAGTAGGATTCAAACCAACTTAAAGCAGTCCCTGTAATTCCAAGTAAATGTTCTAGTCTGTATAATAGGATCTGATGGTCAATGGTGTCAAAAGCAGCACTAAGATCTAACAAGACGAGCACAGAGAGAAGTCCCCTGTCTGAAGCTAGAAGTAGATCGTTTGTAACTTTAACTAGTGCCGTCTCAGTGCTATGGTGGACTCTAAATCCTGACTGAAACTCCTCAATTAAACTGTTGTCATGGAGGAAGTCACACAGCTGATTAGCTACCACTTTCTCCAGGATCTTCGAGATAAAAGGAAGGTTGGATATAGGCCTATAGTTAGAGTTCCTGAATCTAGAGTAGGCTTTTTAAGTAGAGGTTTGATTACCGCTACTTTAACGTTGCCGCTCGTTCACGCCGCTCGTTGCCGCTCGTTGCCTGCCAGTAAGCGTTCTCATGAACTGATTTTTTACCTTGTCTTGAGACCCCGTTTTGATCAACTAACTGAACACCTAATGCTTCCAACTGCTTAGCTTGGCTGGTTGAATGATTTTTGTAATCGGGCTGAAATAAACTGAATGTAGCCTACACCTGTGGTAGCCCCCCCGCTCATAAACGTCATACAAGAACTCTAACTTTTACAAAAACCATTGCTCCTACCCAGTGTTCTCATGTCCTGATCACTGAGTGTTTTTTGTTTTGACCAAAGGCGACCACCGCGGACAAATCGGCGTTCTTTTTGTCTTCTTTTGACACAAGTTACACTTTGAACATACTAGTGACAATCAAACGGTAGCCTATGGCTGCTAGCACCGGCTAATTGTTTTTAGCATCGGATCCAACTTGCTAGCAGGGCTGCTAACATCTCCCCTCCTGACAACATGAAGACTGTTTGTTGTGAAGGCTGCCTGACACTCTCACGCACTAGAGGAGAGGTTACCAACCTTAAAGAGAATATCCGCAGGCTTTCCGAGGAGCTTCAGAAGAAGGACCTGATGCTTTCCAGCTACATCGACTTGGCAGCCTCTCAGTCTCAGTCTGCTTTAAAAAAACTTCTAAACATCTAAATTGCCTCGTAAACTTCACAGATGCCCTACAATAAAAACCCATGACCCATTTAATATCTGGATTTACCTCACATGCCTTTAACACTTAAGCCTCACATTCTGCCTTAATCACAGCGGATTGAAGGGTTTTAGATATTAAACTCAGGGGTTCTGTTTCTGTGTAAACTATTAAAAGTCACAAAAATAACCCGAAGCCCTGCGAAGGCAGATTTGTTCTGTTTTGATTTGAGATATTGTAGGATTAATCAATCAATCAATCAATCAATCAATTTTTATTTGTATAGCGTCAACTCATAACAAGTGTTATCTCAAGACACTTTACAAAAAGCAGGTAAAATACCTTACTCTTTGTCTGTTAACATTACAAAAGAGCAGGTAAAAAGACCTTACTCATTGTTATGTTACAAAAAGCAGGTAAAAGACCTTACTTATTGCTATGTTACAAAGATCCGGCCTATCCATCATGAGCACTTTTAGCAAAGCAGCAAAAGTTACAGTGGTAAGAAAAAACTGTCTTATTAAAAGGCAGAAATCTTCAGCCGGATCCCTGGCTCATGACAGAACAGCCTTCACAGGCCTAGACTGCGCCAGGTTTGGAAAGGGATACCCTTAACCCACCACCATCACTCGCCTTATCATTCATGTGGGCACAAACGACACCTCTCGACAACAGTCTGAACTGACCAAAGAGCACTTCAACCAACTTTTTAATCTCTTAATACAAACGGGTAAATCCATTTTCATCTCTGGACCCACTGTGCCTCTGTTCAACGCCGCTCGTTTCAGCAGAACCCTCTACCTCCACCACTGGCTGCAGTCCACCTGCAGGGCTCTTGTGTGGCCTTCATTGACAATTTTAATCTGCTCTGGAACCGCTACTCTCTTTTTAAAGCTGACGGACTTCACCCAAACAAAGCCAGCTCACACCTCCTCACTACAAACATCCAACACACAGTACAGTACACGCCATGCAACTGACTATCAATAAATGACGATATCAATACAGCCGATTCCCAATCTTCCTCTATGGTTCCAGCACACCCAACTGTTTCCCCCACCAGCCCACCCTACCATCCAAAGGTCTGCTCCTCCATCCTCCCAGCTCTCTCTGTGATCAACAGCTCCCCCCACTGGCCTCATCCCTCGTTACCACATTCCCTGACATTGTCTGTCTTAAACAATACATGGAAGCTCTCAGCGCTGCCCGGTCCACCTATTACTCACACCTCATCCACTCAGGCTCATCCAACCCCAAGGCTCTCTTCTCTATAATAAACAAACTCCTCAAACCCAGTGACAACACCTCTCCCTCCTTCACAGTTAATAAATGCAACGCTTTTCTTTCATTCTTTCAATCAAAAATTGACACCATTTACAGCAGCTTCAACACTCTCACTGTCCCCTCTTCATCCCTACCCGCATCCCCTCGCCTCATCACCCAACCTCTGTCTCAGTTCTCCCCTGTTTTCCCAAATGAACTATCCATCATCACCTCTAGCATGAAGTCCTCCACCAGTATTCTCGACCCCATCCCATCCAGTCTTGTCAAAAACTGTCTCCCAGCCATCGCGCCACTCATAACCTCAATCATCAACTCCTCCCTCTGCTCTGGTTCAGTACCCAAAACTCTCAAACTGGCAGCCGTCACCCCTATCCTCAAGAAACCTGGACTCAATACGGACAGCATGTGCAACTTCCGCCCTATCTCCAACCTCCCCTTCCTCTCAAAAATACTGGAACGTGTTGTCGCCTTCCAGATCAAATGCCACCTCTCCTCCAATAACCTATTTGAACCATTCCAGTCCGGCTTCCATTCCCAGCACAGCACAGAAACAGCTCTCCTCAAAGTCACCAACGACCTCCTCCTCTCCTCAGACTCTGGCCTCCTCAACATCCTCATCCTCCTCGATCTCACTGCAGCCTTTGACACCATCAGCCACAGTATTCTTTTATCCTGCTTAGAACACTCACTCAACATCACTGGCACTGCTCTTTCCTGGTTAAAATCCTGCCTCACCGACAGACAACAGTTTATCAACATCAATAACTGCTCCTCCTCCATAGCTCCTTTGTCCCAAGGCGTCCCCCAGGGTTCGGTGCTTGGTCCTCTCCTGTTCATCATATACTTGCTCCCCCTTGGTAACATTATCCGCCAGCATGGTCTCCATTTCCACTGTTATGCCGATGACATCCAGATCTACATCTCCACCAATTCAATCACCACTGAAACCCGCTCTCCCCTAACGAACTACCTCAATGAAATAAAAACATGGATGCACACCAATTTCCTCTCTCTTAACTACGCAAAATCGGACATCATAATTATCGGCCCTAAATCTCTCACCAATTCCATTCACAACTTCTCCTTCACAATAGACAACTCCACTCTCTCCCCCTCCCCTCATATCCGCAATCTTGGAGTCATCTTTGACAGCCAGCTCTCCTTTGACCACCACGTCATCCAGCTCACAAGAAGCGCCTTCTTTCACCTCAAAAATATAGCCCGCCTCCGCCCACTACTCTCATTTTCTGCTGCTGAAACACTAATCCATGCATTCATCACATCCAGACTCGACTATTGCAACAGCATCCTTTACGGCACACCATCCAAAGTCCTTAATAAACTTCAATACATCCAAAACTCTGCTGCACGCCTCCTCACCCACACCCGGATATGCGAACACATCACCCCTGTCCTACAAAATCTCCACTGGCTCCCTGTCCCTTACCGTATCCAATTCAAAATCATTCTCCTCACACATAAAGCCCTTAACCACCAGGCCCCCTCCTACCTCACGGCTCTCCTTCACCCTCACACTCCTGCACGCAGCCTCCGTTCCTCAAAAGCCAACCTTCTATCTCCCCCACTTAGAACCAAGCACCGAACCTGGGGGGACAGAGCCTTCTCCATAGCTGCCCCCTCCCTCTGGAACTCACTCCCCACACACATTCAACACTGCACCGACCCTCCTACTTTCAAATCACTTATCAATCACCTCTTTAAACAAGCTTTTAATGTATGATTGTGATGTATTTTCTGTTTTCTGTAGTTTACCTTTATGTTGTTATCTTTATAATTTGTGTGTAATGCTGCGATGTCCGTTAGTCTGTTCTTCTGTGCATTCTTTATGTTTTAACCATTGTCTTTGAGTTTTTAAAAGCGCTTATAAATAAAATGCATTATTATTATTATCATTATTATTTTACATTCCTGTGGTACATAGCCTGCCAGTAAAGACAAATTGATCATATCTAATATAGAGTTGCTAACTAAGGGAAAGACTTCCTTAAACAGCTTGGTTGGGATTGGGTCTAAAAGACAGGTTGACGGCTTCGACGCAGAAAAAATGGAATATAGCTCTGAAAGGTCGATTGGAGAAAAACAGTCTAAACTAACATCTGGTCCTGGAACTGTCCCTGCCGTATCAGTCGTATCTGCACCAGGTAAGGGCAGGAGATTACTAATTTTGTCTCTGATGTCTACAAATTTGTGGTTGAAAAAGCTAGAGGGCTAAAGGAATACAAGGCTCAATGGAGCTATGACTCTCTGTCAGCCTGGCTACAGTGCTGAAAAGGTATCTAGGATTGCCTTTGTTTTCCTCGATTAGAGAGGAGTAGTAGGCAGCTCGAGCGTAACGTAGAGCCTTCATATATTTTCTATGACTATCCTGCCAGAATAAACGAGATTCTACCGTTTTGGTCGAGCGCCATATTCTTTCAAAATTCCACGACGATTGTTTTAGAGTATGGATTTCTGAGTTGAACCATGGAGCTCTTCTCCGCCGCTTGACAACCCTCCGTTCCAGGGGAGCAATCGAATCAAGAGTAACTCTCAGCGAATCCACTGCACTATCAACAAACTGATCTAGCTGAGAGGGACTAAAGCTATCATAAGAGTTTCCTACTGGGTTGAAGTGTAACGGATGTGGTCAGGGGGGTGAAGAAAACCAGACTTTGACTGTTTTCCAGCTTTTATTTTCTGCAGAAGACAAAAGAACATTCAATGTGCCTTCTGGACATTTGTTTTCTGCACCTCTGCTCCCTCAGCAATGCAAAACGGCACTGTCCGAGCTCAAAACACATTTATATTACATAGAAATACATTACAATCATCATTTCAATATTTTAACTATGTGTAAATATTTATTACCAAGAGCTGCTACAAATCGCTGAAAAACTACAGTTTTACAGTGTATATTAACAATAAATCTCATTAAAAAAACATGAGAAACAGTATACCAAATGGTAAAACAGTGACACCTAGTGGCCAAAATAAATGACAACATGCGGCTGTAAAACAAAACAGAAAGTATGAAAATACAAGGAAAAACATACCTGCAGAAGACAAAAGAACATTCAATGTGCCTTCTGGACATTTGTTTTCTGCACCTCTGCTCCTACACATGCAAAATAAATATTACTTCAACTGAGAATATCTGCGGCACTATGTCAATCACGTGACACAGGCGCTGTAGGATATTACACAATTCGCGCCAAAACCGCTACATTAAAACAGTCTCCAAAGTGATATAAAACTCTCAAAACCTAAACAAAATGACTGATTAACATCGTATTACTATCAGTTTATAAAATAAACTGAACATTACAACTTAAATCACTTATTTTCCGCTAAATAAATAAATAAGGTAAATAAGGTAATGATGCAGCAACGTTTTTACATACAACTTACCCTCAGCAATGCAAAACGGCACTGTGAGGGACAGACGGAAAGAGCTACGGTAACCCAGGAGGTACAGAAGCCGCAAAGTGCCAAAAAGGTAATTCTCAAAGGAAACATAAATTTGATAAAATAACAGTAAATATACATAACTCGTTAAGATAAAATTCACAAATACTTAACAGAAATAAATTATAAATGAAATCTCAAGTATAAATTGTAAACTGTACTCAAAAATAAAGTGCATTTTAACTCCGTTACAGAAACACGGTACTGAATCAAAAGCAGCTGAAATAGCTTCCTTAAATCTAGCTACAGCACTATCAGATAAACATCTAGAGAGCACATTTTTATTAAGCAGAGATAATTCTGGTCGGACAAAATCGAAAGTAATAAGGAAATGGTCTGATGGAACAGGATTTTCTAGAAAAACAGTAAGGTTTTGGATTTCAATGCCATAAGCTAAAACAAGATCCAGGGTATGGTTGAAACGATGAGTAGGTTCATTTACACCCTGGGTGAACCAACAGAGTCTAACAGTGACATGAAAGCTGTGCTAAGGCTATCATTATCAACATCCACTTGGATATTGAAGTCACCTACAACAATTATTCTATCACTACTAAGGACTAAATCTGATAAAAATTCTGCAAATTCAGATAGAAACTCAGAATATGGGCCAGGAGGGCGGTAAACTACAACAACTAGAACTGGCTGAAAGGTTCTTGAGACTGGATGTGAAAGACTAAGAACAAGGCTTTCAAAAGAAGAAAAATTCAGCTTTGGTCGAGGGTTAACTAGAAGACCAGAATCAAAAATAGCTGCTACTCCACCACCTTGTCCGGTGTCTCGAGGTATATGAGTATTAAAATGACTGGGAGGAGTGGATTCATTTAAACTAACATATTCATCTTGAAACAGCCAGGTTTCAGTCAAAAAAAGTAAATCATTATGCTGATCTGATATCAGATCATTCACTAAAAGAGACTTGGATGCTAAGGATCTAATGTTCAAAAGTCCGCAGTGAATCTTCTGATCTTTTAGCAAAATCGTATTCGTAGTTTTGATTCTAATGAGATTTTGACGATTTACGCCTTTTTTTTCTACGTTCAGTTCATGTATGAAGCCCACATCGTATGCTGGACACCACCTCGACAGCCAGCGGTTGAGTGATGACATGCGGCTATACGTATAAATGTACATAGTATATACATATACTATATGTCATCACTGGTCTGATTTGGGAGGGGTCCAGAGAACACTACGGAGTCCGACATCGTCTTAGCAAAAGTACACACGACTCCACATTAACCTTTGTGACTTCCGACTGGTGTAGTCGGGAGTCATTAGTACCGACATGAATTATGATTGTATCAAATCTACCTTTAGTCTTTGTCAGCAACTTTAAATGAGATGCGATGTCGCCCGCTCTGGCCCGGGTATACACCTAACTATGCCCGCTGACTTCGCTAGCTTCACGTTTCGGACTATGGAGTCTCCAATAATCAGAGTTTTATTCTCAGCGGGTGTGTCACTGAGTGGGGAAAATTTGTTTGAAACGTGAAGTGGTTGGTGGGGAACCGTGTGCTTCGATTTTCGACTATGCTTCCCTCGGACAGTAACCCAGCCACTGCCTCCTGGCTGCTCGGAAGCTACCGGGGGGGGGGAAGCCAAGCTATGTCGGCCCGCACGGGCTACAGGTGGCTGGCTAACTACTGCTGCATACGATGGCTCTGACTCAATGGTGCGGAGCCGTCTCTTTAACTCAGACACCCTCATCTCCAAAGCTAAAAATAAACTACATTTCTTACATGTATCATTATCACTAAAGGAGGACGAGGAGTAACTTAACATCTGACATGCAGAGCAAGAGAGAGCAGGAGAGGGAGAGACAGAAAAAGAAGCCATTGTAAAGCTAACTGCTAAGATAGGCTAAGAGTAGGTGTACAGTAACACAGTACAGAGAACAGAACAGAAAATGATGCAATACGCTCACCCGTAGTACGTGGCTCGCTGCTCAGGTGCTGCTCGCTGCTCAGGTGCTGCTTGCTGCTCAGGTGCTGCTAACAGGTGCTGCTAACAACATCGTATGGAAATAACTCCTAGTGGAAAAGGGCTTATTCAGTTTAATAAAAAAAAGAAACAGCCCTGCAGGGTGGCTTCAATCAAGCTTCAGCAGTATTTCGCTGAAGCTATTTAGAGTTCTGTGTTTAGGTCTGAGCCCAGCTGAACCAGTCAGTGTTTCAGATCTGTTTTGAAATCTCACACTAAAAAGATATTCTGTGAGTCTTTGAAGCTCAGTCTTATGAATAAAAATACATTTTGTTCTGGTCCTAGCATACTAAAAGGAGACCAAGGTTTTAACCTGTGGAAGCATGTTATTCCTCTCTTCTTGCAGTAAGATTTCAAAAGCTGTTGCACTCCTGAAAATATCTAGATCATTTCATGAGGACTGCTACGGATATTCTCCCGACTTGGCTGTTCTCATATGAACCTCACAGCTGGAGACGATCCCTGTCAGACAGGAGGGGGGGGTCTCCTGAGGTAAGACGTGATGTAAAAAAACAACGTACGTAGCAGTAGCAGATGCAACAATAGAGTCTGCTATATGATGCTATCATAAGAATGAGCCGTCCATTTTCATTCTTAAGTTGTCCAAAACTGAAGTTTTGTCATGGCCATTTCTGATCCCGGTCCTGCCTAGAATGTGACACAATGGTTTAAACCTACAACAATCTATCAAGGTTAGAACCAGGAATCCCTTTTAATTACCAAAGACATCTCAAAAACAAGATTCTGCGATTAATGTTAATTGTCAACTTATCTCTTTGATTTGGAAAGTCTGTTGGTACTCCTTTTCCTTGGCTTTGATGACACTCCATCATTATGCCCCTAGAAACAGCGGGTGGGCGGGACTGTCTCTCTTCCCCCATGTGGTGGCAGGACTAACGTTTAGAGAGGGAGTCGTTCACATGAAGAAAAAAAAAACACGTGTGAAAAATGTTTGAGCCTCTAAATGAAACATAAACCAGCAAAACCTTACCTTACCTTAAATCTGAACACCGTGCTCAGAACAACAAACCCAGAGGGAGTTTGTCTTCACCCTCTCATAACAATATATTTACATTGAATGTATTTGATTTCGCTTTATTTATATTCAAAATGTCAGATATTAGACCTTTAAGAAGTTCAACAAAGAGCCCCTCCACAATCAAACGCTTACATTCAGACCCTTCTTTGGTCTTTTTGGGGTTTCAGAGTGAATCTAAGAACATGTGCATGATTCATGGTTACATAATGGTATGTGCTTCACAGGACCAGATCTCCTGCCTACAGTGACATACAAGTGTTTTCACTTATTCTGATTAGACCAACGTAGGGACGGTGCACACAGGACACACCATGTCTGCAGGAAAGGACAGGCCCAGAGCTTTTGCTGTTGTTTGGATGCTGACTAAACACAGCAGCTTAATCAGATGATCAGAGAGGACTTAATTTCAGATCAGGGTGTCTGTAACCAAATCAAGATACAAAAAAAAACATGTGCAGAGAAAATACAACAAAAGCAACACAAAGACACAGCTTTTAATCTTAGTTTGGATCCACATGTTTTGATAGCTATGATAGTTCTTTAACCAATAGGCCAATTTAAAATCTTCACAATCTCCTCCTCTCAATTTTTTTATTTCTCAGATGAGATTCTCTGGAAGTACAACCCAGACTTGTCTCCTCATCGGTCTGTGCGTCCAATTAAACAACAACTGTCTTTGGTTTCAAACATCCCCAGTCCCCAATTTTTCCCCACCCGAAAAACCTGAACCTACAACTGGAAAACTTTTAACTGTGTTTACAAATACAATTTTCCAACTTGTATAGTATGCTTCTGATTTTGCTTTCCATTTTATTTGGAGCTCCGTCCACTTGTAAATTTAGAACCAAAGAAGCATTTATAACCATTTCTGGGCGGCTGTGGCTCAGTTGGTAGGGTCGGTCGCCTCTCAACCGGAAGGTCCCCAGCCACATGTCCGATGTGTCCTTGGGCAAGACACTTAGACCCCAAATTGCACCCGCTGCATAGTCAGT
The DNA here is from genome assembly GCF_963930695.1 of Labrus bergylta. NCBI lineage: Eukaryota > Metazoa > Chordata > Actinopteri > Labriformes > Labridae > Labrus > Labrus bergylta. The sequence continues at coordinate 23,476,152 of NC_089199.1, forward strand.
GCTTCATGCATGTTTATGAATGGGATTAGTTACTCCTGGTGGACACTTTACACAGCAGCCTCTACCTGCGACCTGCGGTGTAAAAGCACTTTGAGGAGTCAGAAGACTAGAAAATAAATATACAAGTCCATTTATAATTTCCCAAGTCCAGTTACCTTTGGATTAAAGTTTGTGAAGGTTCTCAGTAATCCAGGTCATGATAATTCAGACACAACTCAGATTTAAAGGGAATAGAACTACCCTGTTAGGCCCGTGCTCAAGATAAGATCCAGTTCGGCCAACACTACCCATGAAACCCAATTAATTTATTACACTGACTTAAATCATGTATATCATCCTCTGCATTAGAAGAGAATGGAAGACGCCTCTGCCAAGGCCCACACTCCAGTCTCATATGATTCATTTTGTGTTATAAATGTTGTCAAATGATAAATGCATGTTTGTGAATCCAAACTGCATCTGCTCATAACTCAGTTGAACTTTTCATTGGCCCAAGCTACTAAAACTCAACCAACTCAACCAAGTTTCTAGTAGTTATTCTGGGATCCTGTTGACAGTCAGACGGCACAGAGAGCACAAGCTCCTTGGCTGAAGTTATAATGAACCCTAAAGGTTTACTCGAATCCCTTTCAGACTAATACTGCTCCCAGAAGGGATGCATGTCTCTCTTAATGGAAGTGGAGCCACAACAATTTAAACACCAGTCGGAGGTGGACTCACGAACAGGTCTGCATGTTTTCATAGGCCGATTACACCTCCATTTATTATGCCTATAGGCCTCTACTAATAACATGCCAGATGTTGAAAGAAACACATTGCCTATAATGACACACGGCAGCTCCAGTGGAGAACAAAAAGGAATGTGATTTTTTTCGAGACGTGAGTATTATGACTTATGGAGTCTTATTAGTTTGAGTTTATTTGAAATACATGTCAGAAGTGAGTTATGAATATTTAGATAATAAATTTGTCTTTCAGTGCAAATTCACTTTGTAGGTTTTCATCAAAGTGTTACTTTATATCACCACGAGAGTCCTTTGGAGTTCCATTTGAAAGGCTTCATAACTGTTTACTTGTTTCTGTAATTCTGTTAATGTTCTACGAGACATTTGGTGAGTTGAATAATATGATGGTTTGGAGAGCTTTGTTCCATTCAGTGTAATATAATAAACGAACAAACCCAAACAGCCAATCCAAGCAGTCTGTTGGAAACCGCACTCCTGCCAACACTGCCAAACAGAGTTCACAATGACATCAATTTCCTGAGAGTCAGAATCCAGCTCTACCTGTGTGAGTGCCGAGACAAACCGCTAAACTGTGAAGACACGATCTATCTTGGAAAATATAAAGTCGTTTGAATTGTGACAGATCTCCCACACTCACGGCACATCTAGCTGACTGTGGATGTTGAGATTTAGCCAGTTTCCTCCTGTCAACACCATGGAGAGTCACTAAATGAGGCCTGAATGATGAGGCGCCTGATCCAATATGAAAGCAGGATTTGTCAGTCATCGAGCTGAGGGGCAGCTGGTGTGAACGTTTCCTTTTTTTCCGGGAAAACCTCCTGTGACGATCTAAGCAGAGTCCCAGTTCAGGAGCTGGATGCTGGACTGAAGTCCAGCTCAAGTGAGCAATTACTGATCTGGAGAGGTCCTTCCAAAGTCAACTGAGTCCTTTGAAGGAGGCCAAGAAAGCGTTGAGAAAAGGGTTAGAAGGATACATTTATTTGTCATGTTTTTAATGGTGCATTCAGGCAAAGGTGGCAAAATGACACACTATCAACACACTCACTCTTGGTACTTGTGTAGATAAGGCCTCTGGTAAAACTAGAAGTAGTGATTTACTTACCTAAAAGAGAAAAAGTACAGGCTTCACAATGCAATCACAGTATAACAGTAAAAGTTGCCTCCAAAAGACATTACTAAGAGCTTTTAGGTACAAAAATTAACAAACCACACAAGTCTGGATTTGTTTGGACCAGAGAAGGTTGGCGGTTTTAAGGCACCCCCCCACACGGCCGTTTTGGACGCCCCATGGTTTGCCAGGGAAACAGCAAACCAACAGGTGTATCAGCCATAGAAGCAACAAGCATCCATGTTTCTAATAATCACAGTGTGCTCAAACTAGGATCAATATTAGAGATGCTTTTGAAAAATGGAGAGAGGTTAGAACGCAGAAAGGTTTACAGACCGATGCAGAGCCGGCTAAACACTGAAGCTTCAGTGTCCACCACATGGCAACCTGCGTAAGCATCGACTCTAGAGAGGAGGGGGCGGGGGGAGACAGATCTCTGCAATGTTTTTAATTTGGACTGCAGTACCCATTTTAAACTCTAGGTGTCAGAGTTACATATTGCTCCTTTAATTTCAGTTGTTCCCCTCACCTCACCTGACCCCACTGCTAAGGGTTAGCTTGATACTGAAAAAAGGTCTTCTGCTAATTAAAATTGTTAGAGAAGGTGTCCTGATGGTCCATAATGCTCTGTTTTGAATTGACTGCCTTCAACGGCTAGCTTACTTTCTGCCACCAATTGGGATCTGCCCACAAAATACGTCACTTGTACAAACACCAAAATGATTTATTAAAACCAGTGACTTTGACTGGTTTAAATTAGGGGTGTGAACAGTTACAAAAAATTGTAAACGGTTACGCGACGAAATTTTTTACGTGTACACGGATAACCGTTTTTTTTTTTTTTTTTTTAATTATATACAACTATACAACCAATGGAGGGTGCGGCCACTTTTCTGAAGGATTCTTCCGCATCACTGCCGCCACTCAAAGTTGTCAGACAGATACAACTGTGCTTTATAAAGTAGGCTATATAAGTAACACAGAAAACTTGCCATAGAAGTTATACGAGCAGGGTATGTCTGTCCGTGAATGGCTCAGTGCGCATGTGTGTGGGGGAGCGAGTGAGGAGAGAGAGAGAACGAGGCGAGTGTGTGTTTTCGGCAGGTGTGTGCGAGAGGCACGTTATGATGCCGGGGACCGGAGCAGAATAAGCAGGAGAAATCAGAGTCATGATGTTAAGTGTATGTACAGTCCTGTGCGCCCTGACCACGGTTGGAACGTGAAGCAGGAAGGTTAACACTCCGCTTAGTAATATGTTTAAATTCAGCAGGTTGTCTCGTCTGATCTGAGGTCGTAGTCGAATGGGCCTGACCTGATTTATCACGTGCATTTGTGAGCGCAGTAACGTTGTCAAAGTGGAACATTTGTAGCTTTATTCATCTCTAAATAAACAGTGTCTCTAAAACATTAAAAAAATTAAATTAAATAAAAAAGAAAAAAAAAAAGAAAATGGTTTTCGTTTACTGATTTTTTTTCTAAACGGTTATGATTTACTAACCAGTGACGCGTGTACACCTCTAGTTTAAAATATCATGATCAGTCAATTATCATTACTTTACCCTCCCTTTAATATTACACATACTTTTACCATAATAATTGGCACTGTAGCCACATGTCTTTCTCCATCTCTTTCTTTCTGCATCTCCTTCCATCCGACTTTCTCAGCCCAGCAGTCCCAGCAGATGGCTGTTCAACATGAGTCTGGTTCTGCTAGAGATGTCTGTTCTCTCTTGCTTCATCATCATCTTGGTTCATGGATACAACCAAAATCAATATTTTCCATGTGTTATTGCCACATCTGTTTGGGTTGAAAATTGTCTTAAGGTTGGTAAGGTCAGGCTCGATGATGCACAACAAAAACGCCCTAGAAGTATCAAGTCTGACACGACAATTGAGGTAGTAAAAAGTACAGATGCTTGGGTTAAAAACTGGGATTATACAGTAGTTGAAATAGGTTAGGAAATAAAGCTCAAATAAAAACCTAAAAACTCTAAAGTACAATAACAGGATATTTTGAACTTTGCTACCTACAGCCTTGACATTAGAATGACCCTCACAAAGTCAAGAAACACAACCTCTCATCTTATTGACCAGATGTTTGTTTCCAGGTGTCCAATAAAACAAATGGAAAAACCATTACCTGTGAAGTAAACAATGAGGTCTGTTCTGTCTGTCTCTGATCTATGACAAGGTGCTACAGATGGATTCAACCCTTGAATGGATTTTATCTGTTTTGTAAGTTGACAATCGTGTGTGAAAGTGAAAAAGAACAGCTTGCCAGTTCTACTGAAAATGATGCTAATTGACTTTCTGAAAAGCCCAAAAGTATACCTCTGTGATGCTTCATCGCTCATACTTAGAGGATGAGCAATGTGTCACGGAATTTGAGCTGCACGGTTTGATGGGCCTTTTTGAGCCACCCGGGTCTGGTCAGTGTCCTCAGACAGCTCATTATCCCCCCCCCTCGGAGGCTGGAGTCCCACCAGATCTACATCTGCAGCTACACTGGCAGCCATCCTCAGGTCTTGGCCGTCCTTTTGAACAACTGTTAGAGCGCGGAGCCCATTGTATTATATCTGGTAACAAAAGAAACAATCTCTCAAAATGAAAATTGAAGGCAGACCTTGGAACACGTCTTGGCTCATGGGTGTAATTATGAGAAGGGCAGAAATCCAACAAGCTGTGTTTGAAAAGCAAGACACTGACACTTTATTGTCTTTTCTTCCATGAGCTGATTGGTGCATCTACCATCTGGATGACCCCCATATTGTTTATGAGGAATTTTATACGGCTCGATTTTATACGAATAAAATGCTCAAATTGAAACTTCAAAACAGGTCAGTGAACTCCAACATGACACATACTGTAGGAGCTCTATCAGATCGGCCCCCCCTGTGGCTAGCACATGCTCATGTTGGGAAACTCCTCGGCCAGATAATTCAGCAGTGGAAACCAAAAACAGAGAGACGTATCTGTGTCAAACATTTTGCTGAAAGCCTATATATATAAATGATCTTCATTTGAGCAGTTATCATTGTCATATGCTGGATTCGATATCAATAAATCCGCTTTATTTGCTTTTGTGACACTAGACTTCATATTCAATTTCAGCGACCATCAGTCAGACTCATATGCAGCTATTTTGAGTTTATTCCCCCCCACTTGTTATTGGAACTCTTTCTGCTTTAGGGGCTGAAGTTATGAGTTATCATCAAAAGTTTGAATTTTGGCCTCTTATATGTCACAATCTGCTGGTATTTATATTTCATATGACAGTGTTTTGTGGCTGTTTTGTGCAGTCATCAGCTTGGTAAATTATTATGGGTGACCTATTATTTCATGGTATTTTATAGAGCAAACAGTTCATTGAAAAGAATTCCCATCAATGAGAAGTAAAAATGCAGTCCTTGAAATGTCTCCGTCTTTTAGCCCATTCCCAGATTTGACATGCTCATTGCCTCCTTAACACTTTTTTCTCCCTTCGCTCTGCTCCTCCCTTCTGACCTCTCAACACCTCATGATGTTATGGTCGCAGGTTATCCTTTGGGACAGGAGGCAGTAATGTCACACATTATAAAGACACTGGGTAGACTCGTCCTGGACCAGGTCCCTCTAGGATCTCCTCCAGTTTGCACACAGCCATCAGGGGCCCCCTAAACTGTAAAAAAAAAACTAGTTGTTATAACTTAAAAAAGTTAGTGTCAGGGCTGTCTTAAAATGTTAAGTTAACTGAACTAATAAAGGTAAGTTGAGATAAATTTGTGATTATTCTAAAGAAATACAGTTTCCTAACACACAGTCTTGATTTAGTTCAGTCATTTTTTTCTGGAATTGCAAAACATCATTGTTTGTCTCTTATCCATAGTTATCTCGGTTTCCCGTGTGGCTCCATGCAGCTAAAAGCGGCCAGTCCAGCACTTCCTGGGTATTTATCAGATTGATATCAGATGTCATCGCTGACATCACTGGGGCGGATCATCTGAAGGGGATTTATTTCTGAGAAATGTTTTCTTTCTAATCATTTCTTTCATGTTTAAGTCACTGGTACAATGTGATTTAATTATTTAAAGTTAATTTAGTTGAGTAAATGATATGAGGTCAATTTAAGGGTTTATTTAGATTTCTTTGCTTTGAGAGAAAAGTGTAAACCCACTGTTTGAGTTGTGCTGCACCCAGCTGCGGCTATTTTTTTAATGGGGCCGTGTATAAAGCCAGGAGACATTTGTTCTTGCATCAGGGGAGGTGAGGATGTGCTGCCTAGTTGGATTTAGTCATGCAGTAAGTTGCCTTATGTACATTGAACTTTTGTTGTTTTGTTAAGTTAACACATGTTGGTTTAATCACTGTAAATATCTCTTGGAAAAATGTCATCTTCTGAGTTGCCTTTCTACCACCTTCCTACACACTTGTGCTAACTACTTTAAAAACATTGAAATTGACATTGCTTTCCATGTATCTAGCTCCGTGAAATGGTGCTGTGGAGCAACGTCGAGCTTCTCACCAACCAGAGCGGTCAGTGGTCTCAGAGGTGTGTCAAGGGAGGAGACTGGGAGCGGCTTGTACCAGGTGGACACACTGGTCCAAATTTCACTGCCACTGAGGTAATGCATGTCAACATTAACATAACTTGTAGCGAGAATCTATGGGGGCATCTTTCCCTCTGACTTTCAAAAATACACACCCAAATGTTTTATTTACTTTTAAAAAACCTTTTACATGCTCTATTAATCGTCCTGTGTAATTGAGACAGAGGAGACGTGGCACCTCTCCAAATTCCAAGCTTTGACAATAAAGAGCAATCGATCAACGTGAACTATAGTGTGCTGATTTGTAATTGTGGAAATAATGTAATTATGCTAATATCTGCAGATATTATCGGCTGGCTGATTTATCGGTCGAGCTCTGGATGATAGTGTAATTAGATGTGCAGCCTTTGTATGCAACTGACATATAACCGCATAGTCTACACACTCTTAGAAATTTCCCTGTTAAAAAAAACGGTAAACAACTGGCAGTAGGGTTGCCAGAAGGTTACTTTAAAATTAATGGTATCTTGCTGTTGCTGAAATTTACAGTTTGCTACTGTTTTTGTAAATACAGCAAAAAGCTGTTATTTTAAACCTTAACAGGAAAATACTGTTGGAAGGATTACACCTAACTGTTGATTAATTTATTTCTATTAAGATGGACACAATAGAACACATTGTAAACCTAGTGATTTGATAAATTACTCCTTGCATGTCATGTTATAAAGCACCATGTTTTAATATGATAAATAAATATTACCTTTGAAATTGCAACTTAAAATGTTAAGACAAATAATAAAACTTCAAAGTGTCTTCTTAAACCATGTCTGTCTTTATTGAAACTTTGACAAACTTCAAAAATAGTTTTTGAAAAAAGAAAATAAACTTTAAAAACATAAAGGTTGAATGGCCAAAATTTTAAAAATAAAATACTCACACAAATATTTACATTGAGGCATTTAGCAGAGGCCTTTCGAGAGCAATGCAAAAAACAGTTTTGGTACAGAAATGAAAAAAATTCCATGTGAGAGTTCATAACTGAATAAACCTGTCCTTGGAGCGAAACTGGGTCCCTTGATCTCTAGCTCTCTCTGATTTCTCCTGCCAGACTGATACGGGCTCAAGTATTCTGTAAAGGCAAAAAAAACAAAAGCAGCTCCAGCTGAACAGTGAACATTAACATATGGACAATCCTTTCTGAATATTCTCCATATACAAATAAGTAAAGTAAAAGTATGAAGTAGAACTAGTATGAATAAAAATAAGTCCTGGAATTACTGAATTCCATGAATTCAGGATGTATGGCATCAACTTAATGTCAAAATAGTTTTAAAAAACCTGTCCCCTTCTGGGTCTGTTAGTACTAGCTGAGGCTGGATGTGGGTAAACTAAGTCTGTTCTTAAGCTGATCTTCTCTAGTGACAAACCTCAGAAAAGCACCTGTAAATTTGATAAGAAATACTATTATTAGTTTTATCAGCTGCTTCAGGCCCATTCAGATAGGCTCTCAAGATTCATTTTTATACATTTTCAAGTAATGTATTTTATACTATAGTCATATTGCTACTCATACCCAGCTACAAATTAATTTCTAATTTGATATTTAATCAACAGTCAGTGTCAGTTGACGCTAAAACAAAGAAAAAGTGACTTTTTATGTTAGCTAACGTTACCATTCCAGTATCACCAGGCAAGTCAAGTTCATTTGTATAGCCCACTTAGTTATTAACCAAATTACATGAACATTTTTTTTCCCCCCATTAAGCAACTGTTAAGATCTGTATTTCAAGCTAATGTTAGCTAGAAAAGAATTCACTCACTGCGTGTGTCTGCTTGCAGAGTTTCTGTGTCATTTCAAAATCTAGCAAAAGTTAATCCCACAAATGACTTCAAACTTAGTAAGTGAGGTTTTTTGCCTATGCTAACTAGCAAAGCAGTAAGGCACTTGCCTCTTAATTGTCAGGATGGAGATGGATGACAATCTGACAAATCCAAATCCACTGTCCTTTCAACCATGTGGTCTCAACCTCTTGTTCCCAAAATGCAATGCAAAAAATACAGTAGATTACCGTTTTGTTTCCTTCAAGCAATAATACAGTAAAATATTGTTATAAACCGTTATAATACAATTATGTCCTGTATTTAAACATAACAGGATCATACTGTAGAAATGTCCTTGTAAATTTACAGCAATTTGTTAGACTGCAGGCTGATCTGAACCAATCACAGTAAAATGTACACATGCTGAGTGAGAAAGCATTGCTTTTCTGCAAAAATAAAACTTTCTTGCGATAAATTCTGACTATAGCGATGTGATTGTTGCAAATCCTTTCATTGGGATAACGATGCATCTGCACTTACTTGCACGACCCTATAGCCTACCCTGACCTATGTTTTAATTTTGTTCTTTTTAAGGAGGATAATTATGATTCCAAAAAGGTGGAGAATCTCAAGTACCTGGTGTCCCACCTCCGTCAGCTCCTGGACCTGCACAAGAAACCCGACTGCAGACTTTCACTTTCAGTCTTTGAGAAGGTGGGTCTCATGATGAGATACGAGATATTCATATCTACTTCTAACAGTAAAGTAGTCATGGTTTAATGTTTAACCTTATAAAGCAAATAGGACTAATAAAAACAAACATATTTAGTACCACTTTTAGTGTGCAAGTTTTATTTTAAGACAGAGAATATATCTTTTCTGCCTCGTCCGTCTTATATGTTTATCACTGATGTTTTTCTGACTGCATTGTAAACTGGTTTTGGCTGTAATCATTGTAATTGAACTGACTTTGACAGGGACGTGTACGGAGTGTGGAGTTCTTCATGCTGGACTAATAGAGCTCCAGAGCTGATGGCCGCCACAGAGGAGAGCTGTATCCTGCCTGGTGACAAGCTTCTTCTACAGCACATCAAGGTAAGACAACACCACTGCTGGAACATTAACCCTTGTGCCCTCCTCAAATGAATTTATATTTTTCTGCTGTGAAGTTAAACAACTTCTGACTTGCTCAAAACTAGCAAGTCAGTCACTCAAAACTACTTAGTCTTTCACTACTGTGAAAGACTAAGTTGATTTGATTGCATTAGTCTTTTTTACCCTCTGGACACACAAAATCTGCAATAAAATCATCAATATTTGCTTTTGTATTTTGCTGTTTTTTCTGCTTTCTTTTCTACTCTTTTACGGCTTTTGACGGCAGACTGAAAGTGAGAGTCTCAGGGGGCTGGTGGGAGACGTTTCTCGCGTAAAAATGAGAGATGGGTGTGCCGGAATTATTGTGAATTAGTAGTCATGTTTTTGTAATAATTTTAATGGTTGCTAGGATGGATAGTGGGAGGTTCATCCAGTGGTAGAGATCATCAACTATTGTTTTCATTAGTGGACTGAGGGTGCATCCGAATTGCCAAGTACCTTCTCAATCTGTCAGTAGGCAGTAGGCAGTACCTACTATCTGTGCTGTATACTGTTTAGTATCTACTATTCAGTAGGCGCGCACAGTAGTCAGATATTTGTTCCTACTTAGTCTGATTCATTCAGTATGGAAGTGACGTCATTTGCGTTTCCCGAACTGGCCGCATACACCCTTTTTTTTTGTTTGTTTTGTTTAGCTTTATTCAAGAAGAGTAATGCGCATCCCATCTGGAGAGTTTACCTCTTGAAACAGAGCCTGACGGTGTTCTTGTTTTTGAGATGTGGAAATAACTGAATGTCCTTCTGCACCTTAAGACAAAATGTTTCCATTTATTTTTACGACACTGGAGTGTTTCTAACTTTTCACAACTATTTGGCTTTCCATGTTGCCCTGCATCTGTTTCTTCAATCCTTCTCTGAATAAGATGTGTGTCTCCTTTTTACTGTGTCTTCGTTTTACTTCTGCGGGCTGAAAGTCATTTATCATTTTGTCATTTTGCTCAATTACAGTAACATACAATAAGTCTTACAGTACAATGGTTCATAATGAAGCTGACCTTACAACTGCAGTGAGTGGATACAGTTTGTTTTTGTAAGAATCTGTTGGTCCGACTCTGACAAAGAACATTTCATAACTCAGACACACCTCTTCTGTTCTGTGATCCCCCTCCACTCCTCATCCCCACCACACATGAACACCCTCAGCTACAAACTTTAAATCTATAACCCTAACCCTTTTTGTCTTCACACACAAACAGCTGCAAGGTGGTCTGTTGGCATGAGATGCTCCTTCATATTTTGCGTAACCTCACACGCACAGGTGTCTTTTTTGAGGTTTTATGTGGTTGTTTCTTAAACACATCATAAAAATGACTCTGTTCTATGCTGAACTCATCCTCAGATTGAAGCTAAAAAACCAGTCGGGTTGTTTAAGTTGCAGAATTCCCCTACAATGAACTCCTAAAGTTATAGAGTTGCACATGTGGGTGGATGTGGTTCAGTTGGAAGAGTCGGTCGTCTCTCAACTGGAGGTCGGGGTTTCGATCCCCATCTCCTGCAGCTACATGTCCAATGTGTTCTTGGGCATGACACTTAAAGATACAATATCCACCACCAGGAGGCTCTCTTCCAACAATTTACCATTTCCTTGTTAGCTTATCTGTGAGCCTCAGCAACTTGCAGATATCTATCAAATATGTCTCATATATTACTGCAAACATTTAGACTGTTATCTTTGCAGATCAAAGTCCCTACTGCCCAGCAAGAAGAAAGAGGGACCTTAAAAAACCTCTATAAGGAGAGTTCCACTCAACAATGGAAAAACTCTGCTTATCGTCCATTTTTGAACCAAGTGCATAAAATACATCCAGATTGTTGCTCTCTTTGCACAACATTAATCATTTTGAAATACTGGACCAGAGTTTGACAAATTGAATAAAGCAGATTTTATTTTCACTGTGATGGGCGGCCAATAAATTCTCCACATTCATCTTCAGTATGTAACGATTAAGAGAAAAAGCCAAGGGCTGCCGGCAGGAAAGCGATAGAAAACATAAAAAAAAAAATTGTGCTTTGAGTCAGAGAAGAAGAAAACCAAGACTTTTTCAAATTGCCAGTTCAAGCTGCAGTGGTGAAACATGGGACCTCTTCTGATAGGCTGTCTGCAGAATTTCAAGTACCAGCGACCTAAATTAAAAGCTCTCTCTCTCTCTGATGTTTCTGTCCAAAGCTATCAGCACCTTGCGTCATATTTTGGGAACAATTACAATCTACCTTCAGGTTCAAAAATAAGGAAAAGAAAGATATGAGATTGATTTGCTCCCATGTACAAATCTGCTGAATCACCTCTTTTTTTCCCGGAGCTTCCTTCTCATCTGTTTTGTCTTTATAACCGTTTATTGTAGTTTTCCTCCTGATAGACTGCTGTGTCGCAGGCCAGGAAATTGTGCATTTGGTAGGTTCGTTGAACTTTGCAAAAAATCGTCTTGGTTTTTGAACAGTAACCTGGATACATAATAATGTCCCTCAGATGCATTAAAGCCAGAGAAAGGCCCCTTGTCCACCTAGCGTGTTTTTTTTTTTTTCTGAGCGCCAGCATAATTTTTCAATTGCTTTCAATGAGTAGAGAGCGTCTGCAGCAGAAAGCGGCTGCCCTGACAAAAGGAGCAGGGCCCATCATTTTTTTTGTGCAGCCGTGCTGAGAGCTTAAAGTTGAAATATTTAATCTTTTCAGAAAGGCGCTGTCGACGTCACAGGCGCTATTTTCAAAACGTATGATATTTTCTGTATTTTTGCCGCCTACTGATCGTGTCTTGTACCCTCAAACTTTGCTGCTCGGGTCAAAAACACTTGCAAATAATGAACATGCAGTAAAAAGCAACGGAGAACTGTGGGTCATAAAGCGGCTGTTGTCGACAGACTGTTGTCATAGAGACAGGGCGGACGTGCAGCGTTACATGCAAGCGCTCCCCAGTGCACAGTCAGTGCTTTTCTCACACTTTACGCCCTCACACTTTTTAGCCTGATATTTCAAACTGCTCCTCCCTGAACCGCAGACCTCCTCGGCATGCGTGGTCAGGCTGTGTGTGTCGGCCTCCTGCAGAGCACTCAGACGCATCATGTGTCTTCTGTCTGAGCCGACACCATGGAGAACTCACCATGAAACTGATTCAGGGAAGGGTTTTACCCCCACGATTACTGCTGCGGCCTCTACCACCACTTTCAATTATGTTTTCTTCTGCTAAGGCCTCTTGATGTGACAGCTCAACGTTTTTCTTAGATTTAAGTCTTGGTACATTTACTATGAAGGGATAATCTACAGCGGGTGGGTTGTGTAATCTAAAAGGAACATAACCTGTTCACTGACTTTACATTATTACACGCTTACTTCCTTAAGATATCAATGATTTGTTTAAAGATTTATTTTAATTTTATGAGGGTGGGGAATGACATAAGGAATGACATGTGGGACAGGAGCCACAGGACTCAAACACCACCCATCTGCTTGGAGGACTATAGCAAACATTCAGCTATAGTCCCTAAAATAAAGGTGATGGAGAATTTGAGAGCCCCACTGTTCCTGTAGGTGGTTAAGGCCAACGATAGGGGCATTACTATTTGTTAGAAAACAGAAATATCTTCATCAGGTTAAAGGTCACATATTGTCCTCCTCTTTAACCAGTGTAAATAAGTGTCAGAGCTCCCCAAAACACGTGTGTGAAGTTTCTTGTTCTAAATCCACTCTGATCCTGTATTTGATCATGCCTATAAACCCCTCTATTTCAGCCCTGCTCAGAACAGGTTGTTTCTGTGTCTGTAGCTTTAAATATGTAAATGAGCTGTGTGTGACCATGCCCCCTCTCTGGAACGGCTTAGCGTGGCTCGGGTTTTCAATTCCATGTCCTATTCATATTTACAGATGTTCCAAACGCATCACAGATTTACGCAAGTTCCTTGAATGCACAACCTGCAGGCTTGCTGTACCCTCTGAAGCATCGGCAGAATTAAGTTTTTCACCGCAATTTCTACAGACTGTGCAGTAAAATAGACACATAAAAAGGAAGCTGTTAGACATGAAGATGAATAAGATACGTTTATGAGCTGTTTCCAAGAGTTAAAAAGCTTTTAGTGAAGCTGGCAGTTTTGCCAGTTACAGTGTAGGAGAAGTTCACAGGCAGAAACTCTGAAGGTGTTCTCACCTTTAATGTGGATATCCTGGTGAGTTAGCTGTTCAAATTAGCTGACTAGCATGCAAAATGTTTCAGTTGTATTTAATTTGAATTCAAGATGTCATAGAACTAAAACCAGTCAGAACATTTGGTGCAAAATGAAGTTTGGATGTAATGTGGTCTGTGTTTAATGAGCTGTTTAGCCGCTCACGTGGGTTTACCTAACTGGTAAGCCTAGCGCACAATGTAATTTTTTCCATGTGATGAAGTCACTTGGGACACAAATTGATAAAAAACTGTCACTTAGTGCATATGTTATTGTTGTGTTAAAATTTGAATTTAAACTGTGAAGTAACTGCTCTGCACACTTGTGCACACTTTTTTTTTTTTTGAGGGACGATCAACCGCCGTTCAGCTCTTTGCTGCTTGAGGGTGCTGTCATCTCATCTGGATGCTGATCTGCAGATAATGTGCTGTTCCAAAGGGCAGTAGGAAGCACATATGGAGTCTAACTGAAAGGATTTTTATTTGCACTTTCGTTTTTCCTGAGATCTCAGTATTTTTTGTTTTAGGCCTAAAATCTAACATCAAAGGAACTCTCTTTTGATAACCGAAAAACAAAGTTGAAACGGACAGACTGAAACCTTTAAAGGGGATTTAATTCATTTTGTTACAAAGGTATTTTTTCTATCTTGTCTTTTCATTTTGTTTAATTTAAGACATATGGAAGAGGTATTTTTTATTTAAAGTGCATACATATTTCATATATGTGAACAGGAAAAGAACGGTAATTAAACCTCTTAAATACATTTCTCTTTTATATCCATACATCGGTGTTGTGTGTGTTTGTGTGGACTGGAGGTCTTACTGCTCTTTATAGAGTCTGCTACTACCAATCTCCTTAAACAACCTAGCGAATAACAAGATTTGAGTAACCTGAACAACTGAAACTCTAACATTCTGAAACTGTTAATTTAGAGATCATTTGATATTGATACTTAAACTATTTGATCCAGAGTCTTCTGAATTGACAACCTATTTTAGGTTTAACCCCACCCCCCGGTTAGAGGAGTTATATTTACATATTGTTATGGAGAAACAGAGTCAGGTTTTCTGGCACAACTTCACCAACTACCTCGTCGGTTAGTGCATCGCATTCACCAAAAACTGTCTGTCATTTAATTATACAAGAGAGAAAACTGGTTATATAAATATATATTGTTTGACTGACTGAAAAACAGTCACAGAACAAATATTATCTGATCGTCTTTAGACTTGCAGAAAGATTTGAAGAGCTTGTCCTTTCTGTTCAGCTTTGGGCTTCTTTCTTGTCGCCACTCTCCGTCTGCTGCTGGTGACGAGGTCATAGTGACACTCAGCACATATCAAACTGACAGTGAGGTATAACGTTGCAATCCAAGGAGCTGGAGGGTGAGAGTGTGTGGTAGAGAGTTTATGAAACTTTAATTTGTGTTCTGGTCATGAATGAAAAGCAGTTTTTTTGTTTTGTTTTTCAGGGACTGAGATGGATAATAACGAGGTCAACAGGCTGGCCGTTTCAGTTTCACAAAGACGTTTGCACCCCCCGCTGTGCATTTTGATATGTTGAGTGCGACGTGGGTATGTTAACTGCTTTGTCATGTCGGTGTGCTGGTGGTGCTGCATCAATGTGTGAATGTTTTGTGTCTCTGGGCCGCCACCACAAATAAACATTCCTGTCAGTTTGTTGACAGTCCTCTTTAAGTCCAGAAAGATGTGCATGTCCACAACTCTTCTAATTGTTCTCTTTGTTTCTTAACTTCGCTGCTTTCAGTCTCTTTCTCTGAGTCACAGGCTGCTTTTGAATCTCTGTGTAGTACTTACTGCATATTGCATAGTCAATGGACAGTAGTTTGTACTATGACTGCCAGTCGGTGGTTGTCAAGGAGATCACCAAGGAGATCTTCGTCCGTCGGTCCAAGGCGATCGTCGTCCAATTCAACATGTTGAATCAGTGTCGGTCTTCATCGGCGCGGTTGGTTTGAGGAATCTCTCTGATTGGCTGTTCAGCTAAGCGACTCATTGCATGAAAAGAAAAATTGGAGTGAAGAAAGCAAGTGAATGACTTCAACTTTTTATCATTATTCTGGATTAGAAGTACCCATGACATGAGTGGTGAGCGACAGCAGTGTGAAAATGTTCTTCTCGTATCATAACAATGCTTTATTTATCCGCATTCTTCTTCGTCCTCGTCCTCTTCTTGTTTCCTTTTTTCGGAATGACGATTACAGACTAGCGCCCCCTGCTGGCATGGAGAGTTATTTCCTCTCATGCATGCGCAGAACGTCTGTGGTGGTTGGCCGTCGGCTGTAGTCTTTGCGGTGTGTTCTAGTGCAACGTTTTTTACCAAGACGTGAGGCGACGCTACAGTCGACTTTTGTCACCACTAGTTCCTTGCTGTCTTCTTGGTGTGTAAGGGCCTTAAGCTGGTTTCCCGTCTTTGAGTGAGGACCTAAGCCTCAACCCAACTGACAGCTGCAGCGTAGCGTCCACTTACAGTCTGAACAAAAGCTAACAAGTGATTCATTTAGATTTTCATGATGTAGAGAATCCAAAAAGATAACTGGTGGTATCTTTGTGTGGTTTGGTCTGATTGTGATTATTTCCCCTGTCACTGTCTGTCAATTCATAATCTGACCTGGCGCTTTGCATTGTGGGAAACAGTACAGAATTTAGTAGAATGCAGACTTTAGTAGACTTTTCCTGAATGACTACGACATCCGGGTATTTTTGGCATTCTGCGGGTCTCTTATTTGGTTGCATATGTAACCGGTTGTGTTTCTCTGCTGGACTATGGAGGGTGTGTGTCTGTCTCAGATGTTTATGGTGCAGGAAGAACGCCACAACAGCCGGAGTTGCTCTCACTCTGGTTCTCTTTCCTTTTTTTATTCTGGTGTATAATACAAAAGCACACAATCAGCATTGATATGCAACTGCAAGGACTCACATCTGTATAACACAAAAACACGCACACAAGAGCATTAACGTGAGCATCACGGCCACGAGGAAGCAGCTAACTGGTAAGCTAACTAGCATTAGCTCGGTATGTAAACAAAAACTCATAAAATAAAATAAACATTTCTACACATAAATGTCCGAAACTCTAACAGTACATTCTAAACGGGTTCATGGACAAAATACATGTTACCTAAAGTTTTTGGAACAGTTTTAAACCATTAAACAGAGATATGTTGGTCGCAGCACGTAACACACACACCCACCTTCAGCTCAGGAGAGATTCCTTTGCTGAGGTACGTACGGTGGCCAGCTAGGAGCCCTACAGTTGCGCTATAAGACCACCAGGCGGCAAGTAACATAAATATGACAGACACATTAATTTTGTTGAAATTCAAAAGAGGTTCATTCTAACTCTGTTACACATACTGCATTTTGCTCAAACTAGGCGGTTTCTAAATCAGCATTAGCTCACATCATAAATAGTTAATATACATTAAAGTAATGTGCTTATCTATTGTCAACATAAAGCATGTGTAAAGTTTGTTTCTCTTAGTAAAAAAAGGATTGTGTTGTGTTTTCTAAAACGTCATCAAGCTTATCTGCTACATTCATCAAAACTCCCTTTGAGACTTTTGTCCAGCCGTTTTTAAGATATTTTACTAATAAGCCATGTGCGACTCAAAGTCACTGATAAACTAAGACCTTGAATATGAGACAACAAGATAAGGATAGGATTGCAAGGATAGCTGAAAATTACAAATTAAGACTAAATCTTCTGCAGGATCCAGCTAATCCAATAAGATGAAACAATCACTGTTGGAAAAACAAGCGAGCGAGCAATAACGAGTCGTCTCCCGTATAAAAAATCTAATAACAGGGATATGAATGATTAGGAGGCCTGTGTTAGATGGCAGAAGTCCTTTCTTGGTCTTATTTGGCTCTGTGCAGGGACAGATGAGTGTGTGTGTCTTCTCAGCTGACATGAGGACCTGAAATGACCGAGTCACTGACTGTTGCAGATCGTCTACGGCTAAGTGAATATCATTTTCCAAAACTGAAAAAAAAAAAAAAAAAATCAGTTTCAACTTTTGATATGTTGCCTGGCACACACTTAACGATTTTCACACACACATTTTCAAAACTTGAACGCTTTTGAAAACGTGTGATAAATCAATTCAAAGGTGTCAAGATTCACATCGGTACTCTGAAAAATGAATCTCAGTAATATGGTGAGCGTCAGCAGCAGTGTATTGGAGGCAGTCGGCAGCTGTAGAGCAACATTTAGAAATGGAGGACGCACCACCGTCTTTTAAATCAGAGGTGTGGAAGCATTTTGGCTTCACCAAGACTGAAAATGAAAGAGGTGAGAAGATAACAGATGAGACAAAAACTGTGAGCAAATATTACAAGACAGGGAACTACACAAATAGAACAACCAACATGATGCAGCATTTAATCAACACCACAATGAGGAGCTCCAATCACCTCCACTTGTTGACAGAAAACATTAAAAGGCCAAACCACACTGACAAGCGGGTTAGCAGCCCCTAAACTCATTTGTCCACAGTCTTATTTTGTCAAATAAATAGTGAGTTGAGTGAATCGTTACATCCCTACATCACACACTGATCACACATTAATTTCCCAAAAACCAGGGTCTCGACTTTCAAAATGTGCGGTCGAACACTAATTAAGAGTAAACAAATATGATGGTCAGGCTAAATGTGGCTAGCTGTTAGCGGGTACATCCATTACGGTAAACATTTTGGACCATCTCCTCTCCTTTTCAGTTGGATTGTGGTTTGTTTTGCGTTGGTATTGTTGCCACAAATCAACATTTAACTATCCATTTAACTTTATCCTTTGTGTTTGCTGTCGTCGCCATGGTTACCTCTGCAGTGCTTCCTGCTTCAGTCAGCTTGACACAGATACAGGGTCTCATCAAAGTGAATATGTCTTTGAATTGCATTTCTCATCTGTACCGGGTTTCGACTAAGAGTGAGGCCCAGTTAATCCTGGCTGCTCCCAGGCGGCCCCTTCTGTCTGACGAGTAGGACTTTCTAAAATCTGGCCTCATATTCAAATAAGCCAAGACTCTGGACGAACAGACTTAAAAAAGCTTTCATCCCTGCTGCACATGGTTGTGTTGTACTTTTATATTTGTTTATTGGTGGTTTGTTTTGCATGTGGTTACTTCTAGCTGGAGGACAAATTGCCCCTCGGGGAAAAACAATACCTCTTTGATCCTTGAAAACACACATGTTGTGTATTTTCAGTCACTAAACATGTGGACTGAGTGTCTGTGTGAAACCTTCAATGAGTTTATTCTGAGCTGCTGTTTCTGTAGTCAAACACTTCCCCTCGTCATTTCTCAAGTTTGTTTTTCAGAGAGAGAGAGAGAGAGAGAGAGAGAGAGAGAGAGACTTTTGGGTTCTCCTCTGAGGGACTGATGATTTGTTAGTTTTCACACTTCAGATGAGTGAGACTCCTCAAAAGATGAAAAAAAAGCACCTGCAGTAAATGGACACACAAGATAAAATGGTTAAAGATGTAACTCTAGGTACTTAAATTGGAAGCATGTGGGCTTGTAGCCACCTTACTTCTACTGAGGACAAGCCCAACAGATCAGGTGTTGCGGAAATACTCTAAATCATTGCTCATTCCCAGTCAGACAACAGTTTCAGGGTAACTCAACCCCAGAGTCTATGTGACACACACTGGTTAGCATGTTGAGCTAATTTATTTAGTAATGAACGATGATAGGAGAAGCACCAATGAAACTTTTGCGACAGAAATGTGATTTGAAGTCGAAGACTCCTCAAGAGTCTCCTGTAACTCTAATATGTGTCCCTAGTCTGTCTACAAACTCTCAAATGATGAGAAAAGTCCATCCTCTCTGTCGTTTGCCTGCTCCACTTTTCAGAGAATATGTGCTCAAACAGTTTGGAGATTGTTTGGAGGTTTTCCCTTCATGACATCACAAAGGGCAGTAGCCCCTCCCCCAGGTGGGTGGCACTCCCACAGCTAGGTAACCCCTCCCCTAGAATGGAGGAGGATGCTACAATGATTGGACTGCCAAAGAGTAGCCCGTATGGAGATATTGCATGACTTTTTCCTTGTAACTATGGTTTCCCCAAAATGTTAAACCAGAAAGGAAGGGCTTGGCTCTGCTAGCTCCTTAATAAGTGTACTGACTAGAACTAAATAAGGAGATCACATTACGTTCATTTTAGCGTCTATGCACAGGCAGACACGTTTAATATCCTCCTTCTCACTTACAGAGATCTATATGGTCAGACACAATAAAATCTTAAAGAGCCCATATTGTCGGATTTCCCCTCTAGAACATAACGCTCTGAGAATGCAGGCCTGCTCGTGGTACCTATTCATCTTTTGACCATCCTTACAGAGAAACAGCCTATGGAGGCTCTGCAGAACTCAGCGTATGTTGCTCTTGCCCACAGAGACTCCAGTCAGGAATGATAGGGTGTTAGTGAAATACCAACAATAGAATAATGTAGTTGTTGGACTTGGCTCTGCACACCATGGAAAAACTTCCTCGGAAAATCTAATTATAGTCTCTAGGGGGCATTACAGTTATGGCTCCACCATCAGGAACTCTTAAGATAGTGATTATATTGGCCGCACAAGTCATGCTTCTCAAGTGCAACCTAAAGAGTCTTTTCATTGTAGAGTGGGATGCAACACTGTAGAAATTGGGGGGAGGGAGACAAGACGAAATCTAATATGCTACATTTTTAAGACGTCTGATACAGTCACATACAACAACAAACTAAGATATTTTAGGTTTTTTGTAGTCTTAGTCTTAAATCTCCATTGTTTACGCATCTGGCCATGGGTTTGAGGTGAGATCTGTAAGAAATCTTTTTGAAGTAAATAAACTGTCAAGCTATTGGACAATTTACATGTCATGGTACAAAGCATGTCATTACAGACTTTATGCCTCTTAAAATCACTGCACTTACTGTCAGTCACTCTGAACCATTTCAGACTGAACAAAACTCACATGGAGAAGATTGGATTATCACTGAGTGGAAAACAATTGTTGGACATACAGTATTTGAAAATGCAATCTATATTGCCTAAAGCGACTGCTACATGTTAACCTGACAAAGTTCTCCAGTGGCTTTGCAAATCTGAATCCTGTCTCTCCAAATAAAGGCAGGTTTCAACCATGACCACAAGTCTTCCAAAAACAGTGCCCAAGACCATTTTGTGCTTTTCAAAAATTTGACCTTTATCATTGTCACTCCAATCAAGTGAGACAATTAAATTATTCAAAGATAAATGTTCATTTTACTATGTGATGTTGAATGATTGTCAGAGACTCTTTGGCATGTTAGCTGATGATAAATAACTGGCTGGGAGCTAATTACCACACCATTTGGTTTGACATTTTATCTGACACTCAACAGTTTAAAAAAAAAAGTATAATTTAAATTTGAATGGAGTTGAAATTTAAAACCTGAGCGCTCTGAGTATGACATATAAACGTCATTATTGTTCAAAATTCAGTGTTAAGCTTCAGTGTTTAGCCAGCTCTGCATCGGTCTGTAAACCTTTCTGCGTTCTAACCTCTCTCCATTTTTCTAAAGCATCTCCAATATTGATCCTAGTTTGAACACGTTTCTGCTCGTGGAGCTTATTAGAAACATGCAGAGGCTTTTTAGGTCGGGTACAATCACTTCTATCTGAACCAATTCTCTTGCCCACTTCCATCGCTGCAACACCTGTTGGTTTGACCTGATAACTGCTCTCATATCTGACAAACCGAGGGGCGTCCAAAACAGGCCGTGTGTGGGGTACCTTAAAACCACCTACCTTCTCTGGTCCAAAGAAATCCAGATCATTCAGGACCAGAATCTAAAGTTAGAAGGAGGACATACTGGCTGCTGCATTGTTGACAGAGAAGCCAGCACTTCAACATAGCATGTTTCCTTAATGTCTGATCATACAGTAAGATCACTTTATAATTTCACTCACTACACATCTTAATTATTGTAGCTTTAAATAATAGAGAATTTCTAAATCTGGTTTGTACACAGATAAATTGATTACATATGTGTTTGTTCTTTTCACATTGATTTAAGCTTAGTTCTTAATTTCAGGATGTTAAATCAGGTATAGGAAAAATCTTTCAAAATGAATTTGACCTTGAAGTTTTCCACACTTCCATACCGTGGAGATGGTGGAGACATTTACTGATAATTGGATCAATATGAGTTCATGAACAGCATTCGAAGTTCAATGAGATGTATGTGGTTGACAACACGTTCATAGCATGAGAAACCTTCAAAGTTTACATATGGTGCACCCGAGTCCCATTTAGCTGAAATATACTCTTATAAGCAACTCAAGACAAAGCTGAGAATAGACTTCCAAGCCGAAATTGCCTGCAGTTAACATCTTCCAACCACAATTGAACTTCATAAAGTTGAAGTTTTAAGTCATTATCACAGCCAATAAATTTGTGTTTTTGGTTATCATACATTCTTGTTCTTTTTATCTTCCTCTTATAAAAATCTAATTAGAGTTTCCTGTGGGATGTTTGATCTCCAGAGTGAAATGTGTGTATAGGCGATATCAACATCCCATATGAAATTTGTTGTTTACAGTCACTAATTGATTGAATAAATCATTGTAAAAGAGTTGTTCATTCCTCATTTTCACAGAAGCTCAAAGGTTTGGTGTTTCGAGGGCTTCTAATTCCACCTTATTATGTCTAATAGCTGACACATTTCAACCACCAAACACTGGCACTCCAGTGTGTGGCAAAGTAAAGTGAAAATGAGAAGCACATTGGTGTGTGTGGGAGTTAAAGCCCATCTGCTAGCTGAGTTGTTCAACCAAAAGTACAACCACATGGAGATCCAGGGGAACCTTAACCAGGACAGACACAATGCAGGACAGCTTTGTTAGAGGACAAAATGTCCCCAGAATCCTGCCAAAAAGAAAACCATGAATCCATAGCTCTAAATCTTACAATTTAATGGCCACAAACATTTTCAAGCAGTTGTTCTGTTGAGGTTTAAGGGAAGAATTTACGCATTTGGCTTCTTAGAATTCATATTTGCTGAGAAAAAAACATCCAATGGAATACAAATTCATGGATTTGCCACATTTCCAAAACATTTACGCAGAAGATGCGAGGAGGTCTAATCCATCACATTTAATGACTTCTGTAACTAATCATTTAAAAACCCCAAAATATACGTATATCACACAGAGACCATCAATTGGGCAAATGGTATCATACGATTTCCAAGAACTGTATAAACTAGAAACAAAGAAATGTGACTACATCACTTTAACAAATCGACAAACTGACTTTGCAGGCGCTCATCTGAGAAGATTGTACAGAATGAATGATATTCCTGTTAATGAAAAGCATGTGTACTGATTTTCCAGAGATGCTAACGTAACATAGTTTGTGTGTATCCAGAATGGAAGGATAGGTATTGGCTCCTACGGCTTATAACAGATCTGTACACCTGAAAAAGGTAAGAAAAAAGATCTATAGTTAGTTATATTTGAATGAAACTTTCATTACTCCAAGGGGTAATTTATCTTGCACCAAGAGCAAACTATCTAAAATGTCAAAGACAGTGACAGCTGTTGCATTGTTCTCCAGGCTGGGCACAATTTCTCACAGATGTATCAGAATGTATATCTTAGTTTGTTAACTTGATGCTAACACTGTAAAATGCCATTAAAGGAAGAATGTGTAACATTATAAATAAAGCAGAAATCCAGACTATCCTGTGTAAATGTCTCTCTGAGTCATGACTGTCTACAATGAGTGAGAAGCTCGAGTCCCGCTGGCTGTGTTGTTGTCAGAGCCGCGTTTACATGGACGGGACAGCCGGCTCCTCCCCTTGTGTATAAAAGCTCAAGGACTAGAGAGAAGAAGAACATACTCACTGTTTATTTGGACGTTAGTAAGAGTTTTTAGATCACGCTCATTCTGTGTAAATGTACATGCAATGTAGCATGACACAACAATGCAGGACACAGGTTATTGCAGCTCGACCAAAGGACAATTTTGTCCACCGCTTGCACTTAATGGTGTTTAATCATGGTGCGTTCTAATTCATAACTCCTCCGTGTGAGTTCTGACAGACAGAATGTTCATCGTTGCCATTTTGGGCCGACAATCCTTCGTAGGCCAGAAGGTGTTATTTCAGATTGGCCTGAGCAATCTTCAGAGAGCTGAACTGGACTTGCAATCAGGCATACCGCTAGGCCGAGGCACCTTGCGGTCAGTGTGGTATTTATTTATTGAATTGCAAATCACCAGCTCAGATTAGATTAGGTGAGATTAGATTCAACTTTATTGTCATTGTGCAGAGTACAAGTACAGAGACAACGAAATGTTTTTGGCATTCTAACCAAAAAAAGTGCAAAAGAGCAACAAGGTGCAGTACAAACATGAATAGGCATAAAGTGCAATATGGGAGTAAGGTAATACAGTAAGCTGGTGCAGAAGATACAGATAAGACTGGTATATTATAGAGCAACATTGAGGGATATAAGATAGTTACAGTATGAACAATATTTACAGTATGTACATACAACAATATGCTAATAAATATCAAGTGGAATAGGATATTATATATACAGTCAAGTAGTATAGGAAGTGCTTTGTTCAATGTAAAGTCAAGTACTCAGACACATGGACGATGTTAAATTGTGTCGTGTTGGGACAAGTTTGACCGGGGTCGGTTAGTGGTGAAAAATGCCAGTGCTAAACTTTGTTCCCAGTCCAGCACTGATCGTCCATCTTGTGATTTAGAGGGGAATGACACTGAATGGGAACTGGCAATGGTTAACTATGGCCTTAGAGAAGAGTCATAGGAACACTTTGTAATAACTGTTTCATTTCTTTGGCACCAGACTCCCAACATATCATCTCTTGAGACGACTGAACAGACTGGATAAAATGGAAGATAAAGTGACTCATCTGTTGCTTCTGCCTGGGAAATATGCAAGGTAGTAAAACTGATTTAAAATCGTGTTAACCAGAAACTGTTTAATTTGAAACATTGTGTGTTGCTTCATCCCTGGGAGTCGGGAAGGACGGGATCGTTTGAGGAGTTCAAGTACAAAAAAAAAGGGTTTATCCATCAGCGATAAACATCTTCATTAGCAGAATGCAGTGGAAAAAGAATTAACCCAGAGATGATAAACAGGGTCAAACACTGCACGTCTACTTCTAATGATCTCCCATACCGGCATTTTGTCATCAACTAACATAAGTCCTCTTTATGATGATGCACTTTTTATGAATCCCTTCTGGTATCCTTTCAGAGTAAAGGATTTGTAATATTTGAACGCTTAATCCTGTAGTGTTACAACCTGGAATTCAGGAAAAATAGATTTACGTGAGTTACATACGGTTAGATTAAAAAAACAACAGCAGACATCTGTTAAACAGACAATTTAACCTGAAGGTGTTTAGTTGCACCTGATCTTACTTAGAGGTCTTACATCAAAGCACTCAAAGGTTTTCATGTTTTATATGAAAATTATTTTGAAACGCCCCCTCAGACTTGCTGTTGCAACACGTCAACACATTGTAGATCATTTGGGGGCTAAATCCCTACGTATGGTGCTTTTGTTATTTAGTCACTGATGATGCATCTGTCTATTTTGTTTAAAGGTCACATATCCTCCTCCTCTTATACCAGTTTAAATAAGTCTCAGAGCTCCCCAAAACATGTGTGTGAAGTTTCTTGTTATAAATCCACTCTGATCCTGTATTTGATAATGCCTATAAACCCCTCTATTTCAGCCCTGCTCAGAACAGGCTGTTTCTGTGTCTGTACCTTTAAATATGTAAATGAGCTGTGTCTGACCACGCCCCCTCTCTGGAAGGGCTTGGGTGACTCTGGCTTTCTCACTACATGTCCTATTGTTTACGGTGAGAAGGCAGACTCAGAGGACAGAACTGCCCTTTGTGATGTCATGAAGGGAAAATCTCCAAACGGCCTGTTTGAGCACACATTTTTTGAAAAGTGGAGCAGGCAAAAGATGGAGAGGATGGACTTTTCTCATTGGGGGGTTTGTAGACAGACTAGAGACATATATTAGAGTTAGAGGAACATGGTGAATTGGATTTCACAGAATATGTGACCTTTGAGGTAAAGAGATGAATGAACACGATGGGATACACCCAGTAATCCATCTAGGGTGGTTGAGCAATATTCACATATTTGTAATTTTAGGTTCCATTGCTATTTTTTCCCAAATTGTTGGTAAATGTCTGCATAAATTGAACTTGACAAGAGAGGCAGATAGAATTGTTTAGCTGATTAAATGCTCCATCATGTTTCCCATCTTCTGCTCCAGTGGAATGTTTCTTTTTCATGTTCTCGTGTGTGAGTTGGTATTTTTTTGTGTGTGACCACATTAAGACTTCACATGGTTTAATTTGCTGGGAAAAAGGTTTCAGTTTGATTATGTTGAAGATAAGAACTCAACACACCTGTTGTTCTTAGAAATTCCCTTAATGACTCCAGATCCAAAGACACTGCCTTTAACGATATTTCAATATTAAGGATCGAAGACATCATCATAATCCCCAAAAGTGAAATTTGTTGTGCAGTCAAAAGTCCTCACAAACCAACAATCAAGCAGTGACAGTCCAGTCAAAATGACTTCTTAAGACTATTGTGGTGTTTGCACTCTTACACAACACTCCTGAAAATTCCCATAATTAATCAGGATAAGCTGCACGGGGCATTGATGGGACAAAGAACAGGACAAGACATTTGGCCTGTAGACAGAGATTTAAACCCTCAAATGTTGTGCATTTTTTTTGCATTGCATTCTCTACAGTTTGTTACATTGTTTCCAAACTTCCAGCATACATACTTGTATTCTACATTCCATCCAAAGCATGATCTTTTTCTAACACCCAACACACTTAATGTGCCTAAACGTAACCAGGATCCATTTCACAACACAAACATTGTTAGTAGAATCTGTGGAGCTCAAAACTAAAGAGTGGACCATTACATTTTTACAATTCATGTTTCTTTTCAGAGTCTAATGAGGCGACGCCTGCGAGCTGCACTGATTTCACACTTGCCATGCATCATTATCCACAATCACCCTCCTTCCAATTAGCGGCCGTTTTTAAGCTGCAACATTTCCGTTCTCTCACCCTGCTCTCTCTCTGTGGCGGCTCTGACCTGCACCGGTTCTGCACTCTCGCTCAGCTCCACCTCCACCTCAGCATCCACCTGTAGGCTCCGACTGAGGGCTTTAAAATATCATCTCATGACTCCTCCGATTTCTGCATGTACATTAAAACTGAGAGGAGTGATGATGTTGGAACCTAAACAGCAAACACAAACTATGTTCTGCAATAAATACAAACATGACATGTCTGACTGGAGTGCAATCATTAGATGTATTTATCTAATGAAAACCGTTATCTAATTAGAAACCGTTATCTAACCAGATGAGCTCTTAAATGAACTGATCATGGTATCATTGACAAATAGCTGGTAGAAAGTGTGCAAATGGATAATGCACAGCTGATTCCAATCCCAGTTGGAGACATTAGGAGCAAAAACACGAACCATCACTAAAATACGAATAATAATGATTTGAGCGTCGACACTGATGAACTCTGACAGTGTGTGACGCCAGGCTCTCTCTACGAGATCCAGCTGTGTCTGCAGCTCAGCAAAACTAAAAAAAAACTGATAATCTGTTACTGCTGTAAGATCAGCAGACGACAAAAAAGAAATCCAGAAAAAAATTATTCAAAGATGAGAAGAGAGTCCATCACTGGGATTCGAGTTGTTGGATGGGACAAACTCTCATGGCACTTCTTTTGAGTCAAGATCAGGTTGTTGTTCCCCTGGTAATATTCAAAGAGGACATTTATAAAGTCAAAATTAACTCCAGAGAGTAACAAAGACTTTGTATGTCTGAGGTTAAGCTACATGTTTTGACCTTGATACCCTTTTTAGAGGTGGTTTCACACTAGGGACATCATGGACAACACCACAGCACCTTCACCAGGCAGAGGAGTGTGTTCAGTGGCAGACTGCTGTCACAATCCTGCTCCACAGACTCAACAACTCTTTTGTCCCCCTGGCCATACGTCTGCACAACACCTCATGGTTATGGCAGGGGGGAAAGCACACACTTGGACTAAATCTTCCTTTTTCCATTTCCCATCTGCACAGCTGTCCCAAGAGTCAGTCTCTAGTTGGACACTTTAATGATCACCTCAATTACTTAAATAGCACCTTTAATTTAATGTTTGCACTGCCTGTTATTTAATGTCTGTTTTTTGATCATTTTGCACTATCTGCTTTTTTAAACATTGCTGTACATATATAAACAACACAACTTCAGAAGGTCAACACTTTTATATTTTTATTTTTTATATTCAGGTCAAATTACAGATTTTTTCCTCAACTATTTATAGGTTCTTGTTTAAATCGCACATATATTTTTATCCCTGCACGGGTTACGTACATTTCCTGTATATGTCTATTTTTAATTGCACAGTTTAAGTTTGTTTCATCTAGGGGTGTTCTTTAAATCTTTTTTCAGGTTGTATGTATGGGAGGGGGCGTCAGTTTTGTGGTTTAATTTGTAACAAATGTTTCATGTCATGTACGTCTTTGTAACCTGCTACTGGATGCTTTGAATTTCCGTTGGGATCAATAAAGTATCTATCTATCTATCTAAACTCCGTTTAGGAGTACGCTTGACCTCAAAGTCTGTTTCATTTGATCAGAATCAGAATCAGAATCAGGGTTTATTGCCAAATACACTTACACATCCAAGGAATTTGACTTGGTGTATTGGTGCTAAACAATTAATAAGGAAATAAAGCAGAACTAGTAACAACTTAAATAATACAGTATAAGAAGCTTTTACAATATATAAAATAGAATTAAAAAATGTAAAATATAAAAAATAATGATCAGTGTGAACACTAACACGTACCATATTGTATTGTACTCGGGTACTGTGCCCAAGTCCGCTTGAAGAGATGGTCTAAGGCATGATTCATGTGTACTCAAGTACGGTCAGGATGTGAACGCAACCATGCTCAAACAAGGAAGTGAGCCACTATATGACGTACTTCTAAATGGGGCATGAAAATAGGTTGTATCCATGCAGCACGGGCTCATCTCTTCCTCTGAGCTGCACAGTAGATGTGGAAATAGGAATACCACAAACCACATACACATTCAGCTGAAAGTCACCATTAAACACAGCCACTCTTTAAACCGTAACACCCGTTAACACCAGTCTCAGTTCCCCAGAACATCGTTGTGAGCTACGATAAAATAAGAGAGACTTTATGGACTGACAACGATCTCAACATGAACATGAACTGCCACAGAAAATTAAAATATATGAATGTGTAATGGATATAAGATTGTGCACTAAGTTAAATTAATAATACATGTTAAAACTAGTGTCTTTCTAAAATGTTGTATATCCTTTAAAAATGCTAAAAAGCTAGTTATAATTTAATGTTAATTCATGCTGCTAAGGTTAAGTTTAAAAGCATATCGGTAATTGATTGGTTTGATCTTAAGCTTTTGTTATTGTTTTACACTTCCGGTTTTCTTTTCGGCTTTCTTCTTTATTTCTCCCCTTACAGGTAAGAATTCTGGTTAAAAGTGAATAAAACCAAGTATAAATGTGTTGTAAGTTTCCGGGAACAAGTTAGTGATATGTTTTCTGTATACAAAGTAATTTCAGTATGTTTATGAAGCAGTTTAAGCATGAATGTGTTTGCCGTGATGCGTGCATGCTAGCTTGAATCACACAGACAGAGCGCAATAGAGACACGTGTAGTGCGTCTACTGGGAGTGTGTTATTTAAGTTGTATCGGTCAGTTGAACAATTACAGTTACATGGTACAGTTTAAAGAAATGTGTATAACTACTAAAGCAACTAAGAAAGAGTTAAATGTGTTTACATAAAACAAGCAGTAGATTATACAATATTGAGAAATACTAGCCTGTTATATGACAGATGTAAAGGTATTAAACAGTGCATGTATGTTCATCTAAGTGTATAATATTGTACAATGATAATATGATGCGTTATTGCATATTATTTATTACACCATTGAATGAAAGCCAGCAACAACGTGTTTGTTTGTTTCTTCTTTATTTCTCCCCTTACAGTACGCTGTACAGGGGTGTAACAAGTGCAATTATGCCTTTGCTGCGATGACAGCTCACCATATACACCTCTGAAAGGTAGGCTATAAAACTATTTTTCTCTGCAGTCGTTAAAGTTTCCAATAGCATGGGAACACCCACATTTCAGGTGTGTTTTGTGTGTGTGTCATGATTGAGATTAGTATGGAGTAAAACTGCATACTGTCTGCCTGTTTGTAAAGAGGAAAAGAAAACATCTTTCAAATGCTTGTTGGCATTTGATGGTTTTTGCAGAAAACACAGTTGAGACCTTTTTTTAAATCTTGTATCACATGCACATTCTTCTCAGCAATCCTTTACAGACACATTTGAACTCCTTTTTGTAAGAAGCATCAGGAAACCAAACCACTTTCCCCCCTGGGGAACTTTACTGTACTTTCAGTGTGCAGAGCGTCCCAGTGTGCTTCAAAGATACCCAGCACGAACCCAGCTGTGTGCAGGATGGCAGGAAAATAAAGTCGTACCAGTCAGACAGCTCAAGCCAAACAGTCTGTTGCTTTATTTTCTGTTGTGCTGCAACACTTCAAGTGAAGCCATAAACAGCAATTAACATGTCAGCTGTGCTGCAAAGCTCCTGGGAGCGAGTGTTTGGCTGCTGCCTGGTGTTACTTCTTCTCTCTGACTGTGTTTGGCTTCTCCGACTTTCACTCAGAATCCCACTACAGCTTGTTCCCTCAGCAGGGTTTGAACTATCTGAGAAGATATTGGTTTCAGGCTTGATGCGCCAAACATTAAGTACAGAAACATCGAGCCAAGCAGCTGTGAACGTCAGACACGTGTGAAAAAATGAAATATTAAACATGTTTGGGGCTGATGCAAATACAAACCACTTTCCTCCAGGAGAATCTCTCAGTTCTCATTTATGATGCTGGCAATTGTTACATGTCTGTGCACAAAAAGAGTTAAAGTTATTCATCACTACCTGCATCAACCGTGACTCACATCGGTCTTTAAGAAGAGTAAATTCCCATCAGGCTCATCACTTCATCCATATGCGCTCTGCTGCTTAAAAGAGTGTCCTGTGCAGAGAGAATCGATCGCTTGATTCTGAGAGGATTTAAACGAAGGCTGCTCCAAAGTATGCCTACCACGCTGATTCAAAGAGAATCATAAAAAGGCAAAAACTTGCAAAAGACAAGAATCTCAATACGTCAATAAAGAGCAGCTCCGAGTAGAAAACAGATGTGGATCAAGAGATGACTTTATGATCTCCCAGATGTTCACTTGACAGACTTTACACGATACTGAAAACCAAAATACACACGTTTAGAATCAGCCGCTCAACGCAGCGCGGCTGAAAGGTAGCTGTAAAAGTTTATAGTTTCTTCCTTCAAACACTACAACGTTTCAGTTATGAAGAACGCCAGCGGGGCGACACTCCCTCACTGTCCATGTGTGTGCTCAGGATGTGTCGGCATGTGTTTTGCCAAGTGAAGACATTCCTTTTCTCCGCTAGTAGCTAAACGCGCTCGAATAACCGTAAACTCTCTCCTGCAGAACAAATTAGTCTAGTTTTAACCTTCATTCAACCAGCTAGCTTACTAAAAGCAGAAAACTATGGAAGTTTAAACTGGCTGAAAACCTGTCACGGGACCGTTATGGAAAATTTGAAGGGGACATATTATGAAAAATCCACTTCTACAGTGTTTTTGAACATATATTTGTGTAACCTGAGTGTCTACCGACCCACAAAATGTGAAATAAACCCATCCAGTCCTTTGTTTGTGGTCTGCATAAGTCTTACAACACAAAGAAAAATGCTCCATTTCAAATGTTCTCCCCTTGTGACATCACAGTGGGATTCTGGTAAAAGTAAATACCCTCCCCTCCCCTGGTATCTCCACCCATGGACTCCACCCCCAGCCTAGAACAAAACTTTTGCGTAGGTCCGCCATTTTTATTCTCGCTAGCAAAGAAGTGATGTCTACCAGGAAAACTCAGTGGGGGGGCTCATTGCATTTAAAGAGATACACACACACACACACACACACCAAAACGGAGCGTTCTGAGAGAGCTGGTTTATACAGGGTCACAAACCTCCTCTGGTGCTTGATTCACGTTATATTTTGACCAAAGCACAGCACAGATGTTTCATTTAGACCACAAGGGACTGTTTGAAAAGAAGGAGAAGGAGGATAACATGTCCTCTTTAAGTAAAAAATAAGCACCCTGGAGAACCAGTTTAAGAAATCTCCCCTTGACTTTCATCCGCTGACTTAAGCCCCGTTTCCACCAAGTAGTTCAGTTCGTTTCGGCACGGTACGGCACGCAGTTTGTGGTGTTTCCACTATCAAAAGTCGGGAAAGGTCCCCAAATTACCGTCCCTTACCGTCCCGTATCGTCCTACTTTTTGCTACCCTTCTGTTGGGGTGCCAAGTCTACAGATCCGACCCTAAAAGCTGGAGCTAAACACTGCAGTCTGTTGATTGGTTGAAACGATCGTCAAAAAACAGGCTTTTTTGAATGAGTGGGTGTGTATGTGACTTCCTGTTCTTCTGCAGACAACCTCAAGTGGTCACTCGAGGAACTGCAGGATTTTGCACTTCCGCATTTGATTCATTTTTTAACAGTTGAAGTTGTCGCTTTGTGAAAAGGTGTTTAAGTTTGCCTCCCCCTTTGGTTTGAACAAATCACAAAAAGAGGTGAAGCTTAACGAGCTGCTCTTATTGGAGGATTTTAAGAGGATGGTAAAAGACTTTCAGGCGGACACATCTGGCTGTAGATGTTCTCCCTGATATATTTGTGGTTGTGGGCTATCTTAAAATATATCACCTTTTGAAATGTGTTATTTTGTGTCGCAATGTTTTATAATCTTTATTATATTTGTATGCTCGTTGTTGTCAGAAACTCTGTTAACCTTGCTGCTTGTGTTTGCTGCCTTGGTCTGGTTTGTAAAGATTTGTAATCTCAAAGAGATGTTTCCTGCAACAAAGTTTGATTAAAAAAATACAAATAACATCAAAGTTCAATTTGGGGTGGAGAGGAAAAGGTGTTAGTTTCCTCTTTCACACGTCCATCAGAAATGCAGCAACATGAGCACTGATCTGGATTTGTGTCAACTGATGGGTTTCCTGTCTTTTCTTCTCAAACTCTGTCACTGTTTTTATGCCAACTGGCACGGTGACTATTTCCATCTCACCTTTGTTGCTGACAGCTGTGACAGCTGCACGCTGCTGCCTGTGACGGGTCGGTCGATCGCTGTAGTCGGCTGACCAAAACAATCAGACGAAACGCTCCAGAGAGCTGCAGAGCTGGACTGTGAGTCTCTGCGGATTCCCCCCTCAAGCAACACAACACCAACACGCTGTATTCTTTATTTATATTACAAAAATTTGCGTACAATCGTAAAAGGAAAAAATGGTATGGACGGCTCATTCCTTGCTCTCCATGTGGAGGTCAAAGGTCAACTACATAATTGCACTCTTCATACTCAGTGATGTGCACACCTGCAGAGCAAAGGTCACCTCCTTGATCTTCTGCTTTATGATTCGAGAAATTCCTGGTGAAGAGGTTAAGGAGGTAAAATGCTTCCGTTCGGCTCGCCCTTTCCCCCTTGTTTCAAGCCAGAGATCTGAGAGCTGTCCTCCTCTTTGAGTCTGTGAAGTAACTTGAAAGGACTGGAGACTTTTTGGGGGACTAGCAGGGAAGACTTTAGGAAAATAAATCAGCTCAACAACAGCTTTAAAGCCTCTTCCAGCATCCACAAAGTCTGTGTGAAAACAAACCTTCATAACTGAAAACGTAGTTCAAGTAGTAGCAGTTAGCATACAGGAGCTGATATGTTCTTTTTTAAATCCATGAATGAAATGCAAAATAATGACTGCTTGTTGTAAGTGCAGGATCAGTCTTGGAACAAGGGCTGTTGGAGTTAACACAATGCGATTAAGGTCCAAAATTAACACATTTATAGTGTGCTATTTTGTCCCTTTAGGAGCACCATAGGTTAGTCTCCGCGGTGCCTCCCTGTAGTCGCGGTGATGGAAAAGAACGTCAGCGCTGCATCTTTGAATATCTCATTTATTTCACTTTAAAAAACAACAACTCTCAGACGGCTCAGCTGACGAGTTCAGTATATCCACCTTATGACATCAAACATTTTACTTTTCTCTTGTTTCTTTTGAGCTATTTTCATTTACTTTTCAATACATAACAAGTTAATTATTCTGTGGCTAGGTGAAAGACTCTAATGGACAAAGCCTGAGTGACGTCATCCATCTGTTCCTGTAGGGGGCTCCGGAGGCTCATCGGCAGCAGCCGCCATTTTGGAAATCCTGTCTCACCCTATGTTTTAGTTAACCTAATGACAGGCTTAGAGCTGGAGCTGAGGCGGGTTTTAAGTAAGCGGCAACCTCCAGTCTTTAAAAATTAAGCCAGTGCAGAACTGCAAAATCCATTAATATTCACAGATTCATGTCCTTTATGGGCTTCTGTTGAAAAGACTGTTCAGTCATTCACACTGTCTAAGTTAGTGATTTTAAAGAAACCTTCTGGGATGAATGATAAGCAGGAAAATCCAAGCTGACATCCCACTTTCTGAGCTGTTTTGTTTTCGTTCATGACATCTCAGGATTTAAATCGAACTCACAGGGTGGTGGAGAAACAGAGGCTCTGAAGAGAACCACACGAGGAGTCTAGTTTAAAGCAGTTTTATTCAGTAGAGAGGAAATTAAAGTTTGCCAGAGAACTGTCATCACTATTTCACTGTAATGACGAATAATGAACAAAAAGAAGCTTGTATCTTGTGTGTCCTACAGGGCGGGATAATTCACCTCTGATCCATTGTTCATGAACAGATACAACGATCAGGAGAGTGCAGCAGACAAAGACAGAGATGATTCAGACCTGATGATTGATTTTAAAATATTGCTGGCATTCTTTTATTCGTCATTAAAGTTTTGTTTCTGGTCTTTAAAGCCATGACTCCATGAACACAGCGAGCATTGCATTGCATTTCCAAGTTTTCCAAGTTTTCCAAGTTTTCCATGAAACGAGTCTGTCAATGCACAACATCACCTTCATATCTGGCAAAACGAGGGGCATCCAAAAGGCCGCGTAGGGGTCGCCTTAAAACTGCCTACCTTCTCTGGTCCAAACAAATCCAGAGCATTCAGGACCAGAATCTAAAGTTAGAAGGAGGACATACTGGCTGCTGCATTGTTGTCAGAGAAGCCAGCACTTCAACATAGCATGTTTCCTTAATGTCTGATCATACAGTAAAATCACTTTATAATTTCACTCACTACACTTCTCACTGATTGGACCTTTGAACCTTACAGTGCCCCACTTTGGGAATCCCTAGGTTAAATAATGTCAATATTCATCGTTCTTTAAACCTAAGCCATACCTAAACCAAGCTCCTGTGGGGAACTTTTGGTCTTTGTTGATTTTGGCTCCCCCTTGTGGACAAAGTTGTGCTTCATGTATCTGCTCTGTAAGTAGTGTGGTTAAAACTACACTGAACATATTAAGTGCAAAAAAAACTGAAACTATAAAACAAGTTTCCGTCTAAATACTACGACTAAATCTGAAAAAGCTGCCAAAATGAACACTGACGTATATCATGTGATATTTTGAATAATCTTAGCCTTCGAACCCCATCTTTTTCTTCACATGCCCGAACAGGTCTGGCGACAAAAAAAGTTGAAAAAAAAAAAAATCACAGAACATGTGGTAAATGATGTGAAACAGTTGCTGTTTCACATCATTTACCACATGTTCTGTGATTTTGTCCAGCAGTCATCTTTGGACAACGAAAACAGACATGCGTCCTTTTTTTTTGTCCTTTAAAAGGAGATGTTCACAAGCGTCTGAGCTGTGAGACTCTTCTGGGAGAAAGTGAGTAATTTGGTGAGTCAGCGCACTCGGTGTCCCCTCTGGGCCCTGAAACCATATCACATGACCAGCACTCAGGCTGCTTCCAATCATTGATGTCAGCTGTAATTGACCTTTAAACATTTCATTTCAAATCTGCAGAGCGGCTCCACCAGACCTGGCCTGAAATGTGTGTGTGTGTGTGTGTGTGTGTGTGTGTGTGCAGGGGCGTCTAGTTGTGTTGAAGTATGGAGCAAAAAAAGATACACAATTGGTCAGTGATCCAGGGATTCTCCCAAACAAAAAAACTATAATTCACCACAAATTCCCTGCATTTCCGCACCATCCAACCTCTTAGAATCAGTCGGGAAACAGCCACCTACTCCAGCTTATCGAGTCAGGACGTGTGTCTTGAAACATGATTTTCACACACGGCACACACGGAGCAGAGTGTAAGGAACAGTCCAGGTGATCTAATCACACAGGGCAAACAAATCCATAAGGAAACGTCAAACCACTAAGAAAACTTACGCTGGAACGAGGCGACACTAAAGAGAACATACAACAAACAGCATGAGGGAGGACACACAGGGTTTAATCAGGCCTTCAATCAGGTGATGGACAAAGGACACAACTTCAAGACTTGAGTCAAAGTCTTAATACTCCTGGACATATAATACTCCAATCAAGTAAAAGTCAATCGGTGAAATTATTATTTGAGTTAAAGTACACGAGTACTTTAACTCAAATAAAAAAACAAAATTCTTAAAGGAGGAATCTGTAGTGAGTG
This sequence comes from Labrus bergylta, assembly GCF_963930695.1. NCBI lineage: Eukaryota > Metazoa > Chordata > Actinopteri > Labriformes > Labridae > Labrus > Labrus bergylta. The sequence continues at coordinate 23,512,441 of NC_089199.1, forward strand.
AAATGATAACGTGACCTTACTATATGATCAGACATTAAGGAAACATGCTATGTTGAAGTGCTGGCTTCTCTGACAACAATGCAGCAGCCAGTATTTCCTCCTTCTAACTTTAGATTCTGGTCCTGAATGATCTGGATTTGTTTGGACCAGAGAAGGTAGGCAGTTTTAAGGCGACCCCTACGAGGCCTTTTGGATGCCCCTCGTTTTGCCAGATATGAAGGTGATGTTGTGCATTGACAGACTCATTTCATGGAAAACTTTTGTTTTTCATCTGCTGCATTTGGTTTGTTTTCCTTTGTGATGAAAAGCAGAGTCATGCTGTAACCGCACGTCATCTCTAAAGTAACCTTTCAGCTAGCACAGAGACAAAGCATTGTTTATCTGACCGTCATCAGAGTATGGTAACTACAAAAAAAACGAACATGGTGACAGCCATGATTTTAAACACAGGGTTTTAAATAGTAATGCATGGTGATACCAAGATGGCTGTGTTTGCTTTACAGACACAATGGTCCAAATCAAGAAGATCTGAAGTATACGGGAGGGGCAATTTGTTTTAGAGCAGGGGTTCCCAAACCAATCCTCTGTCATTACGACCTGGAGAAAGTTTACCATGCATTTATATCCACTCACATCGACAACTGTAATTCTTTATTTTGGTATCACTCAGTCATGTCTATCTCATCTTCAGCTCGTACAAAACGCAGGAGTCAGAGATTTAAAAAGATATCAAATCACTCCAATTTCCTTTCTTTCTGTACTCTGATAAAAACAGTTGAGAACGCTGCAAGGTGCCACATTTGTCAATAGAGCTGTCAATCATGACGTTACGCCCGCTCTTTTTTTTTTGCATCGAAGAACAAATGATAACTGTAAGACTTCTCGAAAAGATGAACACTTGGAGAAGACTCATTTTATAATCCATAATTTTGTGTTAGAATCCGGATGCAGCAAAAATGTATTTGATGTGTATTTTTAATCCTAATAGTTCGATCCATGTCACATCTGTTAACATGGAGGAGGCGGGACTTATAAGTTATAGTGCCAGTTAGCAGGAGGGGGGTCTAAATATTGTGGCTTCACTCCCAGTCAGCTGCTGCGCCGTCCTTCTTACTGAACAGTCTATGGTTCAACCTCTTCTGCTCTTTCTACAAAGGACCAAAGTCTGAGTCCTACTGTCCAGTCCTGTTTGAGCAGACAAGAAACAGAAACCAGAATGTGTCACATACCTAGCATTTGTCCTTAACTCTCTGCTGCCCCCAGAAAGAGGTCCTCCTGGTTAAATACATTTAAAAAAAAAAAACAGTTTCACTTGAGCATATTCCCATCAGCCTCTTCTGTACTTAGTGTAATTGGCCTGGTATATGAGGACTTATTGTAACTAACAGGGAAACAATGAGACAAGCAACACGTAGCGTGTTTCCTTTCATCACTTCTGCCAGTCTGAAGACGAGGGCTGCTGAAAGCACGGAGCCATCTCTCCGGCAGGTCAAGCCCCCTGGTGGCATAAATTGGAACTAAACTCAAAATTAGACATTGCATAAAATTACAGAAATAATGCTCCCATTTAAAAAATGTACAAGTAAAATATATATGTTACACATAATGTGACTACAGATTTCTGCGCGTCACATCAGCTTGTGTTAGCACGCCAAGCTTGCTGGTGAACAACGTTATACTTCTAGCGTTACCGTGTAGCTTTGTGTGGTGAATTCTCCCAGAACAACTCGAACAGTTCTTACCCGCTTAATCTTGTTCCAGCGTGCCCGTTTTTGGTCCCTGTTCCAAGGTTAATACACTAAAGGCCCAGCACCTGCTTAGAGTTACACTTATTGTCTGTAATTGTGAGCTTATGCTGAAGGTTCAGAAGCATTCTGGGAAATGTAGGAAATCCCAACCAACTCAAAGTGACAATGGCATGATGAAGGAAAAGTGGTTTGATAGATGGGATCATGTCATGCGATCACAGGACGAGTGAACAGCTCAAGACAGGTGGAAGCAATAACGGAGAGGATGTCTCTGCAGACCGCGATCAGCCTGTGATATCTGTAGAGGTGTCGCCTACTAGAAAACCAATCATCACTGTGGGTTCTGGTTCACATTTTTTTCTCTCTATCCTCAGCAAAAAAAAAATGACCTTTCTCATTCCCACTGCAGCACTGGTCCCGCCTCCGCTACAAACCTCTGAGTATGTCTTCATTATCAGCAGCAGGACAAGTTAGAGCTACTAAAGCAGGGATAAAAGAGGAAACAGAGGAGGGTGGGGGGGATAAAAGGAGGGGTAGCAGACAGAGAGAGAGAAAGATAAACAGATAAAGAAACTGGGACAGGAAACGAGGCAGTGTACCGAGGCGAGAAAAAAAAACAGTTTGAGGAAAAAAATGGACAAAAATCAGAGGTGAATCGGGGATTAAGGGAGGGAGGAGAGGACATAAGAAGAGTGGGGACGTGTGGACCAATAAGAACGTGAAGCAAGAAAGAAAAAAGGAGAACAGAGAGCAGCACGCTAGAGAGCGCGAAAAATCAGAGCGTGACAGACTGACGGACAGCCGCACCAGGGAATCACAGGTAAGACCTGACGGCAGTTTTCACCCTTATCTGGTCGTGTTTGAGCAGTTCAGGAACTCGGGTCAAGCATGGGAAGGCACGGCGAGGACATCTGAAGCTTAAATACTGTATTCTCGTTTGATGAATTTGACCTCTTTGATGTCAGGGAGAAATATTGGTGGATATTGTCCTCTACGAGTTGTGCATTTTTTCACTGTGTGCCAGCTGTTTTTTCAGAGGAATTCTCCAGCTGTGGCCTGTGAAGTTTAGTAGAAGCTGTAGAAGCAAATTGAACAGTAAAAAAGAAAAATGTCTGGACCTAATGATTTTAATCAAAATATTATAAATAAATAAATTCTTTATTTCCACGTGTTTCTGCTCGATCGCTGAACGTGATAGATCACATCTCAAACGGTGACTGGGCACCGAAAACTCTACACACAGTAATTTAATCATTTTAAAGCGTTAATAGACTGGAGGAATATTTAACATTTACCCCATAAATCACAGAGATTAATGCAATAAAACTTTTTTCGGCGGGGTTTTGTTGAAAGGAAAAGCACCCGCCGTTGTCTGGTCCTCTTATCGGCAAATAAATATCTCAAGCGTCTTCGACCAGCTGCACTGAACACAACGCTTTATTTGAAACCTCTCTCTGCTCCACACACATTACATTTCCTTGCATTAAATTCACTTTTATTATTCCAAAAATGTGTTTGCAAAGTTTCAAAACAGTGTGAAAAAAAGTGATTTTTCATGACCTATAAACTGCAGCCAATATTTTAAATGAAAGTCAGAACAATTGTTAACATAAAAAGTGACATGCTTTATATCAAGTTGTTAAATGATGCAGTTATTGTTATGTTTGCATGTTTCTATAAGCTACTGTTGACTATTTAGAGTACAGTATAGTTTGAATTTGTTGCAGCAGCGGTGAGTTTGTCCCCTGTTAATAAATAACCGTCGCAAAATTATAATGGCTTGCTGACTTTTACTCATTTTTATTGTTTTATTTTTATGTTTGACACATGCTCCATGTCTCTCCATTGCATTAGACATTTTTGTTTTATTGTTTATAATAGCAAACACTATTGCAGGGCACTAAAAATCCTGCTGCGTGCTTGAGCTGCATCTGCACATAAATCTGCCTTTTCAGTCAGAAAAACAAGTTACAAATCATCACACACTCGCAGTGTTTTTTGAATTATTGTGACATTTTATGAGCAGAAAATATCATGCATCCTGTAAATGTTGCTGGTCTTTGTCTGTTAAAAATTAAAGCCATGATTGAGCTGTAAAACATCAGTTTTGAAAAGTAGTTATAGATAATATGCATGAAAACTTTGACTGTAATCTGGATCAGGGTCTGGTTTATATTCTTTACACAAACACATCATTTCTGCATTTTTGTGCATAACAATACTTTTAAAAATACCTAAATGTAAATAAAGGAAGCATAGCACAGAGTTCCTCTAATATGAAGAAAATGTGCAAACTATTGAAGTGTTTTGGAAAGCTGAATGTGCAGGATGCTGCAAAGTGATCCGTGTTATCCATAAGGCCCAATGACAGTATTGTAAACCCGAGCTCCTTGATGTTTTAATGGTGCAACTACTAAACCGGCTTCTTCATGGCGTGCTAAAACCTTAAACCCAATGATCACATGAGGAATAAGCTCACTGTCCAGCATGCTACAATTGTGATCATTCAGGGATTCTCAGTGAGAGACATTATCTCCATCAGCTACTTGATGGCTGATTTGTGTCCTCGCTCAGATACCTGATCACCCGCTATGGCCCGGAGCTGAAAACCAAAAGTAGCCCGAGTAAGAAGATTATCTAGGCATTTATTAACAAACCACCTGAACACATGTTTAACATTTTCTGATACTGAGAAGAAAGGAAAAAAAAGTGCAACCTAAGCCTGGATGTTTGGAGGATAAGAAACACTTAGACACGATCTTTCTCTGACCTTTGAACAATCAGCTCCAGATGTGAGACACTTTTTTTTTTATATATGTGTTTTATGAACTTATTTGCCAGAGAAAATAGATAAAAATCAGGCTGTTTTGTTTTTTTTGCATCCTGCGCTCTGATCCCTCTCCTCATTCTGGAAGTGATCGTCCTTGTAAGCCCTGAGAATTTCCAAATTTTCGTCTCCTTTAGCTCTTCACTGCACTCAGCATGCAGGGAAGCCAGCTCTGCAGCAGCTTCCTCTCTTTTACTGTCGGGGCAGCCGCTGGAATAAATGCACAAGTATTGCAATGGATGGAGCTCTTGTTAAAAAATGTTGAGTATTGGTAAAGAGATAATTCATGAATCATCACCATCATCTTTATTGGCAGACAACAAACAGACATCACCAATACTATAAAAAACAGCTGTACCAGTGTCCCCACAGGAATGATTTGTCAACAGCATAATAATGGAAATCTGAGAATCCTTCAATCTGCAGATACATTTGTACATCAACTTTCTCCGAAGAGCCTGAAAAGTGTAAACTCCTGTGTTACAAAAGAAGCTAATTTGCACGAGTCCATCGAGGTATTTAAATAGTTTTCTTTTTGTAAGCTTTCCTTTTTAAACCTGTCCCACTCTCTTTTAATAGAAACTGAATTTAATTTCAATTGAGAAACCGTTTCCCGCACACAAACAGGCTGAATTTATTGTTCTTCAAGACTCAACTTTAACTGCAGAGAAAAAGAGAGTCCCGTCTGAATGTAGCTGCAGCTGGTCATGTTGTAGTTATACAGTACTGTGTGTGTGTGTGTGTGTGTGTGTGTGTGTGTGTGTGTGTGTGTGTGTGTGTCCAAAATGTAAAAATGTCTGTGATTTAATTTATCTGTAGGACGGCTGAGAAATGTGCTCAGGAGGATTTTACTAAGATGGAAATAACAATTATTTTAGTGCAATTTTATTTTCTAGATCTTTATTTTTCTCAGGTTGAGATGATATAAATTATTTGATTTAATAATAATTTCATTTATATTTACATTTTGTGCTTTGCATACAATATGCAAGGGTAACTTTTTTAATATGATGCACGTTGCGTTTAAGGTTGCTCGGGGTTACGGTTGGCACAGTGATATTGCTTTAAGACAGGTGAAGGCATATTAATGATAACTTTATTTAAATAGAACCTTTAAAAACAGACATTTACAAAGTGCTTTGACGGACAGAGCAATGACAGGAACTCGGGACAGGAACACAATAAACATCAGCAGTAAGGCCAAACAGAGACAGAAAGGAAATATATATAAATGGAAAAACAAGTAATAAAGAAAATAAGAAATGTACAACAGTCCAGTCTCAAAAAAGTTGAGACAATAAATCAATACAATTAAAGAAAAATAAAACGACAAACAAAAAAGTTCAACAAGCTAATGGCAATATTATAAAAGTCAAGAAGACAACGTCACATCACAGGTAATAAAAACAGAAATTAAGGGGGCGGCGATAGCCTAGAGCAGGGCTATTCAATTTCAAATTCAGTTGGGCCAGGTTTAAAAACCAAGAAATTTAGCTGGGCCAGACTTTTACCACAATTGCCCAGTTTGGGATCAATAAAGTAATTCTATTCTAATTTTCAGTGGCTGGTAAGCAGCAGTTAATGATACATTTTAAACCAACACAAATTAATGTAATAATTTTTTATTTCTTATTCATTGCTTCCCTTTTAAATGTGGTTACATCTGACACAAGCATATCAAAAAATGCCTAAGAACATAAGAGGTGTAATTTAACAACCTGAGGTAGCAACAGTACATTTTTTTTCCACTTTTGCAAAAAACTAAACAAAAAAACATTTTGGTCACATCTGACCCAGGCACATCTCAAAGTGCATAAAAACAAAAACGAGCTATTATTGCACAGAACTAGAGGTACTGTAGTAGCCATAAGATTTTGTTCACTTTTGAAATAAAAAAAGAAAAAACATTTTGGTCACATCTGACCCAGGCACATCTCAAAGTGCATTTAACAGAATATAAAAAGAAATATTAGTGCTATCAAAGCTAATAGTACCCATAACAAGTTCTAACAGTAATTAACACACATGTATACCACGTCTCCTACATTGGAGAAACATAAATACGTTCGTTTTAAATCACTACATGTGTGATTAGGCATGGCTTTATTATGCCTCCCACATTATGTTGATATGTAGACCACAGTTACCCTGCTGACTTTCTTAGTGGGAGAAGTGACTTTTTTTTTTCTGAACTAGAGCCAGTGACTTTTGGCTCGCAAGATGTCAATGCAATCCGAAGGCATTGGTGAAGAGTATTGTCAGTCAGGGAGCAACGAGAGCTGCTTTTTATTGAGTTCATGTGCAAAAAGCTTGATTCACATGTATATGTTGATGCAAACATGCTGAGCACAATGATTGCTACTTTCTTCACGTTAGGGAACTGATGAACGTTGACATCACGCCAAAACTTTGCAGGCCCGTAAGTGCGAAGCTCCTGTGCCTTGGTTATGGATGACTGCATGTCGACAACTTCGAGTATGAATTCCCCCTCGTCGATGGAAGGGACCACTTCCTTTGCTCTGGCGGACAAGTCCCCTTCTGTAGCAACAGTAAACTGACAAAGCCCATCACCTCTGTGGGAAGAGCAAGTCCGTCCAATCGACCAGCAAAGTTCTCTTTCAACCTCGCAATTAAGTCTGTCATCACAACTGTGATCTGTGCCGGGGATGAGATGTGTTTGTGGAGCGTCGGAAAATGCAGCATTCTGCCTATGCTCAAGTCAGTTGTGAAAAAGTCCAATTTCACTTGGAATGCGTGGCATCTGTTCCATAAGATCAGTGACAGTTTTGTCTCTGCCTTGTAGTCCCTCATTTAGGTCATTCAGGTGTTTGAATATGTCGCTCAGAAAGCAGACATCAGCCATGAAGTTGTTGTCCAGAATGCGATTCAGGTGTGTTTCTGCCTTTTTTTTAGCTTCGTGCTGCGGAGGAAAGTTGCGATCTCCTCATTGAGATCACAGAAACGCTCCAGTGCTTTGACTTTGGACAGCCACCTGACGTCATTATGCAAAAGAAGGTCGCGGTGCTCAGCAGACATGTTTGACAGGAGCTTGCGGAATAAGCGATGTTGGAGGCTTAATGTGGAGCGAATTAAATTAATTGTAGCCATCACGCTGTCCATTGTCGTTTTAAGCTCACCGCTTAGTTTTGCGCACAGCACCGTTTGATGCACAATGCAGTGCAAGGACATCATCTGAGGTGCAACAGCGGACCAACGTGCTGCCAGACCATTCTCTTTTCTAGCCATGGATGGAGCTCCCTTTGTCTTTAAAAAATGCTGAAATTTTCCCAAAGACTATCTCGCCAGTTATGTGTCCCTCTAACGGCAATAAGCCCAGCAATTCCTCTAGGAAGCATTTGCCGTCAAAAAAACTGAAATATATGCACAGCTGTGCAGTGTCAGTCCTGTCTGTGGACTCATCAATTATAGACATGACATCAGATTTCTTCAGTTCTTCAGTGTTTCAAAGACATCTGTAGCTAGAATTTCAATCCTGCGAATATTTGAAGTGTCTGACAGGGGTACGTTTTTAATTGCAGATGTCACACTTGTTTTAATTTTTTTGTCATTTATTACCTCATCCACGACGGCCAACATGCAGTCTTTTATGGTTTCTCAGTCTGTGAATGGTCTTTTTTTCTTTGCCAGGATCCAGGACACATGGAGGGCCGCTGCTCTCCCTTGGGCTGTGCATGACCGCACCATCGTAGTACAGCTCCGGTTGTAAGAAGCAATCAAACTTTTGCAGCCCTCTCCTGGGATCCCTCGGGAAAATTTGTTTGAAAAGTCCGGTGTTTCTCAAAGTGGTGCCTCCGAACATTATAATCTTTAAACACTGCAACGCAGTCATTGCAAAGTAAACACATCGGTTTGGCGCTTGCATTTGGCGGCAAAATAAACAGGCAGGGTTAATGTTTTCATTTTCAATTTTGCGTTTCAGGGTCGAGAAAGACATGTTTTACAGGTTGTATTATGTGGCTACTATTTCTAACGTTAGCATTAGTAGACGCGTTTTCACAACAACACGCTGCATTCTGGGTTGAGTGTTTCTAGGCTACTTATAGTGTTGCATTCATGATCTGAAGTACTGTAGGAATTTCTGTAGAAATATCTGTAGGCTCGCCAAACATGTTTTTCACATTTTTTTTCGTCTTCTCTGGTTGGGCCACTTGGGGATTGCTTCTGGGCCACATGTGGCCCGCGGGCCGCTATTTGAATGGGCCTGGCCTAGAGGCTATGTTGCAAGCCCCACGTACGGAGGCCATGGTCCTCGTTGCAGCGGCCGTGGGTTAGAATCCATCCTCAGTCCTTTGCTGCATGTCATCTCTCCTCCCAACGTTTACTGTCTCTCATCAGCCGTCCTCTCCAATAGAGGCAAAGACGTCCTAAAAAAAACTGAAATTAAGACAAAAAGATGAGAAATAAAAGAAGGCTGGTAAATATATAAAAGCAGCAAAGTGCAGAACAGTAAAACTTTAAAAGGATTGTTTAGAAGGGATGAAAAGGTTACAAGCAATTAAGTGAATAAAGGAAGGGATAGAATAATTTAAGTCTATTAAAGGGGAAATGAAAGCGAGTCTGTAAAAGTGAGTTTAAAGAAGTGATTTAAAGTAAGGTTGTTTGGTCTGTGTATGTCTGTATATTTGACATTTTAATTTTAGTATTCAGGTGTCGGCTTAGTGTATAAAATAATCCATAACGCTGCTCCGCCTCCGTTGAAAAGCTTTGTGAAACTTCGCTCTGAGCACATGAGCAGAGACCTTCAAGGTCGACCTCAAGCAGAGATTTCAGTATCCCAAAACGTGGCTTCTTCTTCTTCTTTTAAAGGTCATTAAAGAGTGAAATAATATCCCAACTAGTCTAAACACTTTTCACAGACTTCAACACTTTCGCTCACAAACTTGTACATAATGTTTTGTTAGGGTTGTATCAAGTCAACTTTGGTTATATTCTTTAATAATTATATTTAATTATTAATAATATAAATAAAAATATGTTCAAAATGTTTAATCTCGTTTGGGGCACCACCCTGTACTCAGTAAATATAACCAAAATATCACTCAAATCAGTCTCAAATTAGTTATTTAATTACTAATATTATTAATAATTAATATTATTAATAATTAATAACTATATTTAATAAATTGAAGGCGTGAAATCCGTACACAAAGCCCTCGCATCCAGCTTATATCACAATGTAAATACACCAGAAACCACAAACAACTGCTCTCTTAAATTATAACAGAATTTATTTAAACAAAGCAACATCAATCCAAAATCAATGAACTTAATCAAACAAATAAGTATTACAAACTAATCTAAGCAACAAACATTATCAAACAAGGCTTGTGGAAGAGGTGTAAAAGAGTGCGTGCGTGCGTAGGGGGAAAAGGGGAAGATTGCTTCTTCCCACGTGGTCGCCCTTCCGATGGCGCACACCTAACAAAGCCCTAATGTGGCCTTAATGTCTAAAAGAGACCGAGTTCGGCCCTACACGATCTGTGTCTCTTAGGCGTCTGGATAGCCGCGAGTGTGCAGATCTCTATGTGTGTGTGTGTAGCCTATGTGCGTAATGGTGCGGTGGTGGAGTTAGTCTCCAGATGTGCGTCTACACGGGAATGTGTGTGTGTGTGTGTTAGTAAGAGGAGGAGAAAAGAGAGAGAGAAACGCGTGCCTGAAGAGGCCGGATCACAGTCCTAATCCCGCGCCACAACTCAGAGTAATTCCCTTCATTCACAGAAACAAACCAATGGCCGAATTCTTGTTAATACAGTTTACACTGGCCTTTCTGATCAGAAGAGTAATACCCGGTTATAACGCTGTTATAACACAGCGTTATAACTAAACACATATAGGACGCAGCGGTCCGAAAACGGGAACAACAAGAGTTTTAAACGGGTAAAACTCAGGACGCTGCGGTCCAACAAAGATAAAAATTACAGTTTCTGCTTCGATCAAACAATTGTTAAAAACACTCTCTAAAGCTAATTCTGCCCAGACCTAATTAAGCCTCACTTGTGAATCGCTTTGCCCGCGATTGGTGAAGGAAAAAGGAGTCCGGCGATAAAACAGATCTTCTGTCCGTTTCTGGTGCAGAGGCGTCTGATGGCGGCGAGGGTCCCTTACGGTTCTGAATGTCGGTTTCAATTCATTTTTGATTCATTCCAAAGACTACATATTGAAATATGTTACCAAATCTGGTAAAAAAAAACATCTTTTGTCTTGTTATTTTTTGTACACTGTCCATAATTCAAATAAACTAATAGACTGCCACAAAAACAGTTTCTTCCCCTCTGCTGCCAGCCTCCGTAATAACGTCCCTGCCCCCATCCCCCAACAGAATCTTATCCAGCCCCCCAGTCAGAGAACATCACTGTAATGTGAAGGCTGAAACTGATTTAATACGTTACATTAACGCTCATTGGACTTTGAGTATTTTGTTTTATCTTTACTGTCAATTGCACAACTCCTTCATTGCACCTTCTGTGTTTTTATATTTGTATACTCTATTGTATATATTTGTAATTGCTTCTTATTTTTTAATCTTAATTTAAATTCTTGCTGTTTTTGCTTTATTTCCTTTGCTAATTGTTTTGCACAATGATTCGGAAACTAAACTAATCTAATAGCTTTTCTTAGAATAAAAATAAAATTGAATTTGACCTCATCTGTCTCTGATTGCCTTTTGCCACAAAGTTAACTACACATAACCATAAAGATATTTCATCTTTGTTTTATTAATATCTAGAGTTCACACAGGTAAGAGTGTGGACAGGATATGTTGATATCAGGATGTAAATCAACCTTTTTATTTTAAATTCACTCACAAATGCAAGCACACACAAATGTGGGGTGCACACTGACATAAATGTGTCTGAGAAAAAATAATTGAACCACATTTGAAGTAACTTCATGGTTAAAGATATCGCAAGTAAATGTGGTGTTACTTTTTTGTATTTTTAAAATAATAGTTTTACTAAAATGTGAAAATTCATGCACAAATTCAGTTATTATTAAATTAAGTTATTTTAAATAGATTTTTTGTGTTTTTAAGAATTGGTGCATCAAAGATGACCGCAAGACAGAAATAAACACACACACATATTCTCCGTCGGTCCGTCTCCTCCCCCCTCGTGCGCCTCCCCCTCCACTTTATCCCGCTCTGGTTTTTGCAAACATGTTGAGCCTGAATACAAGAACTGAACACTCTTTCATCTGCAGGGCGCTCCCTGTCATTACTGGCATGCAGATCGTTCTGTCCCGCTGAGTGAGCGTGTGTCTGATGTATAACAGGACGGAGGACCATGCCTTTTAATGAAACCTCTTCAGGTCATGTTTGGGTTTAAAAATGCCGTCCCGCCGTGTCTCAGCACCGCGCTGAGACCTGCACATTGTAAAATATTAAACCGACAGTTTGTAGAGCGGGGTGATGCTTTGATGTGCTGGATGAGCTCGAATCAAAATACAGAAATGTTTTTTTAAGTCCTTAAAGGGCCCTAACCCCGGCAAATTTTCATACAAAAACAAAAACATGTTCTCTATTTAAATTCAGGGGTTGAAGTACACAGTGTTTACTCATGTACAGATACTTGTGTTAAAATAAGACCGTGGTCAAAGAAGAAGAACTGATTTAACGTCTGATTCAAGCTCTGAAAGATTCCCCCTTTAAACACAACAGAGCTAATATTAATCAGAAATACATTCAAACTTGAATCATCGTATAAAAATCGATGTAAGCCTTAGGCTGAAATGCATCATTACATTTTATTTATCCCCATTTTACCGACATGACAAATACACTTTGGTAGTTTTCTTGACAGCTGCTACACTTTGTTGTCTTGGGACAACAACTCTCAATTTATTTCTTAAGATCTCAAGAAATAAACTGAGGAACCCTCACATCCCCTTCACCCTCAGGTTCGGCTGCTTCCCTCAGGCAGACGACCATTGGCTAAAAAGAGAACTTACAGACACTCTTTTATTCCCACTGCTAAATGCATTTTAAACATGACTAAAGAAACACTAACTTTTTGTCGTGCACATGTCCTTCTACCGATTTATGGAACTTTAGGTTTGATGTTGTGATTTTATGAGTCTAATGGGTTTGAATGTTGTTATTTCAATTAAAGGTAATTTTCTGTCACCATGTGGTAGACAATTACGTTTGGTTAATCTTGAATCTTGGAACTAATTTTACAGGACCCCCCCCTCCCCCCCGACCTCCCAGGCAGTCTCAATCCCAAATTTGGAAACCGCTGATACAGAGAGACCCGACGTTAAAAATAAAACTCAAATGAATTCATTCTGACTTCACATCAAATAAAAAACATCGACCTGATCAGTTGATCACTTATTGTTAGAGAGAAGGTTGTTTTAGATTTGAGGAGGCGGCACACTGATATAAATTCATATTTGAACAACAACAATAATCCTGTCAAACATGATGTTACAACTCTGTTTGAAAAACAGAAAGAGAACAGTCAGATGTTTCTGAAGATAGAAGTCACAAGTTATCAAAGAAAACACGAGCAAGTCACGGATAACGATAAATCTTTTCTGAAGTCGAGGTCAGAAGTGATTGCATTTCCCTTCCTTTTGTTTATTGAACAAGAGAACTCAGACGGAGTTCGGGAAACCCTCTGAAGGACATGCAGACGTCTGCAGTTTGGACTCATTAACGTGTACCTGTGAAGCTCGATCAGAAGAAAGACGAGCCGATGCCGCGGCGAGCTCCAGATGTCAGATAATCGACACAGAGCTACTGTCTGCACCATTCAGACTCCACAAATGATCCTTCTTACGTTCAAACAAACACAGGTTACCCACTGAGTGAGACAAAAAGAAAACTCCTCTGCTTGCAGAGCCCCACGTCTGAAGGGGAAAAAAAAGGGGGAAGGTCGAGTTTCACGGACATATTATCATCGTTAACCTTTGAGCTCTCCTCCTGCAGCGGTTTCTTGCATCGTAAAGACAGAGATCAGCGGCTCTGTGGGGAGTGATTCAGTCCGTAATGCTGGTGACGTCTGCAGGGAGTGATATACAACTCCTGAATAATCACCGCCGAGCCTAAAAACGCACTCTGTACCATTTACAGCCTCACCAATGGAGAGAGCGGCTCCTATATTTAAATATGATCAAATGAAAAGATAAAGACCAGAGGAAGGAAACACATTTTGCTTTAACAGACGAGTGAGTACTAAACTCAGTTTCCTCTGTGTGCACGTCCTGCAGATCATTTATTCACATTTCTTTTTCCTTTCCCTTTTTCTACAGCTGCCCAGAAGGGACAAAAAAAGACTCCTGAGAGGATCTTAACCATTTTTAGTACATGATTACGGTGGCTGGAAAGTGCAAAGCAAAATTACAAAATGTGAAACACAAATCTGAGAAAAAGTTTACATTTTCAATTTTTTTTTGACGTTTTATAAAACAAAATTACGAAACCAAAACACTTACCAGTACTAGTCCCCAAACAATTTTACAAACGACATAATCTTGACGGAAAGAAAACGTACCAAATGACGGAAGTGACCCGGAAGTGATCGAGTGAGGGGTCAATTCGTTTGTTTTGGTGGAAGGACTTGTCGAATGATACGCAGTTTGTGGTGACAGAAAAGAGTTTTGCCCATTTTGTGGAACTCCTTTGAGCCAGTTTTTCAAAATGTAAATTTATCTCAAATTTTGTAAAAGTGTTTCACACTTAGTCATTTTGTTTTGCACTTCCCAGCCACCGTAAAGAACAAAGAAAATTACTAAACAACATCAAAACAAATGAAAACTTCAGAATTTAATTTCTGAGCAACTTAAGGCTCTGGTGGTCAGTCCAAAGACATGCTCGGTAGGTTAACTGGTGACTCTAAATTGTCCGTAGGTGTGAATGTGAGTGTGGCTAGTTGTCTGTCTCTAAATGTCAGCTCCGTGATTGGCTGGTGATCAGTCCAGGGTTTAACCCTCCATCTCGCCCAATGGGAGCTGGGATAAGCTCCAGCCCTCCGAGACCCTGAACGGAAAAAGCGGTATAGATAATGGATGGTAAAATTAGGTGTTTTCTTCTTTTAGTAAAATGTTTCAAGCTTCTTTATCTCTGATCTGTACGAAAACTTTCCAGATGTTTCTGGTTGTAAATTCTGATTTGAATTCCTTTTTTAAAAACATAGCGAAGGAAAAACAAACATTTGGTGTGTGTGTGTATGTTTCTGTGTTTCTGTGTGTGTAAGTGAAATCAGAAAACTCTCCAACAGAAAAAGGATCCATTTAAAAAGAAGTCAAAGGGTTTTTATTTCCAACGTCCACCATGATGAAAATCCCAGCGTAATTATTTCAGCATGAAAAATCCGTCTTCCTGCTCGCTCTGATGTTCGTCTTCTTCCTGTTCCACCAAAGCTTCCTCAACGTTTTCTACGTGTGTGTGTGTAAGTGTGTGCCTGTGTGTGTGTGTGTGTGTGTGTGTGTGTGTGTGCGTGCGTGTGCATGTGCATGTGTGTGTGTTAACAGACACAGACTCCACACAGAGAGAACAGAAGATCCTCGGTTTCATTTGAACGCAGTGCGACTCATGTTCTGTCTCAGTGAGGCCTGAAAAAAACTTCTCTGATCGTCTTTAAGGTCTCAGTCGATCTTGGTCGAATTGACACATTAACAAAAAACTATTTAATTCATTTGAACCATTCAAGTTGCCATCTATTATTTTGAATCTGTCATTCCCGAACACCAAGTCTGGAGCGAGGGCCCTATTGGCATGCGAGGAATTCTTCTTTGTTTCAGCAATTTCAACAAAAACCAGGAATACCAGAGATCTCCACACAAACTGAAATAAAATAGGATAACATGCTGAGTGTGTTCTGCTTAGAGAGAGACATAAAAAAAGAAAAGGTTAAGAGGAAGCGATCCTCGCCTTGCGTCCTCAGTGTTTTTTGGAAGCCTGAATGTGCATTAGAGATCACCAAAATTGGCATGCGCATCATGTCTGGTGAAAATATTTTGATATTTTGGTGTTTTTGTAAACGAATTGCGCTCGTTTGAAATGTTCAAAAATGCAGCCCCTCGCTACAGTTTCACCTACATGCACGAGAATTTGTATGCATATTGACCATGCCAAACCCTACAAAAAAGTGTCTCAACCCCGCAGTGAAATCCAAACAGGAAGTACAGCCATTTATTTTTTCTTGGTATATTTAATGAGAATGTTTACATTTACTCTGAACAATAACGGCTTTCTGATCGTTGTACAACAATGACTGAAAGTCTTTTTGGCCTTGAATAAACTTTTTTTTTGGGGAGAGTGAGAGGCATTAAGCAAAAGGGCCAAGGTCGTAATCGAACCCATGGTCTCTGAAATGAGCACTTTAACCTCTGTGCATGGGACGCGCGACATAACGGCTAGGTTATCCTGCGTCCTAAATACAACATTATTTAACAAATGAACGTATTCACCTCCTTCTAAGTGGCCGTAGCGACTTGTATCCATGTTGATTTAAATCCCCTTTGTTTCTCAAAGTGTCAGAATAATAATAATAGAGACACGTTTGTTCAAAGTGGTACTATGTCTTGGGATGCTCTGCTGCCAGTGTCACACTGTACCTCTCCACTGTAATCTAATAAAAGAGTCCCTCATCTCATAAAGCCGGCACCCCTGAAGCACAGCTGTGTTCATTTTCCCTCCTTCCAAACGGACAGGGCTAATGATCGCCGGTTTACACAGAATCCGATGATTGAGGGTCATTAGTGGGCGCAGTGATGCGTCACTTTATACCCACTGAGATTTAACAGTGCTCGTAAACAGGCCTACACAGAACAGGATTGTCAGAAGAATAGGTATAAGGTAACATGCGCTAAAAGTTGGCAATACAGGGATTTACAGAATCCCACTAATCATCAGAAGTACACATTTCAATTTATGCTAATAGCAGTTTTTGTGTGTGTGTTGTGGTAGTTTACCTGAAGTTTTTGATGCACACAAACCTGTCTTATGAAATGGATGTGCAAAGTTTTTTTTTCTCTGTCTACTCTCTGGTAACATGATTCAAACCAAGAACTACAGCCAACAATCCAGAAACCAAACAGGCTCGATCACACCCTGCTGAGAGCGAAAGAACAAACAACAGAGGAGATTTAAACACTCAATTACACTATAAAAATTATAATGAAAAGTCTGGCTGAGGCAGAAACACTGAGACTCAGAGGAAGAGTATCATGGTGTTCTGAATGGTCTGAAAAACAGGTGAAACCTGGCTGAACTCTTCTGTTGGCATGTCCGACTACACTTCCCACAATGCTGCAGCTCTCTGCTGAGCTTCATCCTGCAGAGTCAGTACTATTAATTAGCATTCAACCGGTGTGAGAAGAGCAAAGGTTTCCCTCAGGTGTTGCTCCGTGCAGCACTGTGCTTAACATCCAATTCATCCTGTAAGTTCTGCTTCTGTTGCAAAGTAAATTGTTTTTTCTTGGGGTTAAACTTTGTGTTTTATTTTTAAACGGATAACCAAGCAGCAACCGCCAATGCAAAGACCCAATTTGACCTGTGGGGTATGACCAAGCGGCAGCCTCCAGTGTTGTAAAATAAAGCCAAGCCAGGTGTCATAAACTGCAGTTCCTCAACTGTCCACTTGGGGCTGGTTCCAAAATCCCCCAATGGAAGTCCCATTAACACAAATCAGTGTTTTCGGACCAAACAGTTCTGGGGACTTTATGAAGAGGAACTATCCACTCGGGAGATCACTGAGAACTTCAAACCATGGGGACTTTATTCTCTGTCTGCATTCGCCCTGCCATGGTACCTCCTCTGAGACAGGAGCTAAAAAGGTTCCTTCCTTAATGTGATTCTAGGAACTAGAATAGTTCATGGTTCCTGAGGAAGGTTCCTACAGTTCATAGAACTATGAAAATGTTCCCGGGGTTTGAAAACGCCTAATGTTAGAATGCCCATATTTACAGCACCACAGCCTGGTTCAAAACATGGTTGTGGTCTCGACTAATTTCTTCATGGGTAAAAACTGTAAGGGTGTGTGTTTTTTAAGCCAAATACATTCATTCATTTGGATAATTAACAGTGTGGCTGAGTTAACTTATGGTTGTTAGCTACATGCTAAGCTAAATACAGCCTCAATCAGCTTGTTGGTTGCTGGATAATAGGCATTGGAAAGATCTGGCAGTAGTTCTACCAGGCCCTCTTTCCCCTCTTTTTCCTCTCCTCCAGATCACCTTCAGGGCACTCCAAGAGTAACTTTCAACAGTTCTGACCTTGTAGGGTAGTCTACTTGGATAAGACACTTGGCTAGATTTTGCCCTCATTACCACATCCTCAATGGCTCCTTCAGTTTGTTGTGGATTGGTTTCTTGTGGTGTTATCGGCACATTGCATGTACACATTCGGGTTGTCTATCATAGTGTTGCTATGAGGGCACTTGGGTGGTCAGCAAAGGCCCATATAGAGAAGGTATTTGTCTGACCAATTGTGACCAGGTTTGCCAAAAATGCTGTTCTCTTTCTCAGCCTCTCCCCTCACCTCCCTCTAGTTTTTTTCTTTCAGGAACAGAAGCTCCTTCCTGAGGGACTGACCAAAAATTGTTCTTTGTATTACAGAGAAAGATGCATTCCGTCCTGTTGCTCGGCTGCTTTGTCCTCTGTGCTGCAACACAGTACCTTTTCGGCTCCGCCCACATGATCCCAGAGGAGCGACTCTCCAACAACAGGGTGGTTGTTTCTAATGCTCTGTCTCAAAACCTTGAGGTCCCCTCACCTCCTGTTCTCATTGTAGGTACGTTTGCGATTGTAAAATGTAGTCTTTCACTTTATCTGTCTGCAGAGTGAATGTCACTGCTTAAATGCTCCACATATGTGTTATTAAATCCATGATGCTGCTTTTTCAATGTTCCTTGTCATGCTTGCACGATGCTGCAAGCCACACCAGTGACTTTTCAAAGAGATATTTCTTCTCCAATTATCTCATAGAACAGTTTGGTCATCTGCACGATGGTCCACCAACTTTTTAACATAAATCAATTCATTCATCTCCATTTATCATCATGTACACTGTAATGTTCTCCTTTCAGAGCTGCCTAAATCGACGAGGAAGAACAGGAAGTCAAAGAAACAGAGAAAGGTATGCAACCGAATGAAATAAAGAAGATATACTTTATTAATTCCACAAGGTGAAATTCTATGTTACACTCTGTTGTTGAGTCATGCTACACACAGGATCCTATGGACACGCACTAACGGATCGATGTCAGAGTGAGGGGGCGGCCCACAGCGAGCACCCGCTGACTGTCTATGGCGGTCTCCATGCTGGAAATCCTGTCTCACAATAACTTTCAGTCCACCTAACAACAGGACTAGGTGCTGCTGAGAGCGGGAACACTCTCATTTCAGATCTGTACTTAAGCGTCTGCCTTGAGCGTCATGTGGGTCTATCTGTGAAGGTAGTACTTTTTAACATGCATCCTTTAGTGCTCTGACTACTGACGGGGCTCTCAGACGGACTTTTATTGTAGATTAGTCATGCAAACAAGAAAACTGGCGGTTTGTGTTTGCATCAAACAACACAAAAGTGGCAGCCTGACTAGCACGTCCTGCGATGAGACTTTTGCAGAGGCCCTAGTGGCAATTGGGATGTTAAAATGATGTTATCGTTCAACCCTCGTCCTGATCATGTTCTGTACTACAACATGCAAATAGAAACCAACAAGTAGACATTTTACATTGAGATTATTACATCACATATTTGGCCAAGACCCATTTTTTGGCTAAATCTGGAACGTTACAGTATTTTGACTCTTATGGTACTATATCATTATTAACCACCTCTCTCTCCCTTTCTCTCTCTCATTCTCTCTCTCTCATTCTCTCGCTCTCTCTGTCTTTCATATTCTCTCTCTCTCGTTCTCTCTCTGTGTCATATTCTCTCTCTCTCTCGCTCTCTCGCTTTCTCTCTCTCTCTCTCTCTCAGAACAAATTTGGTGTGAAGAAGCGCCCTTCTCCCCCTGCTAACTGTATCCCCCTGCGGGGAAGCTGTAAGTCTCCCAACAACGTGTGCTGTGATTTCTGTGCCTTCTGTCAGTGCCGGCTCTTCAGAACAGTCTGTTTCTGTCGGATGGGTAACCCTCGCTGCTGAACGCCCAGCCCGTGGCTCGACTCAGCTACAAGCTAACGCATCACAACGTCATTCTGCGTCGAGCCACTCAAGGTGACCACCGCTCGAAGTAGATGACTTGTAGCTCTTGGTTTGTAATGTTTGCTTAAAATTCACTGCATGATAGCACTTTATACCAATGGACACCTCCACAGTGAACTTTTCCGATCTAACAGTGTGTACCACTTATAGCACTGCCATGAAACTTTTTTAAGAGTTTGTAACTATGTTTTTATCATACTTTGAGCTTAAAGCATGCATACAGTGAAAATGCTGGCTCAAATAGATTTATATATTGCTTTATTTTTACACAGAAGTACATGAATGTGCATTACTACAAATGTATTACAATGGGTATGAAATACTTAAGAAGCATTGTATGAATAAACTCATTTAAGAACATTTTACACACCTGCGTTATTGTTCTGTCTACGGTCTATCAAAGGGTCCAAATGATCAAAGTCTGGTGGTTAAAACCAGAAAACGGGTAAGAGCGGTGACACTCATGGTCTTAAGTATTAAGATTTACTTTATTGATCCCGGCAAGGGGAAATTCTGTTTTTACACTCTGGAAGTGATGCAACACACACAGGCTGAATTACACACATGCACAAACAGGATCCTATGGACTTGCACTAATGGAGAGATGTCAGAGTGACGGAGCTGCCCACAGTGATTGCTCCTGAGCTGGTGGTGGGGAAGGGGTTTGGTGCCTTGCTCAAGGGCACCTCGGCAGTGCTCAGGAAGTGATCTGGCACCTCTCGGGCTACCCGACTAACTTCCGCACTGGGACTTGAACTGGCAACCCTCCGGTTCCCAACCTAAATCCCTACAGACTGAGATACTCCTGCTCATTACACGCTGTTCCCCATGTCTCTTCTGGACCTGTTCAGTCTCCATCTGCAGAAGTTCTTTCTTGGTTTACTCCGGTCCATTAAGGACTCATTTTGTACCAACAGTAAAGAGCGTGTCATATTCTCTGTAAAAAAAAATCCTGATAATTTATTTTTCCAGTAGAAAATTGTTGCATTAGTTTGATCTTTTAAACAAATCATTTTAAAGGCTTTATATGCGATTTTTCACACTTAAATGTATCAGAAATCAAGTATGTCCATTGTATATAACTCTCTGAGTCATGACTGTTTACAATGAGTGAGAAGCTCCAGTCCCACTGGCTTTGTTGATATAGAAGCAATGTTTATCTAGCCAGCCCGGCCGCCCCCTTCTTTAGGCCCGTCCCCCTTGTATAAAAGCGCAGTCGCAGACCACCCCTACACCGAGGGAAGAAGTGTTACAAATGGCGGACTCCAGTGCGAAGCGTACGACGGAAGACCTTCCACCGGCTGGTCCCCCACCTAAAAAAATAACAGTCTTTTGCTAGAACAGCAGCAGACAAAGACCAGAGTAGAACTCGAAACAACATTGGGCTGGCTTTTCCACGATGGAGAGCCCTACGCTCAACGAAGGGGCTTGAATACGACTCTGAGCTGGTGTTGCTTCTCCTGGATGCGTAAGTACCCCGATAGATCCCTAGTGGTCCAGGCATAAACGTTTCTATTTTTTAGTCACTGACTAGAGAAAAGAAAATAATCATACGCTCTGCTTATTTGAATGGTACGTAAGTGTTTAAAAGCACGGTCTTTCTGTGTAATGTGCAATGTAAAGCTACGACCTAACTACAATATGCTAACATTAGCCTGCTAGCACAACAATGCCGGCCACAGGCTCGAGCTAAAACATGCATTCTTTCTAGATATTTAAACGCCATCGATTGTTTGTCATTGTGATCAATGTGGTTATTCTCATTTGCTGCTTTTTAGTACAACAGAATTGGCTTCGAAGCATTAGGCAACACCTGAATAGGCCAAGCCGAAGTAATTGCAAAGCTAACGAGTTGCATATGAGCGGTTATGAACAGTTGGGTATTATTACGAAAACATATACGGTCGTTTGTTTTTTGAATTTCCCTACTCCAGCTATGATGTAGCAGATACAGTAGTTAGAAATCTTGTATAGTAACGTCCAAGCTCAGGCTGTCTGTTGGCATGCTCTGGGCTAAACTACGGTGGGTCACTAATCTAAATAATGCTATCAGCTTGGCACTCATTATGCAGAAATCACATGAGGCTAAGTTTCGCAATGCTTTTATTGTTGCTGTCATCATGTGATAAATACTTCACATGTAGCTACTGAGATTCTCTACAACACAGATGCATGAAAACAATGTTTTGGCTGGGGAGATCAAACTTACTGTTTATAAGAATAATTTAATTCATGTGTGCTGTTATTTCTTTGGGATTTGAAAAGTTTTTAATCTTTGTCCCCCCCAAAATAAAACTCAATTACAGTATGATAGTCACATGCTGTAATGACTATACTTGTCTGTGTAGACATGTCAAAAATATGCTTACATGTTTCTGCTTTGTAAATATTAACAGCTCACTGTCATGTAATTATAAGCAAGAACACTGTGGCTTACTTATGTGTTTTCACTACCTAATGCATAGAAGAGGAAACCTTTTACTTCCGACTAGAAAATGTGTGTGGTTTTCACAGAAGAGGATATGCAAATGCAATTGATCAGACCTTTTACAAAACAAAATTAGATTTATTTAAAAAAAATGCAACATTAAATAAATCTAACGGAATACAAAGCACTTCAAACAAGTTGGTGTTGGCATTTGATGCCCCAAATGTGCATGTAGCCACATGTAAAATAAGTTTTGCTGGTGGCCAGGAATATATCCAGTATACTGAGCATAGGGTTCAGGCCACTTATCCCTGATCCTCCACACACAGCAGCTGGGAATTACCAACCGGTTTCCAATATATAAAGGTTCTGTATGCAGCAAAGCGGTACTCCCGGTTGTCTTGCGCTGGCTCCCTTGCCCTGCCAAGTAGAATGATGTCCTCCCTAAACTTCCTGTGGAACCGCAAAGCACCTGCATCAAGGCAGTAAAGGGCGAATGATGCCAAACGGCTGAAGCAATGGCCTCGGACACTCGACCGGCTTCTCGTCTGCTTCAGCAGCCATACCGACATCCGACTGTAAAGAAATGGCAAACATTCAGAGGGATTCAAGTGAAAACACTTATTCATTGCTGTTTCTAGCATTTTACAATCACCGAAATTATTCTAATGGTAAAAGATGGCTAACTAGCAGTAGCAGTGCAAACTGCAAGCTACAAATTACTTTTGCCTACTCCGGAGTATAAAAAAAAATAGCTCCTAACACAGGTGAATATCTTCGGGATATAAAAAATAACGCTTTAACAATGACATTACTAAAAACGTCTTAACTTACCTCGTCACTTGACATTTTTCTGTAAGAAAGCTTTTACAAGGGAAATGTTATCTACCGCTGGAGCTTGACTCCTTAAACAAAGGACTGGATGGATTTATTTCACATTTTGTGGGTCGGTAGACACTCAGGTTACCCAAATATGTGTTCAAAAACACTGTACAAGAGGATTTTTTATTATATGTCCCCTTTAACATTCACTTCTCAATTTTCCAGAAGCAGCTCAATCCTTAGTCAAGAGCTTCTTCTTTCTAATCATCTGTGTTTTGTTACAGAGTAAATCTAATTCAGTTCAGAAATTGATCTCTTTAGTCTCCGCTTACTGCCTGACTACAGAGCATATTTTCAGAGATCCCTCCGGCTCTGATTCCCAGGAACACAACAGGATAAACACATGCATTTTAATATTCCCCATGGAGAGCAATAATGAAGATAAATGAGCTGTTAGTGGGAGCTGTGGCCTTTCCATGGATACTTAACACGAATACTTAGAAGATGTGTTTAGTGTGAACGATCAGCAGGTCGGATTTGGGAAACGAAATCTGGCCTTGGAGAGAAGTTTCTCCTCCCTCGACGACCGCAAATGATTCGAACTTGATGAAAGACGGAGCTGCTCAGCGTTCAACAATGGACAAGTAGTTTTCTGCTGAGTATTAAAAAATTAACTGAATGCACTCTGTCTTTAGCGAAACCTGAACTGCTTTTTTAGATTTAGATTTGGTTTGAATTAATGATTAAACTTCTTAATGAGATTATTCTTCACAAGTAATAAATCTGATTATTAATGTTTGCTAAATGTTATCACATCTATAAAATGTGTCTTCTGATTGGTTTTGTTGCTTAATTTTTTATCATATTATTGAAACATCACAACTTGTGCTGCTTCACATTTAACAAGGGAGATTTCGCAATAAACATCTGCCTGTCCAAACCCCTCAGAGACCAGGGCATCAGTCGGCTGCAGCAGGTTGGAGGAAGCTTGCGCTAACGATACAGATCCTGCATGTTGCCCAATACGAGGAATAACCGCGAGGAAAAAGAACGCTGCTCTTGAACTGTTTGGACTACAAGCACACACAAGGTCTCCTTTAAAAGCTTACTTAGAAGTTTCAGAATGATTTTAAAATGTAAT
Organism: Labrus bergylta; assembly: GCF_963930695.1. NCBI lineage: Eukaryota > Metazoa > Chordata > Actinopteri > Labriformes > Labridae > Labrus > Labrus bergylta. The sequence goes on from NC_089199.1 coordinate 23,536,579, forward strand.
TTAAAAGTGCACACTACTGTTGAAATAAGGCAGGCCTTGGTTAGAGATGGAAATCTGTGTCTGGAAAGAAAATTGGCGATGGCTGTTCACATGTGTCCAAAAGAACCGGGGTCAAGGCGGGAACAACTTCTCCAAATAATCCAGGTGTGAAAACACCCAATACTACAGCAATTTATTCATCTAGGCTATATGTGCTCTAGTTCAGTGGTTCTCAACTTGTCTAGCCTCAGGACCCACCACCAACTCCTTTTTGAAATAAATAAATAAATAAATAAATAATTTCGACCAATCAGATTTTTCAGTAAAAAAAACATGTGACAGAAGCAATAAACCGAACTAAACAAAAGGTTTAAAAAGTGCTTCACAGATTTTCTTTGACAACTTTTTTTTTCCAGGCACAGATTCGTGACCCACTGAGAATAGCGCAGCGTACCCACCTCTGGGTCCCGACCTACCAGTTGGGAACCATTGCTCTAGGTCATCTGTTTCTGACCCTGAGAGATACCGCAGGTCCTTCCTTCCTGGTGCAGTCAGACTGTTTAACCAAGCCTGCTCCCAGTAGATCACAAAACACACACACAACCGGACAATTTACCCTGACATTGTGCAATAATAAAGTTATATTAATGTTATATTATGTTTATCAAACCACTGTGCAATAACATGTTACACTTTATGTGCACTGTGTGCATGTCTGTGTTAAACTGAATATTAAGGACTACACTTTTGTCAAATAGCTGATCTATTTTTTATTTTTTAAATCTATTTTTTAGTATCTATCTATTTTTTTGTACATTCTTAATTTTTCTTTTTATATTTAAATTGTACTGTGTTCACTTTTCGTCTGCAATCTTTGCTCTTTGCTGCGCTGTAACACCGTAAATTTCCCCATTGTGGGATAAATAAAGGATTATCTTATCTTATCTTATCTTAGTTTGACGTTGGGCATCTAATAAGAATGCCTCCTTGACACCTCCCTTTGTTGGGTTTCCGGGCACGGCCAACTGGCAGGAGACCCCGGGGTAGACAGCAGCACGGCATATTTCTAATAAAGACTTATTAGGATAGGACAGCTGAAGAGAGACAGAAAGTTTTGGGAGGAGAGAGAGTGGGGGATGACATGCAGCAAAGGGCCGAGGTGGGATTCAAACCCAAGGCCTCTGCTACGAGGACTGTAGCATCTGCACATGGGGCATGCGACATAACCACTAATCCATTCGGCGCCCCAAGCTGAATCACTTTGAGTGCTCTTGGTTCCGTCTTACTCGTGATTGATTTGATTTCTTTTTGCCGCCAAAAAATGTCCCAAAAGACAACTTCAAATAATTCAAAATTGTTTTCTTTAAAAAGCTTGAGATGAAAGCAGAACCACGATTTATCTGTTCGAACAAGTGGAAAAAGATGTGCCAGACTTCATCCCATGAAAACAAGAATCGCTGCTTGTATAAATCACAATAATAAAATTCACATGAGATGAGTTTCCAGGAAAAACCAGGAGTGCAGCCACAACCAAACATGATAGTTAAAGTCAGACAACTGTATTAATACTGTCACAGGAATAAAGACTGGTTGCTATGAGAGAGTCAGTGAAAACAAGACAAGTCTTGGATGAGACTTTTATCTGTCTGTTTTTTTATGGCCGCTCCTCTCTGAATTTTTACCTTCGGGCTGAAGTATTTAGTCCTGACCTGGACTTTCTAAAAGGTCTCTAATTTTATCCAGTTCACGGAGTTCCCAAAAGAGATGCTTATTAACCGTAAAGTCTTCAGACGTCTTCTCAAGCTTTAGTTGGTGGTGAGTTATTAAAATTCCCTTTAAATCGTAGCTCTAAGGTGACCTAAAAGATTTCACAACAAAGAAATTATTTTTTTATTTGCCAGATTTTTTTCTTAAATTACAACCAAAGCAGGAGTGGGCCCGTCCTTCCAGGAGTCAAGAGCTAAGACAGTTTTTCAACATTCCTCTGGTCCTTCCTGAAGTGGGCTTAAAGGCATCTGGTTTGAAGAGAAGTGAGGCTGAGGGATGGCAGACAGCTGGAGGACAAATAGAGCTCAGGAAGGACAGCTGAGAGAATTCTGCACAACAAATTGATCTGTGTATTTGTGACACGCTTTTATTCAGGGCTATTTCAAGTAAGAATGTGCGACACATAAATGTTTCATAAATCAAGTCTATCCTGTGTAAATGTCTCTCTGAGTCATGACTGTTTACAATGAGTGAGAAGCTCGAGTCCCGCTGGCTGTGTTGTTGTCAGAACCGTGTTTACATGGACGGAACAGCTGGCTCCTCCCCTTGTGTATAAAAGCTGTTTTAGTCTAGGACTAGGGAAGAAGAAGAACATACTCACTGATTATTTGGATGTTAGTAAGAGTTTTTAGAGCACGGTCATTCTGTGTCAATTTACATGCAATGTGAAGCTACGAGCTCACTAGAGAGCGCTAACATTAGCATGCTAACACAACAATGCAGGACACTGGGGATTGCAGCTCGAGCAAAGCACAATTTTGTCCACCGCTTGTGCTTAATGGTGTTTAATTATGGTGCGTTCTAATTGATAACTCCTTCATACTAACGTGAGTGGAGGGGGGTTGGAGGTGTGTCTCTGGAGGAGAGCGGAGGCTTCAGTATGGAGGAGGCGTGGCCAAACAGCAGTTTGTTTTTGGTATTTCATGCTGGTGCTCAAGGGCGACATCTACTGGATCTAAAAGTTTCAAATTCTTCCTTTAATGTGTGGAAGATAAAATTGAAAGGCTTTTTATGGGACATTCTGAATTTGAATGCAGCCATATTTATACTATATAAATATAATGTATATATTTTTGAATAAATGAATTCAAGTGTGAACTCACTCCATGTTTAAATAACCTGAATGTTACAAACCTTGACGCATAAGGCAGGTTAAGGGTAAATGAAGTGTGCAGAGTTGAAACACAGAGCAGTGTTTATAAAAGATGCTCTCCATGAAATGTGTTCAAATGATGAGATCCACATGTTGGCAGGTACATTCAGAAAGACAACGTGCAGATGAGAGGGTCGGTAGACGTACAATCAGAGAATTAGTTGTTCAGTGCGTTCAGGTGTCGAGTTGAGGGGTTTACATCAGGAAACATTTCTGAAAGCAAATATATCCGTGTAGATCTGAATATAAGCATCCCAAGCATTTACTCAAGCAACCCCAAAGTGAGGGTGTCAAACGGTGTTTCATGATGTTATTATGATGTTATTATTTTTCTATTTTTACAACTTGTCCTCTGTATTTCCCATGAGCTGCTGTAACAAGTGAATTTCTCTTATGGGGGATCAGTAAAGCTTATCTCATCTTATCTGTGATATCTCATGACCTGGTCAGACTTCAGGAATCCTCAAGATCCTGCTAGTGTTGTGGTCAAGACCACACTAAACGAGACCAAGACATACCTGAGACCAGAGTGCTCCAAGACAAGACCAGGACATTTAGGGATCAAGACCAAGACCAAGACCAAGGCAGGGTGAGACAGAGACAAGACCAGGACATTTAGGGATCGATACTGAGGCAAGACCAAGACAAAGCGAGAGTATATACTGCAACAGTAGATCATGCACAATCAACTTAGTTCTTCCATATCTTCACAGATAGTCGGATAGTCACATGTTGGATAATTCAGCAGATAAAAGAAAGTTTTGAGAACAAACTTTACGGTTGGACTTTTATTTAAAAAAAAGGCACGATCTGGAATGATGCATGAGGAGCTATGTGTTGCACCTTTAGTTCATTATTTCAAGATGCACCGCTCTCATTTCAAGCGCTCCCACCATCAGATCAGGTCCTTCAGTGATCCACGCTGCCGCTGTGATTGCGGTGCATGAAACTGTGAATTTGCACTAACAGTGAAACACATCTTGTAGTCGTCAGACTGTGACATCTTTGTCACATTTAGCTCGACCCGTGCGGGCTGTTGTGGAAGGGGGAGGGAGTCACACACTGGCTGTGAGGAGCGTCAGGTGCAAACGGTTAGAGAGGCCGAGTGGGTAACAGATGTTCTCCAGTTCAAAAGCGTTACTGCTGCGAACAATTTGAAAGGATACCTAGAAGACACTAGTATCACTTGTACAAATGTTTTAATGGTGAGAAGTATCGTTTGGAATTGAACCCAAGAGATCGTTCAGTCAGCGGCACGGGTGTAGTTTGAACTTAAATACATTTCCGTGTGTGTGTGTGTGTGTGTGTGTGTGTGTGTGTGTGTGTGTGTGTGTGTGTGTGTGTGTGTGTGTGCGTGCACAGCTGACTTAACCCTTTCTCTTCCATATTCACACATATATGCACAAATTGAGATAACAAGGAAATTATTGATGCTGCAAAAAGATTCCAACATTAACTTTATTCTTAATGTAGGAAACATTGTATTTGCTTAATTGGAAAACAATTTGCTTCCGGTGGCGCTGGCCGTCTTGCGACCTGGACTCCCGTGCTGCTGCTTTCTGTTAGTTGTTTTACCTCCCTTTAAGACCCACTTACAAAAAAACAACATGCTTTTATGTGACTGTGATTGGTGTATGTTTAGAAGCACCATGGCGGTTATTTGTGCAAAGACATCCTTTGGCGCTGATAGTTTGGACGTTTTTGAGGCTGTGCCAAAACAGGTGGTAGAGTCGATCGTCTCTCAACCGGAAGGTCGAGGATTCGATCCCCAGCTCCTGCAGCCACATGTCTGATGCGTCCTTGGGCAAGACACTTAACCCCAAACTGCTCCTGCTGCTCCGCCGGCAGCATATGAATAGATTAGTTACTCCGGACTCTTTACTCAGCAGCCTCTACCATCAGTGTGTGAATGTGTAGGTGTGACCTGCGGTGTAAAAACTCTTTGAGTAGTCAGAAAAGACCTGTGGCTCCTTTCCCGTATGTCACTCCACACTCTCTCTCTCTCCTCGATTTCTGGACTGCACTCAGAATTCACCTCAAAATTTGATCATTGGCAACTCATTGAATTGGGCCTAAGATGTCTACTGCGAGATACCAAGGTCAGGTAAAGCAAAGAGCAGAGCACCAGAAGCATATTGAACTTTGATCTTGGCGAGGACATGACTTCACTCTGCGGTACCAAATCTGTAAACCTGAACGTCTGAGGCATCAATATTTCAAGAAGATCATTTTCTTACAACATTGCTTTCATGTTGTTTCTGTAATACATTTCTAAATATGTTGTAGAGTTTCCCTATCAACGTAATAACTGTATCTGCAGAGCTCTATAAAAATGATTTCCCATAAAATCATCAAAGTTCATAAAATGTCAAAATTGATGTTCTGTGATTGAAACTTTCTTCTTAGAGTTGTTTACCAAGTAATATCCAAAAAACAGTGTCTCCAGGGAACACCAAAACGATCCACACAGCTTCATGCTATTAGAGATAAATGAGAAAACATGTCGTCCTGGCACAACTTTAACCCAGACAACAGCCACAGCTTCACCACAAAAGCTGTTCTTAATCCTGACTAGTAAAATATTGACACTTTGTGTCTCACGGCCTCTCTCGCACAGTAAAGAGGCAGCTTTGACTAAAATGATGTTAAGGTATTAACCCCCAGTTTGGGGATCAGGACCACGTCTAAACCATGTCTTCAATCACCTGCCTGGTCTTCTTACTGTACACCTCATCACCTCCCTACACGCTGTTTGTCTCCTTGTTCCCTCAACCCACCCTCCCTTTCCATCCTCTCATCCTTTCAACCTCCTTCCTCATCCCTTCCTATTCAACTCGGCAAATGTCCTTGCTAGTGAACAAGCACACAAAGACACTTGACCATGAAATGCTCACTGTAACATCTCTTGTAGGAGTGTTTTTAAATTTACAGCAGAAATAAACATGTTTACTAACCAGGAGGTTCCTGGTTTGATTCCCCGTCCTTCAGGAGTCTCTCTGTGTGGAGTTTGCATGAGTTTGCTCTCCAGGTACTCTGGCTTCCTCCCACAGTCTAAAGACATGCTTGTTAGGTTAACTGGTGACTCTAAAATTGCCCGTAGATGTGAATGTGAGTGTGGCTGGTTGTCTGTCTCTATGTGATTGGCTGATGATCAGTCCAGGGCGTAACCCCGCCTCTCGCCCAATGGCGGCTGGAATCAGCTCCAGCCCGCCAAGAGCCCCATCAGGACAAGCGGTATAGATAATTGATGGACCAACCTGGAGAAAAAATGGTTTGGGTTTGGATTAAATTGCAAGGGTGAGACTTTTACATCTAGAATAAAGTTTTCAGGGGTGTTGTAGCTTTTTGTCTGGCAGCTCGCCCCCCTCCTCAGCTCCACCGCTATCTATGTTTTTAGATTGGGATGATAGGTAAGAGTCAGCATTTACAACATGGTGTTCACCATCATTGAGCTTCATAACTTCACAAACCAGTGTGTGACATCACTGAAACTACTTAAGAAAATGTCAGCCATAAGTCAGAGCTGCAGCATGCAGTGGTCAGGGATCTCTGCAGACAAGATCACTGCAGCAAACCGGATCTTTGAGCAAGGGGCCTAGACTCCCCAGACCACAAGCTTTACAAGCAGACAGGCGTTGCCAGATAGACGCCGAGACTGGCGCTATCTTTTAACAAGACATGACATCATTTTAGCACGTTGCGAGCACTCGCAGAAGCGGATGCCGCTCCATAAAAACGAGAGAAGGGGAAGCTGACATAGTGAGGGAGTCGGCTCGTTTGAATTTGACAGCCCGCAAAGAGAACACCTTGATACTATTCTCTGCTGCTCTGCTCTCCATCTCTAGACACTGATAGAAAAAAAGCTCACAGCTACAGATGGAGAACAAAACTAAAGCCCAGAAGGGCACTCTGTTAGCTCATACCATCAGGACTTCGTTCTTCCTGCTGCAGCTCAGTTCAATCCCAGCCCGGGCTCTTTGTCGCTCATCTCCCCCCTCATCGCTCTCTCTCCTTTGCACCCCCCCAAATGAATGCAGATGCGACAAAAAAAAAAAAAAATCAAACCAACAGATACCAAGTGTCAAACCATTAATCCCCATGGCTTAAATAAGCAACACGATATGTTTGGACAATGAGAAGCACATGGTTCCTCGTTTCATGTCCATTTTGAAAGATAACATGAAGATTTAAGAAAATACGTCTTGGGACAGAATAGGCTCCGAGGGGACGACACTGTGTTAAGTGTTTACAGGCAACGAGGTCACAGGTTCACATCCAGCCTCGGATGCATTTGAGGGCCGCAGTAGCTCAGTCTGTAGGGACCTGATAAGAGTAAGACTCAAAGGTCACATATTATGCAAAATACACCTGACCTTTGTTTACTAATATGTGTCTCTAGTCTGTTCTACAAACCCCCCAATGATGAGAAAAGTCCATCCTCTCCGTCTTTTGCCTGCTCCACTTTTCAGAAAATGTGTGCTCAAACAGGCCGTTTGGAGATTTTCCCTTCATGACATCACAAAGGGCTGTAACCCCTCCCCCAGGTGGGGGACACTCCCACAGCTAGGTGTTTGTTCTGCCCTCTGAGTCTGCCTTTTCACTACAAACAATAGGACATGGAGCGAGAAAGCCCGAGTGCACCCGAGCCCTTCCAGAGAGGGGGCGTGGTCAGACACAGCTACTTTACATATTTAAAGGTACAGAAACAGCCTGTTCTGCGCAGGGCTGAAATAGAGGGGTTTATAGGCATGATCAAATACAGAGTGGATTAAGAACAAGAAACTTCACACACATGTTTTGTGGAGCTCTGAGACTTATTTAAACTGGTTGAAGAGGAGGAGAATGTGTGAACGGAAGTTGACTCGCATTTTGAGCATGCCTCAAGTGGCCAAATGAAGAGCTGCAGTTTTTGGCTCATTCATGTTGGCTTTGTTTCTCAGCCCTGGAGGAGGCTTCCTGCTGTAAAGGCCAATGTTTTTCTTTCCTGCGAAGCAGATACATACAACTCTCAGACAAGTTCCCCCCTCGATAACAGAGGTTATCTGACTTCATCTACAGCATCAGGCATCAGCAGATTTATGAGCTCGTCAGCCACAGTCCTCCCTTTAAGAGATTAAATGTCTGCATTAGCTCTCAGAGCAGAGAGTACATTATTAATGGAAGAGGGAATTTATGAGAAACAAGATCTGAGTTTAATCAAAAATCCAGATCTCTACAAGCTCTGTTTGGAAATAAAAATGTTTAAATGATCAGAGATAACAAGTTAATGGCTGCTCTGGCAGTTAAATGTGATCTCGTAGCTCATGAAATACAACTCAGCGCTTTTTTCATTAGACACCCCCATGCCTGCTCAATGTATCTTTCAAAGTCAGTACCAAGCAGACCCCACACCTCAGGCGGTCTGTGAAACATCTGCAGCCTTTACACCAATTGGTGAGAAAATCCTCACATCATCGAGGTCACGGACTTTACAAAGCTCCTCTTGATCAACACGTTCACACTTCCAACTTTTCAAATACTGAGGTCCAAAGTATGCGGAGCTGGGTACCTGTTAGTACATATTTTCATGGATTCATTCATCTTGATAATTTTGTGGACATATCTTTAAATTGTGTCAACCATCTCACAGTAATTCTACTTTTGGGTCTGTGAAGCTGTAACCTTAGATGGGTGAAGCACCTAAGTAGTAGCAGATCTATAAATGGATAGGAGCCAACTATATGTTGTCAGCAACTGTTTGCTAGACAGAGAGTCTACATCTGATACGTATACAAATCAGTGTCATGTCATCTTTATTGTTTTATAGTGATGTACCCAAATGGAAAGGAATTTGTGGGCTGTACCTTCTAGCAGAATATAAGCAACACTGTGTGATGAAGACTTTGCCATTTTGCCATTTTGCCCATGATGGCCACTTTGCCAATGATTGTCAATGATTGTGAGATGTTGGTCAGCATGGGTCAGCGATGGTCTGCACTTTGTCAGCCATGTGTTGTGTTTCTGTGTTGTCTGACCATGGCTGAATAAATCTAAGATGATCCACAGTCTGTTTCACGATTTCATAATTGTCCATCTCATACAGAAATAACCCCCACCTAACAATACCTGTCTGGCCGCGGCTCGCAGCTGCAAGGCTCCATGAGCAAGTTTACACATATAGAAGAACCGACCTGACTTTCAAAATACACCTCACTGAGATTTTTTTTTGACATGCAATAATAATCCAAACCTGTAGAAACAGATTTCTTCAGATGAAAAGACAATCTGAAGGAAAGGGATTTTGGTATCTAAGGAATTTCAGTTTCCATTAGTAATCTGTTTAGTTTCGTCCAATCAGTGTTGGACAGTGTGAGGAATGACCACTGAGCGGCTGGATATTAGTGATGAAGGCAGAGGCGAATCAACTGCTAGAATTTATTTTGCATAACAGCATCAACAATACATGATTTGCTGTGGAGTGCGGCTCTCACAACACTAATTGGAGCAAACCACTTTTCCTCCACAGGGATGTTTGCATTTTATTAACTGGTAAAACAACATGCCACCTTTTTATAAATATATATTTTTAAAATATATTATAAAACTATTTGCCCAATACCGAAAATAAGTATTTAATTTACAATAAGACAATACAATCTTAACACCAAACTAAACACCCAACTCTGACGCACACTACTCCCTACACTATCAGCTCCTGTAGTCTCTCCCGGAACCTTTGAATAGCTGTTCAGACTCCGGGGACACATTTGCATGAGCGCTTAACCAACACTTAAATTGTTATAAATACACGTGTATTGCACTATTAATATGTTGCACAGAAACACCTGACAACTACTTAACCGAACGGCAATCAATTAATTTTCCGTGGGTAACGTCATCTCTGTTTTACAGGCCGCTGTCCATCAGATGATCAACACTTGATTAATCAATAAACAATTCATATGAAACAAAGCTAACTTTTGTAAATGTCTGCTTCTTACTGTGCAAATATATGTTTTTCTTTAAAGTGCAATGTGTAAGCTAAAGTGCAAAGGTGCCTAAATAGAGTGCCCACAGCCTTTAAACCTGTGCCTGACTAGTAACGAAATACATCTTCGTTACAGACAGTTCAGCTGTGTTAGCAGTTTAACTCCATTTTTCAGTCTACAGGGGGATTCTGAGGTGATTGAAAGTTTAAGTGCAGCAGTGGTACAAACTGCGAAGTAAAGACAGAGCAGAGGGAGAGGCCGGATATCATGCGGCTTAAACGCACAGTATGTACATCCGCCACCAGGGGGCTCTCAATCCAAACAATTACAAAAGATGGCGTCAAGGCTAGCGGGGAATCATGGGAGTGATTCTCTCTGCTACTCCCTCCCTCCACGATGAAAACGAACTCCGAGTTGACCGTAGTCATGAAACCGACCTGAGGAAGAGACTATGTTTACAGACGAGCTAATGTATCCGAGTAAAATTTACATGAGGTTTTTATCACAGCAGCACATACAGCAACAGTACGGCAGCTTTCCGTAGCAGCCTTTCTGTGGAGTTATTACCCGAATCACTGAGACAACAGCTTCAAACTTTGGGACTACTTCGCGAGCCGGTTTACCCCCCGGAGAGGAGACGTAAACGTAAATGGTGCGAGCGGAAACAAAAGCGAGGTAAACGTGGAGGCATAAGAGCGAGACTGGCTAAAATACCACACAGGTCCGCTCTTCCAACTCTTCTACTGGCAAATGTAAGATGTCTGGACAATAAAATGGACCATTTAGAGCTACTGAGAGCTGCGCACCGCGACCTGAGGGACGGCTGCGCGTACATTTTCATAGAGACATGGCTGAATGAACGCATCCAACTTGAACGATTCACATGCTACCGTTTGGACAGAATCCTTATTAAAGGAGGAAAGAAGAAAGGTGGTGGAGTCTGTGTTTACATCAGTGAGGCTTTGTTGAGACTTTGAGATGTTGCTGTGGTATGTAAACACTGTCCACCGCTGGAGGAGTATATGATCATAAAGTGCCGTCCTTTTTATCAACCGACCTGCTGGTCACTGTGTATATTCCCCCCACCATCAACAACGCTGATAGAATCGATGCACTTTGGGAACTTTACAACGCCATCAGTGAGCCACAAACAGCCCACCCAGACAAATTTTTCATCATCTCTGGGGATTTTAACCACGCAAATCTCAAGACGGTTTTACCCCACTTCCACCAACACCTTTCCCACAAGAGAAGGTAACATTCTGAATATGATTTATACATCAGTTAAAGATGCTTACAAAGCTTCACCCCTCCCCCACATCGGCCACTCTGACCATATCAGTGTAACGCTAATGCCAGCTTACAGACCCAGGGTTAAAGTCACCAAACCAGTTCTGAAGCAGGTACGTGTGTGGCTAGAGGGGGCCTCTGCTGCACTACAAGACTGCTTTGATACCACAGACTGGGAGATGTTTAAGCAGGCAGCCAGCTACAACAACTACACAGACATTGAGGAGTATTCTGACACTGTTACCTCCGACATTAGCAAAGGCATTGCTGATGTTACCACCACCAGAACCATCACCACCCGGGCTAACCAGAAGCCATGGCTGACAGGAGAGGTACGCGGGCTACTGAGGGCCAGGAACACCGCCTTCAGAGCTGGGGACGCAGCCTGCCTGAGAACAGCGAGGGCCAACCTGTTCCGTGGCATCAGGAAAGCCAAACGCAGCTACACACTAAAAATAACCGGACACTTCAAGGACAGCAGAGACGCGCGGAGCCTGTGGCATGCTATCCAGACCATCACGGACTACAAACCCAGCAACACCTCTCTGCTGAATGACCATAACAGCTTCTTTGCCAGGTTTGAAGCACACAACAGCACGCCCCCACAGAAGACCACCCCCCCTCCCCACGACCAGACCCTGTGCCTGACTGCAGCCAGCGTGAAGAGAACCCTCTCCAAGATCAACACCCGCAAGGCTGCAGGTCCAGACAACATTCCTGGCCGTTTGCTGAAGGACTGTGCAGAGGAGCTCAAAGATGTCTTCACAGACATTTTCAACGCTTCTCTGAGTCAGGCTGTTGTTCCGTCGTGCTTCAAAGCCACCACCATCATACCCGTTCCAAAGAAGCCCTCACCATCCACTTTCAATGCCTATCAACCTGTTGCACTGACCCCCATTGTCATGAAGTGCTTTGAAAGGTTAGTCATGGCCCACATCAAATCCACCCTCCCCGCCACCCTGGACCCCTACCAGTTTGCATACCGAGGTAACAGATCCACCAAGGATGCCATCTGTTCTGCTCTTCACCCAGCCCTCACCCACCTGGACAGCAAAAACTCATACGTCAGAATGCTGTTCATAGACTTCAGTTCAGCATTCAACACCATCATCCCTCAACAGCTGATCGGCAAACTGAACCAGCTGGGGCGCGGCACTTCCCTGTGCAACTGGCTGCTGGTCCGCGGCAACACATCCAAAACCACCGTCCTGAGCACTGGAGCCCCCCAAGGTAGTGTGCTCAGCCCCCTGCTCTTCACACTGCTGACCCATGACTGTGCTCCATCCTTCAGCAGCAACCACATTGTGAAGTTCACAGACGACACAACAGTGGTTGGTCTCATCTCCAACAATGATGAGACGCACTACATGGATGGAGGTCAGCCAACTGGCCACGTGGTGCAGAGACAACAACCTCTTCCTGAACGCCGACAAGACCAAGGAGGTTGTTGTCGACTTCCGGAGAGTCCCCACTCCTAAACCCCCACTGACCATCGACGGTGCTGCTGTGGAGAGAGTGAGCAGCACCAAGTTCCTGGGGGTTCACATCAGTAAGGATCTCTCCTGGACAACCAACACCACATCACTGGCCAAGAAGTCCCAGCAGCGCCTCTACTTCCTCCACAAGCTGAAGAGAGCACGAGTCCCCCCATCCATCATGTGTTCCTTCTACAGAAGCACCATTGAGAGCATCCTGACCAGCTGCATCACTGTGTGGCTTGGGATCCGCACTGCTGCCAACCGCAAGACCCTGCAGCGCACAGTGAAGGCTGCTGAATGGATTATCGGTGTCCCACTCCCCTCTCTTCTGGACCTCTACGGTACCCGTCTCACCCGCAAAGCAACCAGCATTGTGCGTGACCCCACCCACCCCTCACACAGCCTCTTCAGCCTCCTGCCATCGGGAAGACGGTACCGCAGCCTGCGGGCCGGCTCCACCAGACTGGGAAACAGCTTCTTCCACCAAGCTATCAGGAAGCTTTACTCTCTCCCCTCTCTTCCTTCCCTCCCCTCTGCCCCCACGAACACTGGACGTTGAAACCCCCTCCCGTTTGCCACCAAGAACGCTGGACTAATAACTCTGAAGCTATCTATTCAAAAGTACACTCAGTTTACTGCACATTGCACATATTGCACATTTCAAGTTGACTTTTTCTTTCAATTTTATTTTATTTACCATTTTGTTTTGTACCTTTTGCACTATTTAGAATTTATTACTGTAAATATTATTTATCTTATTTTACCTTATTTTATTTTATCTTATTTTACCTTATTTTATTTTACCTTATTTTATTTTATCTTATTTTACCTTATTTTATTTTACCTTATTTTATTTTATCTTATTTTACCTTATTTTATTTTACCTTATTTTACCTTATTTTGGTTGTATGCAATTTCGATTCCACTGTATGTCTGGCATGTTTTGAAATTGACAATAAAATTGACTTTGACTTTGATGTTTGAGGTAATGTGAGTACTCAATGAAAAATTCTATATAACATAGGTTTAGTCAATGTTCAATTAATTTAGATATTTGAATGGAAACATTGTCATTCAATTCTACATACTGTACCTTTAAATAGACCGCCAAATTTCAATTTCAATTTATTTAGAAGCTTTTGAAGATAATCCAAGAAATGACATCAGACATAGCTAAAGTACCAATGAATACATGTTAGAGAACTCCAACATGTTTTAAATGTACAGACTGCAAACTGAAGAGTGACTGGTCATTAAAAGATCTGCGTCTGAAGTTTTGACAAAGCAGAGCGCAGCTCGAGGGAGGCGGCTGTTTTTTCTTCTGTTGCTCTGTGATTTTATTCACTGTTTTCTGTGTTTCACTGTGCAGCGCTGGCAGTTTTAAAATGCACTCCTGATGCTGTTTGGAAAAAAAAAAAAAAAGGTGAGACAAGAAGTTCTCCAGAGCACTAAAGTCCAAAAACATCTAAAAACAAAAGGTTTGACCCATGGAAGAGCCAGAAAGCTACACATTTATGACCTGTGATCACAAAGAAAAAGTGTCAGACCAGGGTCAGAAGTTCCAACATTTCTTTTATTTGGATTATTTACATGTTTGATAAAAGTCGCCTGGCGGCCTCTGAGTGCAGACAGAGGAGTCCCCACCAGCTTCATCGCATGGTATGCACAAGTCATTAAAAATAACAGCAACGCTTATTAAACATCAGCATGTAGAAATCAGACAGAGACAAAGGGGGACAACAGGGAGAGAGGTGAGAAGGAAGTAGGAGAGAGAGAGAGAGAGAGAGAGAAAGAGAGAAGGAGAGGGCAAACATGTTCTCTTAGCTCTCCACCTTTTAATTGTACCAAGTAGCTCAGCTTTACATCGACTTCATAAACCAGCTGTTATGGCTGAATATCCATGGGGATATAACAAGAATATACAAGTATGCTCAATGCACAATATCATTTATGGAATAATGAACTTAAAAACACCTGAAACAAAGTACAAACAGGAAGTTTGTGTTTTTCCTTTTACTCCAAAATCAGGCACAATTCAACACAAACCGTAACTCCTGCTGGAACTTCTTGAGGTCAAAATACCGTTAAGCACTGCACTGCTCTGTATTCGATCAGGTAGTTATAATTAAAGGTAGAGTCAATAGCATTTTCCTTCAGAATAAAATCCAGACTTCTGTACATGTGTGGTGGTGACTGTGTCTGCAGAGACTCTGTCCCCTAACTGGATTTTAATGTTCTCGTTTGCTTTGGTTGACTCGGGACGTTTCTGGGCGGGGAACTGGTGTGTTTCCTCCAGCCAATGAGAGCGTAGCAGGTGAGTTTAGGAGAGGATACAATTCAGGGATTGGTCGAGATTCAAACCGGTGAATATGACGGACGTGGATGTAGCAGCAGAAGAAGATATAATCACAGTTAGATGAAACACCAAGCGGATAAAGCTTGTTCTGAAACGAGGGTGAACCTTGTGTTGTCTTTTACCTGTGGACGTGGAATTGGTCTGCTTCCTGTTGGACAGGCAGGTGACAAACAGCTTATTATTATTAGCTTGTGCTAGAGTGCGTTAGCTTGCAGTGTAGGTACCAGCAGTAAACGTACATACCACATCCTGCAGTGAGGAGGGGTCCAGTTTGAATGTTGTGTTTACAAACTGCAATGAAAAAATGCTACTGACTCCACCTTTGAGGTAAACAAAGATAGAATACACATCAACCATCAGCTCAAGATTTATGTTGTTCTTTAACAGGAGAGGTTTAGGAAAAATAAATAAAAAGAAGCAACATCAAGATTTAAAAAAAAAAAGCAGAAAAGGTACCAGACAGAGGAAATGACTAAACTAATCTTTGTGCTGTGAAATTATTTCCTGACTGTCCCTTTGGTATCTTCTCACCTGGTGGCTTCCTACTGTTTCATGAGATGATGTGATTGCATTTTGAAGAATTTGCATTCCTATCTTTGATTTGATTGATCCCTCGTGTGTTGATACTGTAGGGTGGTTTCTGTATTTAAAAGGCAGCATGAGCATGAGAACTGCAATGTCTTCTCTCTGTGATGCATGCAGAAAAAAGGTTTTTGAATCATAACACCAAGTTTGTACTTCTTAAGAGAACTAGTGATTCTGATATTTTTGTAAAAACATTCTCTCACTGAGGATCGATATGATACAGGAACAGAAGAAAATCAAGTGAAAGTTGTAATGGAAAGAGTAGATGGGAGAACAGAGAACAGAGAGAGAGACTAAGACTGATTCAAAATGATGAAAAAATGTGTCAGAAAGGGACGATGAATATGTGGTTATATGAATATGTTTGAAGATTGGTAAAGGAAGGAGGCATGGGTGAACTGAGGAAAGGAGTCGAGGCAAGGAACAGTTTCATGATCAGTAACACCCGACCTTCTATTCCCTCGTCTCGTCACTGAAGTAACAGCACACTGAGGATTATCAAACCTTCAGTATCGTCTTTACTGGCTCTTTAGATTAATATGCATTCACTGTAATGTCATTTTAAATCATAACTGTCGAGAATAAAAGTAATCTGTCTCAAGTAAAAACATCAGTGATTGACTTTCATTTAGGATCATTCTGGCCGCGTTTGATTTTAAGACGTGTTTTGAGTTCTCACACAGGCTCACAGGTCACTGGAGGGCGCTCAGAGAAGTTATATTATCATGTTAAAAAAAAAGTTCAGATACATTTAGGCAGAAATCCATCCAATTATGAAGATGGTTGTTTTTCCTGAAGTTAGAGTCATGAGTCATAAAGTCCTTGTGTTCGAGTTCAGAGGTAACTCAAATTCATAACTAATAAGTGGAAAAAGTAATAAACCTGTTTTTATCACTGCATTGTGAATCAACATCTCCAGCCCCTGACTTCATGTTGAGTTCACAAAGTAAGAGTGAAGTTTTTTTATGTCAATTTAATTCCAATGTTTAAAACGTCTAACCTGACCTGTACTGTGGTACGATTACATCACATATTGTGTTTAGACCAGTTAGCACATCATCCTGTTATCATCCAGGATGTATGAAGTGGAGTCATTTTAATGCTGTAGAGTTAACTTTAAAGGTCACATATTCAGCAAAATCCACTTCACCATGTTTCTCTAACTCTAATATGTGTCTCTAGTCTGTCTACAAACCCCCCAATGATGAGAAAAGTCCATCCTCTCCGTCTTTTCCCTGCTCCACTTTTCAGAAAATGTGTGCTCAAACAGGCCGTTTGGAGATTTTCCCTTCATGACATCACAAAGGGCAGTAACCCCTCCCCCAGGTGAGTGACACTCCCACAGCTAGGTGTTTGTTCTGCCCTCTGAGTCTGCCTTCTCACCGTAAACAATAGGACATGGAGCGAGAAAGCCTAAGTACAACCAAGCCCTTCCAGAGAGGGGGCGTGGTCAGACACAGCTCATTTACATATTTAAAAGTACAGACACAGAAACAGCCTGTTCTGAAATAGAGGGGTTTATAGACATTATCAAATACAGGATCAGAGTGGATTTAGAACAAGAAACTTCACACACATGTTTTGGGGAGCTCTGAGACTTATTTAAACTGGTTGAAGAGGAGGAGAATATGTGACCTTTAAATAAAAGGTTGCTTGATGATCTGAGCTGCTGTGCATTGACTGATCGATGATTCTCTCTCCAACTGTTTTTTATTCATCCATCTGTAGTTGACTTCTTAATGTAAATAATACATTTTGTTTCAGCTATGTTGTTTTCAAATCAACTTTGTTGGAGGAGAGAAGGAAAACCACAACATTACAGGTCAATCCAAACGGTTTAAGTGAATCTATCTATACTTTTTCCTCGTTTTCCTGCGGGGGCTTTGTTTTTGTTTTCACTTTCAAAATTACTTAAAGTAATGTTTCCCTTCAGCATCCAGCTCATCCTCAGCGTGTCATCCATTCATTTTTGTGGTTTTAAAGTCATGTGAAGCAGCACATGATGTCCTGATGAGCTCTCTTCCTCTGGGTGTGTGTGTGTGTGTGTGTACTTTTTTTACTTTGTGTGTGTGTGTGTGTGTGTGTGTGTGTGTGTGTGTGTGTGTGTGTGTGTGTGTGTGTTCACTTTTTTTACTTTGTGTGTGTTTGTGTGTGAAACCCCCTGGTGGTTTTTAAGATGTATTTGGACAGCCGCCTGCTGTTTAACTATCTCCATGCGGCTCTGACGCAGCGCTGAGTCTGTGACATTGCTGTGTGTTTTCTTCTCCTGTGCGTGTGTTGCTGTGTGTAACTCATCACTTTATGATGTGTTGTGGCAGTTCCCCGCTGTTTTTAGTATCTTCCCGTGGCTCCGACAAACGTGTCGAGTTTGTCTCTCTGCTGTGTGTGTGTGTGTGTGTGTTTTATTGATCTCCCTG
Source organism: Labrus bergylta (assembly GCF_963930695.1). NCBI lineage: Eukaryota > Metazoa > Chordata > Actinopteri > Labriformes > Labridae > Labrus > Labrus bergylta. The sequence goes on from NC_089199.1 coordinate 23,554,572, forward strand.
CTGTTTGATGGCCTTCCTGTGCTGTTATCCAGTTCTCTGTCTGTCAACAGTGCCCTCTCTCGCTCTCTCCCTCTCTCTCTCTCTATCTCTCTCTCGTCATCCTCGGTGGTTCACTCCACCTGGAACACAAAAAAGCAGATCATCAAAAACACTGTAAATAAAAGTATGCAGGAATCATCAGAAACACAAATCAAAAATTAAAGAGATGGCTTTCCTAGCACAAGAATGCAACTAGAAAAAAAAACACACATAAAAGCTCATAATGTCAGATTCTGCAACATGGCGGTGAAAGTTTGGTATTTTTTTTAACATCAAATGTTGTTTCTGGCTCTCTTTTTTTCCTCCCCGATCAACAGTCTCTTCTCACAATAAAGACAATGTTCCTCTAAAGTTAATTAAGTCGAATTTTATTGCAAAACCTCCCACAGACCTTACTTAGAGGACTTTATTAAGGTGCAATCATCCACCCTATTCAGACTGCTGTTTCAGGCAGGCCTCTAAGGGTAGGAGGTAGTGTTGTTGATCAATTCAGGTCCAAATCTCGACCATTGAGTACACAAGTATTTAAATATCAGGTTAGAAATATAGACTGCCCTCTACAGGTTGAAACACCGCTACTGCAATTGAATATTTCTATTGGCTGATCTGGAGGCAGGTGACATATGTGGTGCTGGCTTTCGTCAACAAACCCGAAAACAAGCAGCAGAGATTCTCTGGAGGAGAGCGCTTAGTGTAGTGACCACCAGAGCACCGGGTGTAAATAGACAATAAATCTAAGTGGTTGGCCGTGAGATATGGTGATTGTAAAGTGCAAAAACAGGGCTGTTTGTTTCTACCATTCAGAGACGTCCCCCATCCTCTCCTGAGCTCCCCTGTTTACTAACGGTTCAAACTGATACGGCCCTGGACTGCCGTGGTCGTGGTCTACAGGAGACTCTGGAGGAGACAAGTCCTCGACTTTAAAACTACATTTCTGTTGCAAAAGTGTCATTGCTGCTTCTCTATAGTTGTCGCTCATGCCTAAATAGCTTCAATTTCAGCGGAGATGAACTTCAGCTACTTTTTTCATGTGTTTTCAAAGAAAAGACAAATCTGTCTCATAATCAAAGTTTGATGAAACCTCTGAGTGGATCGTTAAATCTGATCACTTTGATGTCGAGGCTGAATTCTCTCAGTGTCTCTGGGAGCATGTCATGTTGTTTTTATCATTCTTTGATCCAAAGTCTTTCAACATGTTCTTTTATGTGGGTTTAGAGGGTTGTCTATGAAGGACAAGAACAGTCTGAACCACATTTTAAAAGTCTCCCTGTGGAAGGAGCGTGTGGTCCAGAAAGACAAAGGGATCATAACTCAACCTGAACAAACTCTTTCACCTTTCCTTTTGTGAGTCCGGTTGTTGAGTCAAATTCCAGTGTGTTCTTAGGGGGGCTCTTCCTTTTGGAGGGGTGGCCACAGGGGGGACCAAGCTTAGTGTTACAGGGGCACTGGCCCCTGTTGGCCCCTGCGTAGAACCGCCCACGTCTGCTGCTCTGTTGTTACTGGCATGTGACTGTCATCATTTGTCATATATCTACTGAGTGAAATGATAAAGGTACCTTACTATATGATCAAACATTAAGGAAACATGCTATGTTGAAGTGCTGGCTTCGCTGACAACAATGCAGCAGCCAGTATGTCCTCCTTCTAACTTTAGATTCTGGTCCTGAATGCTCTGGATTTGTTTGGACCAGAGAGGGCAGGCGGTTTTAAGGCACCCCACATGGCCGTTTTGGACGCCCCTCAGTTTTCCAGATATGAGAGCAGTTATCAGGTCAAACCAACAGGTGTTGCAGCGATGGAAGCGGGCAAGAGAACTGGTTCAGATAGAAGTGATTGTACCCGACCTAAAAAGCCTCTGCATGTTTCTAATAAGCTCCACGAGCAGAAATGTGCTCAAACTAGGATCAATATTGGAAATGCTTTTGAAAAATGGAGAGAGGTTAGAACGCAGAAAGGTTTACAGACCGATGCAGAGTTGGCTAAACACTGAAGCTTCAGTGTACACCACATGGCAACCTGTGTGAGCATCGACTCTAGAGAGGAGACAGCTCTCGACAATGTTTAGAATTTAGACAGCAGTACCCATTTTAAACAAGGTGTCAGAGTTACATATTGCTCCTTTAATACATTAAGCAGAAACATCATGGCCGTAAATGTTGGTACAAAAATTTCCAGTCAATGCATAAAACAGTAGATGTTTAAAAACCTACTGAGAGATCAACTCTCCCACTCTTTGAGCCATGCTGCTTTGCCCCAAATAAAAGTGAAAAACAATCAAATATAATGAAGTGAAAGATTAAAGTTGAGTTGTCGATGGCAGAAAAGGTTGAAATGCTCTGCCAAAGCTGTAAAAACACAACTACAATAAAATTCTCTAGGCTTATTTTGATTTCAGAGAAGCGTCCAAACGCTGCAGGGCCCCTGAATGCTCCTGGATTACTTCTGGTCAACAGGTTTGAGCTTGTTAAATTTAAATAATTTACTCTGATTTTCACTATTCACCTCTACATAAACCTACACAGCGAGGGCCATCGGTAGGATACTGTTTTATAAATTGATCTCAGGGAAAAGAGCCCAAACTCTCATTTTAGGAGGTTTCATTGTTTCAGGTTTGTACTTTCTTTTTGCACACTCTGAAATCCAGCCATCTCACTATCCCAGCGTGATTGTGATGGGAAAATATCCTGTGCAGTGAAAAGCAATTTAAAACCTATTTGCACGGGATTAGTATTCCCTGCGGATCTCTAGGTAATTTATCATAATTGCGGACGACATCTTTGTTTTTAATCCCGCGCACATCGATATCTGTTGTCTGTTACTTGTCAAGGAAACACAGAGGTCTTCTGATAATCCAGTCCAAATGGGCACCTCATCTCTCATCTTAATCTTTATTCGTCTAGAGCCAATTTACAACAAATGTTATCTCAATGCACTCTACATAAAGAGCAGGTCTAAGCCGTACTCTTTGTTGTAGTATTTACAAAGACCCGACATGAATCCACCATGAGCACTAAGCAACATTTAGCAAAGTTACAATGGCAAGACAAAAACATCCTTTTTACCAGCAGAACCTCGAGCAGAAGCAGACTCATGTTTTAGCAGCTGTGTTGGGAATAGAGAGAGAGACAGAAAGAGCCACATTTGTTTTGTGACTTTTGTCCTGCATCCAACCAAGGCTAGTAGACGGAACCTGAACATTTCTGGCTCCAACAATCTCACTGGCATCTCTTTTTTTGTGCACATAAATGACATATGCAATTGCAATGAGCCAAATTACCACAGCAGCTCTGAGTTCATCACTTACAGCTGGAGAGAATTGCGGCAGAAGGAAGAGGCTTTCTTCCCAAAGAGAGAACAACCAGGCAAATTTTTTTTTTTCCTGCAGCCGCAACGAGGGCTCAGAGGAAATCGCGCCAAGGACAATATCTGATTTCCCCGCAGATAAGTTGGTAAGGTACCAGGGTCTGTTCAGGGTTAGTGACTTTAAATTACAACAAAAAGTTGCCACAAGATGCCACAGTGATATCAAGGAGATCACAGCTGTAGATAACTAAAAAAGACAGCAGATGCCGTCCTCTGCTTTGCCTGGCCTCTTTATGGAAAAGCAGCAGAACTCCCCCAGCAGGAGTGGGTTCAGCAACTGGAAGAATTTAGGGTGTCAGCCTAAAGAGTACGGGTTCTCAAAGCCGCCTGCATACAACATGAGACGCTGCCATGATTTTCAGTAGAGAAAAAAAAGCAGAGCAGTCATCGATCATGTCGAAGCAGACTTGATGCAGGATGAAGGTGAAAGCTCTGAGGTTTTCAGGAGGAATCATCGCCATCGATGTGGTGTCAATTCAATCCCGGCCCCCGTAAAAAAATAATTTTCTTGGATGTTAACCTGCAGGTTGGAGTGACAGCTGGCAGAGCTAGCAATGCTAACGTTAGCCACGATCGGCAGCCAAAGTACATTGAATACCCGCTCTTTTTTTTACTGTTTTCTGAGTGTTTTTTTTTTATCTTTAGATTAGTCGGTTTAATGTAAGAAAGGGAATAAATCTGTTAAATCTTCTAAAATGTGGGAACATTTCCTTGAATTATTCCCAACAACAACAGCTGGAGACAAAGAGAGTGATGGGGGAGGAGTTATTGGTGGAAAGCTTAAGAAAGCAAATATCTTCAAATATGCAAAGAATCCTCGGCAGATGTACTGACTGTGAAACCACAGGTCTTTAAATCAAACCTGCAGGGTTTCAAACATGTGACTGGTTTCTGACAGACTGACAAACTGTTACCCATTTCTCTTCCTCCTTTTACAGAAGAGTTCAGTTCATGTCTGAACTCCTGCAACACTGAACGAGAGTCCAATTCTGCAACACGTGTACAGATCCACAGCTTCAGATTCATCAGTGGGGCTGTGCTAAGCTTGTCGCTAAATGTAAAGATGGAAGTGGTTTCTTCTTGACATGTTCTCATCACCAACATGTAAAGTATGACATACCACCCTGTTGTTAGTTTGGGATGTGAAGGTCTCCACGGTCAAGTCAGCAATAATAATCCACCATGTATAAACCAGCTCTCTCAGAACGCTCCGTTTTGGTGTGTATGTCTCTTTATTTGCAATGAGCCCCCCCCCACCCCCCCCGAGTTTTCCCCGTAGACATCACTCCTCTGTAGCGAGAATAAAAATAACAAACCTGCTCAAAAGTTTTGATCTAGGCTGGAGGTGGAGTCCATACCAGGTGAGGGGGGGGATTTTTTTTTTTACCAGAATCCCACTGTGACATCACAAGGAGAGCACATTTAAAACGACCCACCAGTTGAGAACCACTGCTCTAGAGGGCGCTCCGCTGAAAAAAAAATGGAATTAAGGACACCATAGTCTTATCTACAAGTTGTAAAATGAGTTGGCCTCTCCATAGTGCCGTTTCCATCAAAAGTCCCCATCACGCTCATCCAACTGGCAGAGCGGTGTAAACACATATGCTCAGCATGTGCAGTGATGGTGAGACGGTGAGACAGTCCGACACACCGAAAGAATGCAGTGCACACTCGGTAGATCATCCCAGATCAAAGGCCGCCTTCATCCATCAATTTAATCAATGTACCACAAACACATAAACAAAAAGGACGGGGTGTAATCACATGTGATCGCTCCCAGTCGGCTGGCGGCCTCCTCCACATTCTGACACACAACCTTTGGATTCAACGCTCTCTGATTAATACACCGCGCTCTGTCTGCAGCACATACCTGCACACAGGTTACCAAAATAGCTCAGGAAAGATATTATTCATCATGCAGAAAGTTACACTTCTTACATGGACGGCTGTTTGTTTTCCATGTTTCATGTGTTGCCATGGAAACAGCCATCCAAAAACCGAACGGACAAGCAGAAAACGCAGAGTCATTTCCACGAGGAGTGTTTCACAAAATCTTCACAAATGCAGTTATTTAAATTGGAGCTCAGATGTCACCCTCATGCAACTATCTCTTCTTTCTTCTCTCCTCTCGCAGTGATGTTGTCATGACGATCGACTGTGTGACTTCAATGAGGGACACAACATCTCCCCGTCTGGAAACTGATTATTTCTGCAACTTTAAAACCTGTTTCGTCCACTTTTACTGACTGTAAGAAGCACAATAATCCAAATAAAGAAACACAAAAACTGTGATATTAAAAGTATAAAAAGTGGCCTAGTGGTTAGTTCCAGCTAGTTCCAGTTAGTTCCAGTGGTTAGTTCCAGCTCCCCGTGTACAGCAGAGGCAGTAGTCTTCCAAGCGCACACAGGTTTGAATCTGATTTGGCTCCTTTCCTGGGTGTCATTCCCCACTCTCTCTCTCTCTCTCTCTAATTTTGGACTCTTTCCACTCTCGTAAATGAACAGCTTTAAGCCGATTGGACACACAGGTGCTGAAGGCATAGACACACGGGTGCTGAGGACTGATCCCTGTTGGAGGTTTATGCTATGGGGGTCCTTGGCATTGCAAAGTTTGGGACTGCCTGCGTTAGTATCCTTATACTCAGCTGATCGGATGAGTCCAGCCTCACACATCCTCTGCCCCTCGTCAACTTCTCTGAGTTATTTATCACATGTATTCTAACCCCTGATGGAGGAAGTTTTGGAGATATGTATGTCATCATGTCCCTTTGTTGCGCTCTTTTATTTCCATTTTTATGACACCACATGTTTGCGCTTTGAAGCCGAAGTCATGCCGAAGCCCCGAGAGGGCTTTAAAGCTGTCTCTTCTAATCCAGGGTGACGGTGCAAACTGAAACTGTGGCAGAAAACGCAGACTCACTCCCCAGGAAGAGGAAGGCAACTGTCTCTTTAAAATCTTATGGAAACTTTTATTAATTGTAAAAGTGTTCCCATGTACATTGAATCCTTCTATACACTTTAATACTTTTATAAACCTTTATAAAGACGTTTAAGGTCTGACACCGTCTCACATCTAAAGACAATCAGCCTCATTCACCGATATCTTCTTAAGAAAGTATGTCCGAAATGAGGAGTATCAGCTTCTGCCCTCTGGGAGGCGATTCAGGGTGACAGACTGTAAGAGAGGAACGACTAAAGAGTGCAAAGAGTAGAGCAGACCCCACACATTTCAAATCATCACTGTAACTGACCTGCGCTGAACATGGACTGTGAGCACCAAACATTATTTATATATTCATGTCACTCCTTAACTGTGATTTTAAATGTCACTCATGCTGTTTTTACGTTCTGTCTTTTGAGTGTGATGTGATCTGATTGTGATGCAAGGACTTCTGAGCTTGTAATGCAAGACAAATTTCCTTGCAAACGGACAATAAAGAGTAATCTTATCTTAATCTGAATTTGAATTTGAATTTGAATTTATTGATCTTATTATGTTCTGAAGAAGATTTCTAAAAAGAGTCAGATTCATCAATGTGTTCTTAAATAACTGAATATGGCAGCTGTGTTGTTATCTCCTTGTGTCTATAAGTTGAAAGTGTGTGCATGTTCTTCCTAATTAGTAAAGGTAACTGCCCACTAATGCCCATAAAAGGGCATGAGTGCAGGTCTCTGCAGACACACATGCTGGTAGAAAAAAAGAAAAGGTTGTGTAAATGCTTAACGGAGCGTTGAAGACGGCATAGGAGGAGCACCGGACTCCAAACGAGGAGAAGAAACTTGAGGAGTTGTGAAGTGGAGGTATACTACTGGGCACGGTGGCCCTGAAGTACAAAACACAACGACAAATCACAAAACACAGGTGGAGTTGTTGAGAGAGAAAGGATGCCTCTTTGACGTGTCAGAAGACGATCAAACTCGACCATCTGGAGGAAGTTAAAGTCGTAACAAGGTTTCTGTATCTGAACCTGCAGAAGGATCATAACCAGCTGTACAGAAATGTTTTATAATGTTGTTAAAAATGTTGTGTTGTATTCCTGTTTATTGGGGCTTCATAATTGATCCAGACAAAATTCATCCCCTGCATGATTAGATGCAACAAGTAATTAGACTCTTATCCTGAGAACTCATAGGCTCAGTCCCAGTTCACCCCTTACCCCCACCTCTTAGCCCTAGTAGGGTGATGTGTTAGGGCTACTTGTCCCTTTAAAAGGAGATCCATCGGAGGCACACTCCTAACAGAGTCATCTCCCAGAATGCACTGCGCATCACCGGCAAAAATGACAGCGGCTAAAGAGATGCACAAATGTAAGTATTTCCTTCGTTTATGAGATCTGAATCTTAGTTCAATGATGTTCCAATGTACTGGTCCGTTTCTTCGGAAAAGGCATGAAGAAAATTTGTTTTTATTTTCACCATTTTGGGAACGACCAGCAACTTTGTCTCGTCCAGTTACGTCATTGCAGTCGACGGCTACTGATGACGTATCAGGCTCCATTTTCTTAGGGGACAGATTTAACCACTAGCCCTTGCAGCTCTGTAAAGGGGTAAAGTGGCACCTGAAAAGTGGTAGGGGTAAGTGGTGAAATGGGACTGAGCCATTGAGTGCTGTAAATGAAAACTACACTGAAATAAAAAAGTGTGTTATTAAGTTATTAGTCATGATTACTCGTCACAAATGGAGTTTACGACTGCTACAAAATGACGTCCCATAAGCCTCAACTGCAGCACTAAATATTGTTGAATTATTGGTGAAATGACTGCACATAAACGTTAGCATATTATCATGTTTTCAAAGCGTGTGGACACACGAGCAAATCTACAAGACGGAACAAAACTGCAAAATGTGATAGAGGCTGACGTTTACTGTACCGCATTGACATTAAGTTATTCTATAAATTATGCAGCACGCTCAGCCGAAACAGCGACTCTGCAGCGAGCCTGTAAATAAAAAGTGAAAGCCGGAGACCACAGAGCGCAGGGGGCGCGCCAGGAAGCAGGAGATTGTCGGTTCATGTAACAAACAGCATGCTAACTCAAGAAGCTTCACAGTGCAACATGCTAAACTGATCCCTGGCACAAAAACAAGAGCTGTCTCTTCTGAATCCACGAGCTGTTTATTCTCCAAAAATAACAAGTAGGCGGAGGGACATAAAAGAAGAATCCAGCGCGGGGGCTAAACGGCGCGGAGGACGCCGGCCTGCTGCATCCATCAGCTCCGTCGCCCTTTGGTCTTTAATTGAATTGAGAAAAGAAACTCGGAGGAAATAAATCTCTCCCCTTTAAACTCCACAGGACCTGTCGTGCTGCAAGAAGTGAGACAGTTCACCACACTCAAAATGTTAAGATTATTAAGATTGTTTTAAGACAGAGTCATAATGTCTATTTTATGTGTGTCACACTGAATTTAGCTTGTTGTATTTCAGCGCACAGCGGGCGCTCACTTGCACTAAAAGTGTTTTGTGCAATTCTGGAAAGCTTTACAGGCAGCGCTCTGCAGAAGAGTTTGTCTTTCTGAGACGATCTTTGGCTTCTGTCAGAGAACTGATTACATGTACTGAAGAGCTGATTACATGTAAATACAATAAAATATGAAAATACAACACAGCCCTCTAACCCGACCTTCACTTAGAAGTGGTTTTTATCGTCCTCAACGGGGGTTCAGTTTTCAGAAAACTTGGCGGGAAGAGAGAAACTTCTGTGCGCAGTTCTTGGTATCATTACATCTGAAACGTCTTTTCAGTAGTAAAAAAAACTGCTGAGGCCACTTAGCCTTGAATGGTGTTAAACTAAAGGCAGACATCCGGCTTGGGGAGTCCATTTTGAACCATAAACAAGTCAAGAGGAGGGAAATAAGAAGTGATTGAATCAGCTCACTGGGGATTATAGGTTTAATCTCTTCAATTTAAACCAAGACTTCAGATGATTTTAAAAATAACGAGCCGCAGAGTTCACTGTTACATTTTGCAGATTTGAGTTTTGCTGCACTCTAAACATATCGCGGATAACTTTTTAAAGGGTTGGGCCGTTTGTTTTAAAAGCCCTGAACTGCCGGGATACATTACCGACCTCCTTAGCCCTTACACTTAATCTAGGCCAGTGGTTCTCAACTGGTGGGGTCGGGACCCAAAAGTGGGTTTGCGGAGTTGTTTTCAGTGGGTCGTGAACATGTAACTGGAAAAAAGAAATGTGTAAAAAGTCTGTGAAGCACTCTTAAAACACTATTGGTTTTGTTCCTTCTCTTTGTTCCATCATACGTTTCATACCATTTGAGGTCCAAACTGCACTATTTTTATTCAATATATCAGACTGGCTGAAAAGATATCAGGAACTTGGGTCACGGTTTTCATGATGGAGGTGGTTGTGTGTCCTTAGAACAGACCAGTTCAGAACCCTCAGATCATCCGACACGGGGCTCCTGGAAGTCCCTCCCTCCCGTCTCAAGCTCAAAGGTGATCGTGCCATTGCAGTGAAAGCCTCTAAACTGTGGAACAGCCTCCTCCCCCTCCCCCCCCTTCCATCAGGTCTGCCTTTCTCTGTTGACTCAAAACTTATTTTGATATGTTAGCATTTGAGTCCTCTGGTCCTGAATGGGCTTTGCTCAGAGCTATAGACATGCACAAACAGAACATGTGGACCTGCATTCGTGGAGAGATGTGAGAGTGAGGCTGCTACACAGGGAGCAAACCAAAGCTGCTGGGGGGGTCAATACCTCGGCCCGGGAAGTGACCTGGCACCTCTCCAGCAACCAGACCTACTTCCATTCTTTGGTCCGCACTGATTCAGACTGAGCTACTGCCATCCAGAAATACAAAAAAACGATCTTTTAAATCTCAAAGCCAAAATTAAGACTTGACTTTTGTTTCCCTAGAATAGTGCTTCCCAAAGTGTGGGCCGCGGCCACGACAATATAATATTGTGATATTTTTTTTATTTCATAATTTTACATTTTTATGATTTACCATGAGCCAACCCCTCAAACAGACAGAGTGATTAGTAAGGCTTGTCATGACTATTCATGGACATAATATCATATGATATTTTACTATCTGTTTAGTAAACTTTTGTGTCTATCTTTGCACAAGATCATGTTGTCATGTCCAATATTTTACCCTTACTGAAAGTGGGAACTGTAGTCCTAACTTTTATTTTATAACAGGCCCCCGGAGTAATTTTGTATTTCAAAGTGGGCCGCGACAGCCTTAAGTTCGGGAAAGGCTGCCCTAGAATAAAGATAAACTATCTTGAATAGTTATTCTTTCGAGAAATACGAATGAAATCTATTACACTGTTTTCAGTGAAAGCAGCAGGTCCGCTCTGAACAGCCCAGGTCTCGGAGAACAGAGAAGAATTTGACTCCAGGGAGCAATACGGACACAGATTATTTGTTAAAGCTACGAGAGGGATCATGTTCACAGGCTGGACTCTGACCCACAGTTTTGGAAGAATGATTTGCGCTCTGTTTTTTCTTTTCTTTTCTTTGTGTTCATTTCTCGCCGAGCAATCTGCCTCTCTCAGATTTAGTGATGCAGAGATAATGTCCCACTCCGTCAACACTGAGAGGCCCCCCATACCCAGACCTCATCGAACACAAGCCGCTGCGGTCCGTTACAATAATACACATCTGTGAATGACTGTAAGCGTGAGGGTTTGTTTAGTCAACGAGCTTCCTGCCAACGTCAGGGAATCAGACACTCTGTCAGCATCACGATCTAGACCCAGGATTCTTTCAAACATAACCTCCCTGTGATTGATATGATTAGCCTACAGCAAGCAGACTTTGCACACCCGCCTTTTCAGGAATCTGTGAACTTTGTGACTTTTAAACCCCCTATGATACTAAAGAAACGAAGGGAAAATATATGAGCACCAACATGTATTGTACTCTGCAAAACATTCTCTCCCTCAATAAATAAAATACAGTAGCTCAGTCAGAAGCCCTGAGCTTCAACCTAAAGGATCTTGGTACCCTTTTAGTGTTAGTTTTGTATGAGCTGTCCCTAAACTCTCAGTGATTTTGTTTTACCAAAATTTACAAGAAAAAAACCTGTTGGAGAGTCCAATCCTAATGTATACTGAGCGCGCTCACTGGAGTGAGTGCAGTAAATCTGTCAGCAGCAGCCGCCTTTAAAGCTCCCATATTATGCTTTTTCTGGTTTTATATGCTCTTTAGTGTGTTTTCTAAGTGTCCTGTGCATGTTTAGGCACATCTATTTGCAAAAATTAAAAGTCCGCGGAAACGCAGCTTCTCTTATGTTCTCTCCTTTTAGCTGTAGCATTAGCTGCATGTAACACTCGGTTCTAGCCCCCCTTGATAAAAATTTGTCAGTCCGACGTCATTGTCAGTGTGAGATCACTGATCTAAGCCCATTGGCTCATTGTGGCAAGCCCTGCAGCTCATGTTGCACGCCCGTTAACTTCTGTGGCACGCCCATGATATGCCGTAGCCTGCGGTAGCACAGTAGTGCTAAGGTGCTAATGTTTATGCTCCCCTCGGACAGAGCCAGTGACTGCATTCCCAATATGGTAAAAGAGGCGGGACATTTCCAAGAACCGTGCTGAGCAACTGACCAATTACGGCAGAGCCGACAGGCCCGACCAATCAGATCAGACTTGGCCCACGTGGGGACACAGACACTTTTTTTGAACTTTAGCTATTGTGAACATACGTTAGTAGGTACATAGATTAAATATATGAACCCCAAAAAGGGCATAATATGGGCTCTTTAACTGTAAGTGCTTTCACACTTGCAGAAAACTCCTGAAAAACTCCTGATATTTCCAGGAGGAGCTGCATGTGTGAACGCAAACATCCAAAGTTTTCACTCGGACTACGGCCAGAGTTTCTCCTGCCAGAGTCCTAGTAGTTTTTCTGCAGCAAGTCAGGGTGAGCTGATGTGAGAAGGCAGCAGGATATTCTCCGGAGAATTCACCTCAAGCCAATAGGAGAGGGAGTGACGTTTATATGTGACTAGAGACTGGTTCAGACTCTTTCAATCATGCGTCCATCCCAGGTTCATCCTAAACAGAGAGATATATTTTGAATCCTGCATCAATGTCTTGTGTTTGCTGAAACCATTAAACAGATCTCAAGAACATCATCTTAAAGGCAGAATGCGCGATTCTTTGATCCAGTAGATGTCGTCCATGAGAACCAGCATGAAACCAAAACAAACTGCTGTTTGGCCACACCTCCTCCATACTGACGCCGCCACTCTCCTCCAGAGACACACCTCCAACCCCCCTCCACTAGAGTTTGCACAAAGGAGTTATCAAATTGGAGCGCACATTAATTAAGGACTAAGCAGTAGCAGTGTTAGCATGCTAATGTTAGCGCACTTTAGTTAGCTCGTAGCTTCACATTGCATGTAAACTGACACATATTGACCGTGATCTAAAAACTCTTACTAACATCCAAATAATCAGTGAGTATGTTCTTCTTCTTCTCTCTAGTCCTTGACTAAAACTTTTATACACAAGGGGAGGAGCCGGGAGGTCCATGTAAACACGGCTCTGACAACAACACAGCCAGCGGGACTCAAGCTTCTCACTCATTGTCGACAGTCAGGACTCAGAGAGACATTTACACAGGATAGACTGGATTTATGATTTATTTATGTGTAAAATGTCACACATTCTTCCTTTAAACAAATCTCAAGTACGGTACCTTTAGCAACAACAAAGAAGAGTCAATCGTTCATCTTTTTAACTCGATATCAGGTTTTTGTTCTGGACTACAACATGCTGGTGTATATCCAGTTAAAGAAAACAGTCAAGACAAAAAACAATGAGCACTTCAAGCACAACTCATCATCCTCCAGAAGGTAAATAGGGCTCCTTATTTATTTTTAATACTTGTCTTCTAATGCTGGTTTTTGGACAGTGGGCTTGTCGTAATACAACCAGGTGTGACGTAGCTCGAGCCGCGGCCGCTGCTTACAAGCTGTCATTTTGTTCCTCTCTCTCTCACACAAACCAATCGACAACACGTGTTAAACACTTAAGCATGACAAGATGATGATGTAGAGAAACTCTGAGAGTGTGAGCAGACACGAACTGAGGAGTAAATCTCAGTCTTCATGGATCATCAGACACCCTGAGCTCCATGGAAACCAGACTGTTTGTTGTTCAAACTCTGGAGGCCTGTGATGGCTCGTGTGTACGTTTGGATACATATAATGGTGTCAGTACTATTAGCATGTGTGTGACACATATACTTCCAGAAGTCTTTACTCTCATCCTGCACAGATGACGATAATGATTGGTTATTCTCACTCTTGTTGCATAATTAGACCACATTTTCCCTCAATACACTGAGCCACAGGAATATACTTTTAAAAGTTACAAATCTTTGTAACTTTGTCTTAATGCCCTCCAAGGACCGGCTTTCTTCTTTTTATGCTATTTTATGATGATATGGTAAATTAACATGGAAGAAATTGCACACCTTGTCCCTCTAATAATATTCATGCACAAACACACCCTTAACATTTTGCAGCTCCATGCAGTTTGTCCTTGTTTTGCACCTGATTGTGGAGAGCAGCAGTGTGCACCTTTACTCCGTGCTGCACAGCTCTGCTCTCCTGCAGACGGAGCTCCCTTATCTCCATATATACCCTGATTACAGGTGGTGTCGGACACATCGGGAAAACAAGTTTCTGAGTTGGAAAATGCAAGTGGACGCATGCTCAAGTCAGAGGAACAACAACTTGGAAACTCTTGGAAAATTTGCTTCCAATTTCAACATAATCCGTCAGCGCCACGCTTTTGCTCAATCTGACAGCGGACTGACTGGATCTGTTTTCTGGAACGAGAGACCAGCCATGTGCAGCTGTACACACATCACAGGAGAACTACAAGCTCAAGCAGAAATAAAGAGAAAAATGTGCAAACAACATGCACATCGGCATGTGGCTGCAGGAGCTTGGACTTGAGATCTCTGGTTGAGAGATGGCGGACTTTACCACTGAGCCACAGCCGCCCCCTGGTTTGAGTAAACACATGCAAACAGCACGAGTGCACAAAGGCACTCTGCAGTGCAGTTTGAGGAGCTTTTAACCCTTTGTGCGTGCTTTGAGAATTAGACCATTGGAATAAGTCTCTGTTGGTCTTGTTTGCAAAGGTTTAGAGAGCACCAAAGCTGCACAATCTTTCTGTCGACTGGTTCTCGTGTACAAGCTGCAGGTCAGGTCATGTCTGCCACTTAGCAAAGGCTCATTATACAGCATTAGTAACATAAAGGGAGCATATGTTCGTTATCATCTTCATTATGACATCCTGTCTGAAAGACGACATCTGTAGTTTGGAATATACTGTAGCTTTGGCACAACCCATTAAGGGAACAAAATGGAGGATTAGATTAAAATGTCATGGCGGCACAGATGACACGACATGAAGAGTTGGAAATGCAGTCTGTAGCACATTCTGCCTTTAACTATTCAGCTGATGTCATTTCTGTGATGCTGGTATCAGAGGGATACTCAGAGGGTTTCAGGCTGTACTCAGGTCTTGAAATCAGACTTTGCATCAGGGAGGACAAATGCTATCAGAAGGTTGTCAGAAGTGTGTGTGTGTGTGAGAGTGATCGAGGCTCTGTTCACACAGAAGGAATGGCCCTGTAGTAAATCCCTTCTTTAAAAATCTGCTTTTCTGCCTCTTCATCAAAGTTTCAAGATATTGAGTCGGACTGATGTGACATCAGTTTGATAGGTTTTTTTCTTTTGGTGCAGTCGGGTTTCAATTAGAAGAAGTCTGGGCTGATTTACGTCCCATTTCGCTCTTCAAAGACTTACACATCACACATGATCAGGCGGCCCCAGATAAGTCCAAACCTGTTTGATATAAATCATATATATATAACCCCCTTGTGAGTTATTATTATTATATCTGGACGAGAGCGACGCTAACATAACGCAAAACAAATAAGAGCAAGGGGCAAAAGCTTTCACTGGAGGACTTCAAACGGATCGCGTTTCAGTCGTTCAATAAACTCTTTTCAACTGACAGACTTCACACTGCAACGCGGCGTTTAATGTGGTGGGGAAATGAAATGTGACAGCAACACAACGGAAGCAAAAAAAGAGGCCGTGACAGTTGAGTTTAAGATGAAATGATCCAACGTAATAAAGAGACGCACTCACCTCTCATGCATGAATGGCGTCCAGCTCTGGTGATAGGCGACTGTTCTCCTGAAGAAAACAACAGAAAGAAAAGGCCGCAGTCAAAACATGCACAGTCCTGAACTAAGATTATGATCGAGCTCAAGTTGACAGGAGGATGGAAATAAGGACATTTTGCCAAGGTCACCTGTCTGCACAAGAGAGCACAATCTGCTTTAACTGAGCGTGCCTCGTTTGGTCATGGGCCCCCCTGGATATGACGCAGCGATGAACAATCGGGCTCAAAATACATCCCCCCTCAAAATCAAGTGTGCTCTCAAAAACCAGGTCAGAATTGGCCTGAAATCGCATGTAGTGAATCTCTGAATTAACACCCGCTATAAACCCGATATATATATATAATAAACCTTAAACTAACAGGTCCCACTAAACTCCTACTCCTGCCTCTGACCCTGAACTCTCTCAGCCGCACTCACACCAGGCCCAGTTGTCCTGTATCGTGCTGAAGCATGAATGTCTGAACAAATCGAGGGTACATTAGTAAGAAGTATTTTTGTTCCATTAACAGCTGTTATATGATATGATACTCTCAGATAGAAATCACATTTCAAACACAATCACTTTTTAAAAAGATTGAACAGAATTGTTTCTGTTGGCGAGGATGACCTTCCTCCCTGACAGGTTTATAATAATATTATGATCTGCCTGTTGACTCAGACTCCATGAGCCTGATTACTGTCCCCGTGGACATTATCGTAACACTGTTTTTAAAAGCCTGTTCATTTCTTCACTAATTGATCCCTCAGCACATTAAATGTGTAATCAAAGATGTCCGTCACAATATTCAGACTGGGAAACTGATGACCTCTTAGATTGTCTGAATCCATTTGAATCCAACTTACATTAATTCATCAATACATTTGGTCGAAAAAATGCTGCAAAAACAAATCTGTTGATCAAACACAGCGGAGGAGGAGAGTCAGGCACGGCAGAGACGCCTGTGTTAGAGTGACCTTGAGATGCAGAACTCTGGGTGGTCTTTACACTGGAGAAGACCCCCGAAACATTTGATTTATAAAAGAATAAGAAAATAACTTCACCATCACAGTAGAAAAACTTAAACCAGATGATGTTAAAAAGTATCTGGAACCGCTTCTTTATTAAAATAGCGGCTGGGTAATTTTCTGTCCAGCCACTTTCCCTTAAATTGAGTCATTCCAGGTCTGGATTGGACGTATTCTTACACATTTATAGTGTTTGCTTCAGTGACGTTACTGGACTGGCTGTGTGCAGTATTTGTTCCTCTTAGCGGCTTGAAGACAGCTGCAGACTTTCATATTTCAGATTTTTTGTTCTTCATGTGTTGTTGATTCCATACTTCCCCCTCAGCTAATAAGCATGATCATTTCACTGTCAGGCCGACCCTGGTCGACGCTGCACTGATGATTTGGTCGTCTTTCAGGTAATTGGGTTTCTTCATGCGGACCACATGGCAGAGATTTTGTCACGCAGTGTGTTAAATTTGTTTCCTCGTAGGACTAATATCTGAAGACTGACAGTACAAATGAGCTGAAATAGAAAAAAAAGCATCCAAAAAGCATCCTGAGAATCATGCAGACGATACGACATCCCTCCTTAGTTCTTTATGTAAAACTCCAGTTTTTATTCAGACTAGACTCAGAGTTAAAGGTCCAATCAGTGAGATGTGTAGTGAGTGAGATGATAAAGGTACCTTAATATATGATCAGACATTAAGGAAACATGCTATGTTGAAGTGCTGGCTTCTCTGACAACAATGCAGCAGCCAGTATGTCCTCCTTCTAACTTTAGATTCCGGTCCTGAATGCTCTGGATTTGTTTGGACCAGAGAAGGTATGCGACCAGAGAGCTGGCTAAACACTGAAGCTTCAGTGTTCCACATGGCAACCTGTGTGAGCATGGACTCTAGAGAGGAGGGGGCGGGGGGAGACAGCTCTCCAATGTTTTGAATTTAGACTGCAGTTCCCACTTTGAACACTAGATGACAGAGTTACAGATAGCTCCTTTAATAAAGATCACAACTTTAAAGAAAATATAAGTAAGCCCTAAGCAGACAACCGCTCATACGTTTAATATAATTTTGCTTTAAATGTTGTTATCTCAAGATAATGCTGGTTTTCACATGACAAAGAGCTAATTTTCAAAATCTCCAGAAAACAATTGACCCTTTGTCAAGCTCCGCCCTCCTTGGTTACTGTTACTAGGTTAGACAAACTCTCTTGTTGCAAGGCTCCTTTCCATTCCAAACTATTTAAAATACCTTCAGATTCATATTTCTACAATCTGGCATATTTACATGTTAATGATCATTAATGTGCATTGTCCCTATTTTTTTATTAATTAAATAAATACATTTTAACATTTTAAGGGTTCCATTCAAATGTGCCCTTAAATTTCATTGATTAAAAAGTTCTCAGGCTGACCTTTAGGGTAAAATAGTGTTGAAGCTTTTTAAAAAAAATTTTTTTATTGTGTATCCACAAAAACATTGAATTATTTATAAAAAATGTATTGAGTAACTTGACATGTCTTTCTGTGTGATGAAGCGCTACACGAGGCTGAGCTCTCGCACATAAGGACACACATTTGCACTCGGGTGTAAATACCGGAATATGGTTGTGGGAGTCTTCCTGTGTGTGCTCTCCCTCCTCCTCTTCCTCTTCCTCCCCCTCCTCTTCAGCGTCGCTGTTCTGTCTGTGGTCCTCGTCCTCCTCGTCCTCCTCGTCCTCCAGCTCCGAAGTCGACTCCTCCCCGTCCTGCCACGCCTCCTCGCTCTTACACTCCTCTGCCTTCCTCAACTCTATAGGAACACACAAACACGCACACACACACACACACACACACACACACACACACACACACACACACACACACACACACACACACACACAAAGAGGCATACAAACAGAACACTGGTAAGTCACTAACCTGGAGAGCTGCTCTAATATCATAATAAAAAAAGTTTAAAAAAAAAAAAGTTAAAATCGCTTTTGATTTCATGATTGATGCAGGAAATGTTGAAAGACATTAAACAATGTCAAACACTTTGTTTTACAGGATTACCTGTTATGTGCAAAAATGTTGTAAATAGTGGAGGGATTCTGGAGTTATTGCCAAAAATGCTCTTCGAGAAATCATGACTTTTGCTCTATAAACACCAGAATTAAACCCAAGTTTAGAGTTTGGCCAGATCTGAAGAAATTCCCCTCCGCTTTACTTGATCACGTTGAAAAACTGCAGCGTGCAGACGCAGACGGACGTATAGTAAAAACAACCTGAGTGTCCTCAGAGAACACAGATGTAGAACAGGTTCAGTTCAGCACATTTTTCATCCTGAGTGTGTGCGTGTGCGTCCATGTGCTGTTCTGTTTCATTGGTTTATGAAAGCTTGGACAGAGATTTAACTCTTTCTGAGGTTGAACATTAATTACCTCACTCTGTAGGATTACACACGCTGTAAATTATTCTCACAGTCTATAATTTACTGGTTAACCCTGGATTGGTGTAATGCTGTTATAATCCTTCATGGTCATTTGTCACCTTTCATGAAAAGTGCAAGCTGAGCCGGAGCGAGGGGAAGTCTCTGGCGCCGCCTGAGTGCGGAGCATGATATAGGACGAGTTCTGAAATGACTCCAGCTGAAACTCTGTCACATGTTTAACACTGCACAGGCTGCTCCTGCTTCCTTTCATCCTCTCTCACTCCCCCTTTCTTCTTCCTCACCATTATCTACTCTTACCCTTTGACCCTTCACTGCAAAAAGCGGAAGTCTTTTTATGGTTTATCAGAAAACAAAGCTTTTATATCATGAGGCAAATGAAGGGGCTCTTTTCATTTTGTGTCTCAGCCCATGGGGATAAAGTGGTTTATCTTCTCTTGTTGCCGGTCCTTCCAGTTACAGTTGGCTGTTTTCTCTAAATTAATAGAGAGGAACGCTGTTTAAACAGGAGCTCCTTGGTGTGCCGAACTTGATTGCTTTTCTTTATTTAAAACAAAAATCACCTCCTGTTTTTTTTTTTTTTTTTTATCACGTCTAAAGCACCGGGTAACTTAGCTCGAAAATTTAAAACATAGTTCTCTGGATGCAGCGCTCTGAACTCAGGGACTTGACTGCAGCTCTCTGACACTGGATTTATTTGCCTTTAGAGTAATCATAGTAACCATTAGAGAAACGTAACCACATGAACATATGTAAGAACGATGATTATGTTTCACTATATTCATGTTTCACTGCAGGGTGTGACCTTATTGTAACAACCTCAGTTTACAGTTGATCTGAAATATGTTCAGAATGTGTTGGGTCTGCTGTAACATAAGGAATCATTTCTTCAGCCTTTAAAAAAACAGGTTTGTTTTTCTTTTGTTCGCACTAATCTAACGAGGAACAACGGTATGAAAATGCAAACATCTGGTGCAGAGCAGGACGGGCCAGAAGCTGGCGGGAACAAGCCCCAGAAGGACAGATATCATATTCGAGTACATGACAGGTTTGTTTTGTACTCATGTTTGAGTTTTCCTTTTAAGGATTAAATAGTCTTGACAAGATCTGATATGATCTGATATGATCCCCCTTTTTTCTGTTTTCATCAAAACATGCAACAACGTCCTGATTTGAAACAGATGATAAAAGTCGTAAAGGTTACATATTCTGTAAAATAAACTTCTCCATGTTTTTCTAACTTTAATATCTGTCTCTAGTCCATCTACAAACCCCCCCCCAATGATGAGAAAAATGCTCCGTTTCAAATGTGCTCTCCATGTTTGTGCATGTGTGTATTTCAGGTCTGTGTGTGAGAAGCATGTCTATCAAAAACAGAGTGTAAACCGAATGTCCCTCAGGGATTAAAAAACAAAAAACAATGTTTTGAGCTACCTGTGGATGTGTGTGTGTGTGTGTGTGTGTGTGTGTGCGTGTGTGTGTGTGTGTGTGTGTGTGTGTGTGTGTGTGTGTGTGCGTGCGTGCGTGTGTGTGTCACCTGTGGCGGTGATGTGTGTGTCTTCTGTGATCTGTTCCAGTCTGCCCAGCAAAGCTTCGATGTTGGCTTTAATCTGAGTCAGCTCGGACTTTATCGCCTGCAGCTCTGTACCTCTCACCGCTGGAGGAGAGAGAGAGAGAGAGAGAGAGAGAGAGAGAGAGAGAGAGAGAGAGAGGGAGAGAGAGAGAGAGAGAGAGAGAGAGAGAGAGGGAGGGAGAGGTGTCAGCATCCATTTTCAAACGAGTGTATCTGCAGACATTTCTATCACACTGAGGCTGAATCCTGAGGAGAGAAAGAGGGTTTGCAAACAGTTCATGGTTTAAACTTGACTCTGCGGTTTAACATGAGACATGACATCATTTGCCAACTATTACAGCACACACAGCAGCAGCATGTCAGCAACTTTAAACACACACACACAGACACACACACACACACACACACACACACTCAGGTGGGTGGCCGAGCAGGCAGGAGGGGGAGATTCATGGAGTGACTCTCCAGAAATGGAGACGCTTCACCTTCTCAGTTTTCTGCCAAAGAACATTTTCATTCTTGTCGTGCAAAAGTGGAAAAACTAAAAGTGAAACTGTCAGGAAATCAGTGAAAACATCATCCATCTATTTTTTTTGAATTCTTGATGTTGATGTTTTTACCAGATTTCATGACTGTCATGACAACAACAGTGTGGATTAACTTTCACTCTTTCAATGTCTAGCTGATCATCATTAATGCATTTTATTATCATGGGACATCACACCTGTGTTAAAAGTGTAAACATAATGGGATACATTTCAAAGCTTCCAGGGATGTAAAGTTCATCTTAGTGTTGTGTTTCATGATAATATATTTTTGCGTTTTGGAAAAATGATTTTGCATTTGACCTTCAGGGCCACCGTATCTGACGGACAGATGGAGCAAGTGATGAGTGAATTAGCAGCTGCAGGAACATTTCACCAGCTCTGAGTGTGTGTGAGTCACATTTCTATCTTCTTGCTTCTTCCCTCATTCCTCCCTCCATTTTTTTATTTGTTACCTCCCTGTTCTTTTCTTTTCTTGTCTTATTCTTTCACCTCAGCATCTTTTTTTTGTGTGAATTTCTTTTCATCTCCTCTTCCTCTTCATGTTTTGTTTTTGTCTTTTTCTCTTGACCTACAAACCTTTTCGGTCCTTACTCTTTCTGCACCTCCTTCATTTCTGGTCTTTCTTCATCCCTTCTCTCTCTCTCTCTCTCTCTCTCTCTGCAGAATCCTTCCACCTTTGTTTCTCTCCATGTTTGCTGTTTACTCCCTCTCATCTCATCTTTCTTGACTTTATTAGATGAGTCGATATGAACGTCTCGGCCCAGAAAAACTTTGAACCAAGCCAGCTGAGAGTCGTATTTCTGTCTGTGTCTTTGGATCGCATGTTGAGGTGTAATTCAATCCAAACACAAAAACAATAAACATGTGAAATCATTTTGGATCATCTAAAAGACAAACTGCACGGAAGTTTTTTAGAGACTATTTTTGAAACGAGGCCCAGGTGGCCTGAAAGTCTTTACAATCTGTTTTACACATTAAAATGTTCACTAACAGTTTATTCTCACTCCTGACTCGTCAAACAGGGGAGCTTGTTTGGTTGTCCAGCTCTGAAAAATAAATAATAAATCCCCCTCACACACCTGGTCCATATTGCTTGATTAGCTCCCAGTCCACTTCATCAGTTCACTTCCTCTAACCCTCTGCCGGATTAGCTTTTTGAGCGTTTCTTTTCTCCTATAGATCTTGATCTTTTGACCTAGCCTGGATTTTGGATCGGGTTTATTTTGCAGCAGTTTGTTTTGGTTTCAGGCTGGTGCTCAAGGTTTCAAAAAGTCTTGTTTTCCAATATTTGCATCTTGGACGTGTTTACCATAAGAGGAAAAAGAAAGATTGTAAAAACAGATTTCGACCCCGGAGAAACCCTATGACCTCCCACCCAGCAGCCAAGTCATGAAGTCTCTCCTGAAGAGGGAAGAGTCTGACTCTGACAAGACGTTCCCTCTGGACAGGTGCAGGTCTGATGTGAGTGGAAGATGCCTTCTCTGATGCTTTTTTCAGCCTGTTGGACCGAGTTTTAAAGATTACCCTTTTATCAACATGTTGCAATGCACCAAAGTGCAAGTCAATACAAGTCAGATGTTATCAAGCACTGGGGTTAAAGTTTGATTTTCTCTGAAATAAGAAACAATCCTGAGGAGAAGAGGAGCAAGGGGGAGGATTTAAGGCCTGTTGACAGAGCTGGGTTTCAGCGTGCAGGGAGAAACATAAGCCGGTGTGGGAGTTTCTTGAAGCTGGTAATCTCCGAGGGGAATTCTGTTTTTTCACTCTGTTATTGAGAGACATGCATCTCATACACATAGGCACCAAGTAGTGTTGTAGTACTTGAGAACCCAACTTGGTCTCATGACCGGTTTAAAGACCCCTTTTTGAAGGTCTCGTCTCGGAATCAAAAGCATTTTTGAGACAGAGAGAGAGAGAGAGAGGAGAGAGAGAGAGAGAGAGAGAGACAGAGAGAGGAGAGAGAGAGAGAGAGAGAGAGAGAGACAGAGACAGAGAGAGAGAGAGAGAGAGAGAGAGAGAGACAGAGAGACAGAGAGAGAGAGAGAGAGAGAGAGAGAGAGACAGAGACAGAGAGAGAGAGAGAGAGAGAGAGAGACAGAGAGACAGAGACAGAGAGAGAGAGAGAGAGAGAGACAGAGACAGAGAGAGAGAGAGAGAGACAGAGAGACAGAGAGACAGAGAGAGAGTGGGAAATGACATGCAGGAAAAGAGACACAGGACGGACTTGAACCCAGGCTGCCTGCTTGGAGGACTACCTAACCGCTAGGCCATCTGCTTCCTGATTAAAAGCTTTCATTTGGTTATTTTTGTAATGGAGGTGTCGTTAAAGCAATATTGCAAAGTTGGCTGAGACTGTTATGCAGGGGCCCTAATGTGATCTCATTTCATGAGGCCTAGAAATCTTTGCGACACGCCATGAGGGAGTGTTGGAGTCCTGACTGATCCCTGCCAGCTGCACCTCTGACCTCTGTGAGTCACTGTACAGGGGGGGGCGGCATTACAGAGGATCAGAGTCTTACAGGGAAGAATTACAGATAATTGAGGATAAGTTCTTTAAATTGACAAAGAACTGACCTCTGACCTCTGTGAGGTCACTGTACAGGGGGGCGGCATTACAGAGGATCAGAGTCTTACAGGGAAAAATTACAGATAATTGAGGATAAGTTCTTTAAATTGACAAAAATATGTTGCAACATTCTTTTGACAATAATGTCATCAAAGTATCAGAGTGAGATTTCTGCTGAACATTTAACCCTGCACCTGTCGGAGCTTAAATTCACTCTGTTTCCCATTTTCTGAAGTTTCTGAAACATTTTCATATCACAGAATTTGATAGTTAGACATCAAAGGGGATATTTCTGGTATGGATCATTATTTTTTAATAAGAGTACCTATTCTTGGGGGTTTTTCAAGATGAATGCTTTTTTAGTATTGGCAGAACAACAGTTAATGCATTTCCAGGGTGCACTCACGCTGTGCAAAGTTGTCCCGTACAGTTCTTAAGTACGATTAAATATATCAGTGTTGTGTGTTTATTCACTGTTGACATTGAATTATCCGAACATCTGTCTCCACTAATTAACACATTTCTGTGTTTACGCCCGCTGTGGCCGTCCATGTGTGGCCGTCCATGTGTGGCCGTCCATGTGTGGCCGTGCTGCTCTGTTTATGTCTCTTCTGTCAGGTTTTCTAGACAATACTTCATTGTAATTATACAATAAAAGTATATTGGCACAGTTATGGTCTAATTTCTGAGGAAAAAAAAGTGACTTCTGTCAGGCCAGTGGCTTCAGCTCCAGGGCTGCAGCTGGATGCTTCTCCAGCCAACATGCAGTCGGTGTGAAGACCGCGATGGTTAGGACAAAAGCAGTTCAGTGAGCCAGTTGTCTCATTAAAACCAGTGGATAATTTCAGCTTCCAGATTAAAATTGAACAATGTTGCTGTGTTTCAAGGACATGTTGACAGACTGAACATTAGAGGGGAACGAGTACAAAGTTACAGCTCTGTATTTTAAACTTTGAAATAAAGTAAGCATTGTTTTAAATGAATGCAACTTTGATGAGTACACAGAAAGACACTCAAATCATTGATGTGAAAACCGCTCGTCAAGGTTCTGCACAGGGCGGCGTTCAGTAAAACTCTGCAGACAAAGAAAGTAAGTCAGGGCATCAGGGCGATGAAAGAGGAGAAATAGTAAACAAGAGAGAGAGAGAGGAGAGGGACGTTCAAAGACCAGACAGAAAGTTCAGCGTGACATTTATGTATCAGATGATCATACTGGTGTACTTTAAAGCCTCTGGAAACTCAAAACCATCGAAGTAGAGTGATGGATGAAGTAAACCTCACATCTCTGTTTGTTGCCGTTGCTGGTGGAAAGGAGAGAGGCGTTGCGTGCCAGCAGTTTGACAGGCAGAGATTTGACCCGTCGTACCAAAGGCACAGCCACCCGTGGGCGTTTGACAGGCACCACCCGCGGAACCGGAGACACCCTGCCACGGTACTCGAACAACCTGACGAGAGAGAGAGTGAGAGAGAGAGAGTGAGAGAGGAGAGGAGAGGAACAAAAGGGAAGAGTTGTCAGACATGTAGGAGTGAGCGTTCAGGAGCAAAAAGAAGAGGGAGGAGGAGGAAAGAGCAGGTGAAGGTCGGATGAAGGAGATGAGAAGGATGAAGGTTGAAAGTGTATGAGCAGAAAAAACATTTAAAAAAATCTACAGTACAGTGACGATTCTAGGGTCTGTTGGGGACAGATTCAGTGCTGTCAGATGGGGCCCCCATTGGGAGGTTTTCTACTGTCATTGCAAAATTAGCACATTTTGGGTTGCTGCTTTGGTCCAAAGTTTGTCAGCCCTCTGGGGGCCCAAGCAGTTGCCTGCCTTGCCTGTTGACAAGCAGCGCCCCTGGTTAATCAACAGATTAGCTACTGAATCTTTGAATTCGTGTTTATTTAGAGGAAATAAGCCCTGAACATTGGGCTGCAAAAAGGACATATCTGCACACATCTGTGCAATTACACATTTGGTCGTACTGAATGAATTTGCTCACCTGAGTAGTGGACATGTTATCTCTCTCTGAGTTATGTTCAGTACCCTGCTGTGTCTTGTAGATAAGTCAATACTGCATTTTTTTTTGTTTTCTAGCAGGACGAGGAAGCAACAGTTGAGATCGATCATACATGAGAAAGGTTTTCACAGTTCAATATTTTGAAATGAAATGTTTTGAGGTGTGATTTATTCATTTTGAAATTTTGCTTTCAGAACTGCTTGTTCTGCAGGCTTTGAGATGCTAAAGTCTGTTTGGGCCCCTAGGCAAAAATTGATAGAAGCCCCTCCGATCAGCGTTCATCACCGTTATGTCTGACCGTGTCACGACTCTGACTCCCTGCAGCTCACACTCGACTCAGTCACGGACAGACTGTACCAGCTTAGTGAACCACTGTTAGACTTCAAAGAACAAACGCTATAACGCTAGAAGACGTGATGTTATTCTGTGTCTCTCCCCCATTAATACGGCAACTAGCTCCATCATATTTATGTTTTCCACTTTTCACCTCCAGATGGATGATTCTTCTTTCTTTTGGTCCTTCGCTGACTTTCATTGACAAACTTTGGTTTCTTAGCAGTGAAACAACAGTGAGTGTCAGACGGGGCTCCTTTAGGGAGATTTCCTACTGTCACAGGGGGACCCCGAGCAGTCACCTGCCTTGCTTGTTGACAAGTAAAGAAACGCCTCTGACTGCAGAGAAGCTGCTCCTGTAACATTTATGTTTCTGACTGTGGTATATTTTGTGCATTCATCAACTTGCAGATATAAAGCCAACGGATTTTCAGATTTTGCCGCACATTGTGGCATTTTTTAATGCACAATTTATTTTGGTTTGTGTTCACCACATACAGTCAATCAATCACTCGTTGTTTTGCCTGCTTGTGCATACGTATAACATCACCTCCACTTCTGCCCTGGCAGCTGAGGCTCTCGGGTAGATGGAGCTCCCCAAACTTTCAGCGAGGTGATCTGGCACTACTACCACCCGACGTCCCTGACGCCCAGCCACCACCATCAGACTGTGTCGTCCCCATAATCACCGCCGTCCTCATTCATGCACAACCTGCTCCGACCTCCACCTCAGCGGCAAAGAAGTGTGGACAACAGTAACGAGAGGAATACAAAGGAGAAATCCTTCCTGCATATTAGAACTTTTTTTTTCATTTTGGCCATGCTTTACTTTTTTTTTATACACCTCAGGCTCAGGGTTCCAAGACAACCTTTTTTGTAATCAAATATTTAGTCTATAATCAGAGACCTATAATTAACGAGTGGACCTCAGCTGCAAGACAGGTTCTCTGCACCCACGCCTTGTGGGTCTTAGTGTTACAGTCATATTCTATTCTTTGTTTTTAAAAATTGCATTGAATTATTTAATTTAAAATATGTTGAGAATGTTTCAAAGTTTTCTAAGATGTAGCATGTAGGGACGACATTTTCTTAAGCCATGGTGAAATACACAGTGTCAGTGAAGCTGCACCTCTGATTCCCAACATGTTGTTGTCATCTACATGTAATGTCATTTCTTTTTGAGAAGATGTCAGGTTGTTGACCTCACTGCTGCTCACATCTGTAAATAATTTCAGACACCACCCACACAGTTCCTGCTTCTGACAGGTATGAAAGTTTATTGGCCAATATTTTGTTGTCCTGGCTCAAACTGAATGTGTAGGATTAAATATTGAAGAAAACCAAAAATCTGTCTCAATTTTTTTTTTTTTTCTCTTGGCAGCGTGTGACGAAAGCGTCCTCTCCACATGACATCACATTGTCAACAAAATTCAGAAAGTTATTTTATCCACGTGGAGGCCAGGCACAGGCAATATTAGCAAATTCAGATTCTCTTTTTCTCACTCAACGTCCATCATTAAACTTCTTTAGTCAAAGACAGCAGAGTGGAAACCACAAATCTGCTCTCTGGAACCCTCTGAGTTAAAATACATTTTTAAAATTATTGTGGGTAGTCGTCATTTGGATGCAGTGATTTGGAAATTAAGTTTAAAACATAAACCACTATGGTTTTAAAATAGGATGTTAGTTTTCCCTCTTGTGTTTTCACCATTACAGAGACACAGAGAAGTATTTAAAGGACATGACAACATGCAGGCACATCTAGGGAGGCAGGAGTAGAGGGAGAAAGCTCTCTCCAATTATTTGAATTCGGGCTGCAGTACCAACTTTAAACACTAGGTGTCAGAGTTACATATTGCTCCTTTAATGTCAGTTAATGTGTAAACTATATTTTGATCATTTTCAATATCTCACCTTGCTCTCTGAGGGATTTTTTTTTGGGGGGGGTTTACTTCATCTCATTTGGATAACTTATTAATTCCTCTTAAAATGTGCAGTAGTACACTGGAAAGAAGTGAAAGTAACTCTCTGGTCCATGAGCAATGGCATAGAGTCAATGCAGCCTGGGTTCTTTCTTGTCCTCCTGGATCCACAGGAAGTCTCCCTTGTCTCTCTTTCAGTCTGTTCAGTCTTCATAAAAGTTCTTATTTGTTTACCTCAGGTATACAAAAGTGTTGAGTCAACTGCAATCTGCACCTAGAGCACTTAGTAAATATATGTTCATAATACTGAGGCACGTCACAAATATGTCCAACATGCATCATCATGGCGGTGAACTGGAGAAAGAAGTGGAGTCACTGAGCTGCAGATAAATCCTGCTAAACCCTCGGCTGTGGCTTTGATGGTAAATCACATTGTGAAAATGATAGTTTGGACAAAAACTGCTCTGCTGCACAAAGTGAATAAGCAAAGCAGACATGGTCCTTAATCCTCAGATTCTTTGAACAGTTCATATTTCAGAAGATGAATAAAGTTTTATTTCTGCTCCGATTCTGCCAGGTCAGGCTGGATTTGATATGAGGAATAAAATAATGAGGACTGAACAGAAAATAACAACATAGACAGGAATGTGAAGGGGGGGGGGGGGGGGGGGGGGGGGGAAGAAGAGAAATTGTTCTTGACAGCTCTGAAGCTGAGAAAAGCAACACTGCCAATGAACCATACATGTCTGTTCACCACTGTACATTTATTACACTTTTATGGAGCTAAACTTTGTTGGAGGGAAAGAAAGAGGCCGCCAGAATCCAGTAATGACCGTAAATCGATACTGAGATCTGTGCCACAGCTGGTCAGTACATTTCAACACCTGCCAAGACAGATGTTTGTCCACTTTAGCTCTGCGGGACTTCTCTGTTTTTGGCATTGGGGCTGATTTTGGGGAATGGATGAAGAGAAGTTTAAGAAGCCAGCATGTGGCCAGAGGATCGTCGGGTTCAATCTTGAACTTTCAGTATCCTCCGCAGGGTGGCTGACCCTGAGTGATGAGAAGAAGAGCTCAAGACATCTGGAAGGAGGTCTGACTATAGGGCGGCCACTCCTTCACATTGGTTTGGACATCTGGTTAGGATACCCTTCCTGTGGAGGTCGTCCCTGCATGTAAAACTAACAGGAGACCCCATAGTGGATTGTGGGATTTTATATCACATATGGCCGGTTCAGCAAACTGCCATGATGATCTGGACTGGGATGGTTGGAAGAATAATGGATGGGTTTTCTATGGAATGTAAATAATTCATGCATTTGTATAAAGAGAGGCGGGCCTAGTTGGCATGGCGTTGTCTCTGCTGGCCAAGCCCGTCTCAACTCCACCTGGATGATGAATACTAGATTGATCCAAAGTTGGGTTAAGATAAAAAGGCTGTGGATCAGTGTCAAAGTCGGTCGTCTCCCATATGCAGGGGGCATTTGATCCCCAGCTCCTGCAGTCCCATGCCGAAGTGTCCATTGGCAAGACACTGTACCACAAACTACTACCGGGTGGTTAGCATTTTAGAATGAATTTATACTAAAGGCCACTTCACATAGAAGCCTCTGCCATCAGTGTGTGACTGTGGTTTAATTGGTGAATATGGCATGCAGTGTAAAAACACTTCACAGGTCTAGAAAAGAACTACATAAGATCAAGTCAATTTATCATAGCACTTCCAAGATGGCGGCCATCATTGTTGGACTTCATACCGCCTCTTCAGAAACCAGCGAGCGATGATAAAGAAACTACATCCATCTTTTACACAGTTTCTGGTTATAATTATAATATATATGTATACTGAAGAGAGCTTGTGATTATTTTTTTCTGGTTTAAGTTATGTTGATGTAGAATACTAATGCTGAGTTGGAAAGTATTGTTCCAAAAACTCAAGTCTAATAAACTTCATGTTAGTCTTCAAAAAACAATATATTCCAAGACCACAAGACAAAGTGAAACATGGGGATGAGGGGAGTAACAATAAAATAAAACCCAAGGAAAAAAATCTTGAGAAACCCAAGGAGGATAAAAAATAAATTACATTTCCAACCATAAATCAGTGTTTTTTCTGTCTGATTTTTTTAGGTTTATTTTTGGGCTTTTTGTGCCTCTTAGAGAGTTAGGAAAGAAGCCACAGGTTGGACCCGAACCTGGGTTTCCTGGAGGACCACAGCCCCCATAAATCTATATTGTCCATACGATTGAGATTTGCGAAAATCCAAAGTTAGATTCCGATCAATTACCTATTCAAAATTTTTAACAAAATTCAATAAATTAAAGAAACCGTTGCTGTAAACCTGATTTTTATTCCCATCTCCAAAGCTCACATCTCTCTGGTAATGATTTAACTCTCAGAGCTAGCTGCCACGTGGCTGACTTGGTCAGTTCAGACCATTCCACTGACCAGGTATGTTTGTATGTTTAATCCTGGACTTGCTGATTTGAAAATTTAATTATTAATTTGTTTGTATGAAGTTCAAATTTTCACACAATGTAGAGTTCCTCAACCTGTGGGAAGGAGGCCACAAGTGGGATGTGAACCCGGGCTGCCTGCTTGGGGCTACATATATGGGGCGCACGCACTAACCACTGTGCCACCAGTGCCCCATACTTTTCAGTTTTAAGATCATGTTTGTCTGCTTTAAAAAAACTGATTAATAGAGTGAGAGGAGATCCATTAACAAGCTGTTTCCCAATCCACATATTTTACCGAGGTCTTTAATGTGGCTGAGGATTGGAGGGACAAAAATTCACCCACAGTAATGTGACTGGAGGCATCTTGAAGTGATAGTCCATGATATTTCTGGAAGTCACAATAAAAAAAGATCTTGATTTGTACTGTTGTGGTTGTTTTTATTGCTTTTTTATTTTGTGCTATCTCTTCAGGCTATTCCATTTCCTATTCTCGGAAAACCTCACCCTACTTCTCAAAATATGAACATGAACTTTTACTCCTTCATGGGAATGGTTTTCAAAATTAATGGAAATTAGGTGTTTGTCACACATAGATTATGTGTTCTAACCTCTCTCCATTTTTCAAAAGCACCCTAATTAATATTGATCCTAGTTTGAGCACGTTTCTGCTCGTGGAGCTTATTAGAAACATGCAGAGGCTTTTTAGGTCAGGTACAATCACTTCTATCTGAACCAGTTCTCTTGCCCGCTTCCATCGCTGCAACACCTGTTGGTTTGACCTGATAACTGCTCTCATATCTGGCAATCTGAGTGGTGTCCAAAACGGCCGTGTAGGGGAGCATTAAAACCGCCTGCCCTCTCTGGTCCAAACAAATCCAGAGCATTCAGGACCAGAATCTAAAGTTAGAAGGAGGACATACTGGCTGCTGCATTGTTGTCAGAGAAGCCAGCACTTTAACAAAGCATGTTTCCTTAATGTCTGATCATATAGTAAGCTCACTTTATCATTTCATTCAGGAGATATTTTGTCAACGTGGTTCATCAATCAATCGAAATTTAAGAAAGGGCAGGAGTTGTGATATCAGCTTTGGCAACAACAATGGCGGTGGAAAAACTAATCTAACTCGTCTTTCAGAGGAAATGATTTCCAGGTCAAAACTGTTGCTCATGCCAGGACAGGATTCCTTTATGTTTTCTTCGTGATATTTCCTTGAATTAAAGAAAACATAAGAAGCACATGGAGCCATTAAAAACAGACCTTAAGGTCATTACTGAGGGAAGCGGAAGTTAGCTTTTGAAACCCAGCAAGAGTAAGCGCTGGTGAGAAGCGCTCTGAAATTTCGCTTGTGGGCGCAAAAACAACATAAGTGGACACAGGCACTTGGTCTTCACTGACTCAACTTGATGTGTCCCGCCATGCTTGATGTATTTTAACCAACTACACAAAGACTGTTGGATAAAGAAATGCACCAAGCATGGCTGAAAGAATTGAGATGGAGTTGAACAACTTTGCACAAAATGAACGTATACTTGTTTCCTCTCTGCTGTCCTTCAGACTTGTCCCAACTTGTACTTTCCATCAATGCCAGGGTTACACTTGATTTAAAGTTCAACGTCAGCCTTAAAATCTAAATAAAATAAAAAAATCACAGCAGTGTGGTTTGGATTGTGTAGCTGACCAGGAGAGCATGAAAATTATGTAGTTTAATTGTACTCTGGGTTACATAAAATAAATCAAGACACTCTCGTAGTCCCAACAGATGAATTCAGGGGTCATAGGGGTTAAAGGGAACATCATTCCAGGACTGGAAAACCCCAAGTTACATCCAAAGGACAAGCCATGTGTTCGACAAATCCAGTGAGAAAAAAGCTCTGCGGCTGTTCCCTCTTTGTTCTGAATGTACTTCAGTTAAGTATCTGGAGTAATGATGTATAATTCAAAGGATTAGCAGCGATGACTCCTCTTCTCCTTCCAAAGAGATTGAGAAACCTTGATTACCCTTCTTCACTGCACAGGGCTGTTTTACTTCAACACAGACAAAGCTTAATGCGTTTTGACAGGAGTCAAAGGAGGCTTTTGTGAAAGCTGTTTCTCTCCCACAAGTATGACAGTCTTTGTTGAAACAAAAAACATGTGCGCCAACAAATCCTCTGCGTCCAATGACCCCGGATTGTTTCAGACTTTTTTTCTTTCAATGCAAAGATTTCTTCAAACAGATCGGAAACTGACACTTGTTTGACATCTGGGATCATCTGGATGATCTCTGATTCACCTCAGCTCTCTATGTCTTCTTGTATCCTGCTTAGTATGTGCACTTCCTCCAATTGGCCCATGTGCATGTTTTCCCCCATGCTACCAAAGTGAAGTTTCAAAGGCCTGAACTCTCAGGGAAATCAGTTAAGACATACACGAGTGGGTCCAAGGATTTGCTTCAGAAACGTGAAATTCCAGGACTACAGATGCAGCTCTTTTTCTTACCCTCACAACAGTGATAGCTTTGATAATGACTTTCATCTGGCATTGTCGGAGCAGTAATGGCTACCACACTGTGACATGACTGCAGAGGTCAATGTAAATGGATTGAATTTGACCAGATGTTTCTCAGATTGGTTTTATCGAGACGCTGAGAGACAGAGAGAAAAATCGCCCTGAAGGCATTTAATTCCCTGGTTGAAGGTTTTTGTGCACAATCTTGTAAATAGTATTATCATGATGAAAGACACAGTTAACCCTTCTGTTGTAAATGGTGAATTGACTGAATTAATGCAGTGCTCGTGCTGTCGGCCGCCATGTTTGCTTCACCGTCAGGCTCAGTTTGAGGTTCAGCCAGAAAAAGCAGCTGTTGGCCAATCACGTACAAAACTCGCCAAATACATCGGCTTGGACTGCGGCCCAACACTTCAAAATACTTCAAAACTCTAAATATCTTAAGGCCCTGACAAACCAAGGAGATCGTTGGCCGTCGATCCTAGTTAGACCATCGGTGAGCGGTCGTCGCCCTAGTTTTTGGGGTGTGTCCTGTGGCCGATATCGGCCTCTGTCTGCCCTTTTTTAGCCGATTCGACATGTTGAATCTGCGTTGGTGGTCAGTGAGAGGAATCTCTCTGATTGGCTGTTCAGAGGTTTCATTCATCTCCAGCTCTCAACACAGGTTCAGGAAAGCCCCTTGAGCATGTCGCTGTAGTATCCATGCTTTCACCCATTAGTGCTGCTTCTCCTTATTTGTCTCCTCCGCCTCTTCTTTTCTTTTTCCACTAAAAGACTAAGAGCTGACAACACCAGCGCCATTTTCAACTTTTTATCAGACATTATTCTCCGTTAGTAGGCTACCTATAATACGAGTGGTGAGCGACAGCGGTGTGAAAATGGTCTTCTCCTACCACCACCTGCTGGCATGGAGAGTTATTTCCTCTCACACATGAGCATGGTGGTTGCCCGTCGGCTGTAGTCTTTGCGGTGAGTTCAAGTGCAACTTTTTGGCCAACTAGTTCTTTGCCGTCTGCTTGGTGCGTCAGGGTCTTTACAGATACATTCCTGAAAAACAACCCAAAGCTACAAATCAAGTGTTTTAAACTGCTTTTGTTACTTTATGTTTACAGGAAGTGCAAAAATATCTTTGATTCATTGTGCCTTTAAATAACTTTCTAATGGGATAATAGTGAGCGGGTTGTTATTGTGGAACGGAGCTGACATGAAACTAACATGTGCACTCAGCGCCGCCCCTCCCTACAAGCAGAACACGCGCTGTGCATAGGGCCCCACGATCCATGGGGGGCCCCATTTTGCGCAAGGGGATGCATTAGAGCACCAAGTCAGCCCGAGGCAGGAGA
This sequence comes from Labrus bergylta, assembly GCF_963930695.1. Lineage (NCBI taxonomy): Eukaryota > Metazoa > Chordata > Actinopteri > Labriformes > Labridae > Labrus > Labrus bergylta. The sequence continues at coordinate 23,588,801 of NC_089199.1, forward strand.
GAAAAAAAAAGAGAGGAGTAATCTGACACGCGTTGCCGCAATGATTGACAGCACGCAGCATCTGACCAATCAGTGGTCAGATGTGCTGGCAGGCAGTTGGATGCAGGTGGAGAGATGGCCTCCAAATGGCAATATGAATCAGGAGCAAGCAAAAGAAAGAAAAAGTCAAAACAACAGGAGGCTCGTGCTTCACTTGAAGATGGGTATGTTTTTGAAATAAAAAAGAAAAACTTTGTGGCATAAACACCCCAGCTGCTAGCCTGCTAATCATGGGACAGAAGAGAGGATACTTCCGTCTAGATGTGGACTGGAGATTAAATTTTCCAGCAGCCCTGATTATCATTTATTGCATGTCTTGTTAACTGCATATACATTCACCTCTGTTAAAAAAGGAGTGGTTAATTGACCAGTTGGTGGTTCATATGTTGGCTCAGATTTATAGCCTATCAATCTATGCTATCAATAGAAGTTTTGGGCTATTTTTATGGAGGTAAAATGTCGCCATCTCTTGGTGAATTTAATTCATAACAGTCAGATAAGATTAGATAAAATAAAATAAATTAAGATAATCTTTTATTTGACCCACAATGGAGAAATTTAAAGCTTTGCAGCAGCAAACAGCAGCTGTAGGAATATAGAACCTAAGTATAAAAATAAGTATATAACAATATTTAAATATAGAAATATTATCAAATCAAATCATGATTAATATTATTATTAGTTGTAGTCGTATTTGCATTAATTGCATTTTAATCTTTGTGAGGCTAGTATTTACATTAATTTCATTGTGTAATTTACCATTAAGACCAAAACAAATCTTAATAATCTGCTTGTATGATGGAGTTCTTGTCATAACAGGGTCAATGCTGAAGTTTGTTACTAAGGGTGATACGGAGCCAGCGCCCAGAACGTCACAAGGGCCATCAAGCACCATGTCTACTGAAGCAGCCTCACCCAGCACGTCACCCGTCACTCATCAAAACATACCTCCGCTCATCAATGGCGCAAGAACACTTGAGAGGCCTGGCTATCATAAGCATCAACTCAGAAGTGGCACAGCACCTGTCATATGATGACCTCATTGATGACTTTGCATCCAGAAAATGCAGACGTGCGCATCTGCAACAAGGCTTGTTCCATTGTTGATAGAGGCTGTTCATGTGATTTGTTCCTACTAATAAAGGTTGTAAACCTAAATGGCATTTCGTGATACAGTCATTTTGTAATGGGGGGGGCCTCAAAATAAAATTCTGCTTCAGGCCCCAATTTGGCCAGGGGCGGCCCTGGGTGCACTAATGGTAAAGTGAAACACGGGGAACAGATCCGCATGAATCAGGACAGTAGGCCTCCTACACTGACTTTTTATTCCTCGTCACATGCAATCAGAGTCTGTTGACATTTTCGTTTGGATTCACACCACATCATATTTCAGTCCCTCGTCTTTAATCACTTCACTCTCTTTGGAACTGTGGGTCTGAACATGTTATGCCTGCACACCACAATTTAACAAATACACACATGGACACACACACATATTCACATACAAGCACCTGCAGAGATCCAGCTGCTGCCCCTCCCCCCCCTCCCCCACTCCACAAACCTCTCTAACTCCCTGACCTTCCCTAAAGAATTGTCCATCTTGTCCCTGATCCTCTTCATCCTGCAAATGGACAAAACCTGTCTGGGCTCTGATTTATTTATCCATTCCGTTAATTTCCTCACTAACTTTTGTAAATATCATGCAAACTCTGCCACTCTGTTCAATCTCAACCGTATCTAGAATTTTAAGACTTAACACAGGTGCCGGAGTGTGTGTCCTCTTGCCTGTCATAGAAGTCTTCTCTGTAGTAATCGTAGTCCAGCTCATATCCACTGTGGAAGAAAAGAACGACACAGGAGAGTGACTGATGAACAATAGACATATATGAGGCCTGAATACGAGCATGAAAACACATTTAAAACAGCATATGGGACGTTTATCCGGTTTCCTTTCCCAAACTGTCTGGCGGAGAGAAAAGAAACCGCAGCGTGCGTCACCTCACCCCAGGAGACGGACGGGGAGAAATAAAAAACGAGCGACAAAAGAAAACCTGGCAACCCAAAGTGGATTCTGCAGCATGATGTGCACTAAAGTGAATGTAACCTGACACATTTTACTATCGCTGTTAGCGTGCATGAACTTTTACTGCACATGCTCTGGTTAAGCAACAGCAAGGACAGGCGTAGTTAGAAAAACATGAAGACTTCTTGTTCTGTAGCTGCAGACCATGTTGAAATAAATAATGCTCCGTAATAAAATCTGTAATGAAAATCAATAAACATTAACTCAGATGACCCAGATGGGATGTTTACTGGAAATGAGTGTGTGTGGTGAGGGACTCAGCAGCTCCTGACGCTGCAGAAAGTGAAACATAAGTCGAATTAAATAAATGAAATCAAGGCAAGGAATGCTTCTTTATTTCCTGTATGTGCTTTTACTCATTCAAGGATTTAGATTTAAATCTTATTAGGCCCTGTGTTTTTTTTCTGAGCGTCTCTTTAAAATAGTTTTCAACGAGTATAGAGAGCGTGGCCGCCTGGACAAAAAGCGCAGCGCCCAGCGTTTTTTTTTTCCAGCGCTCCGCCTTTTTTGAGCATTTATTTTTGGGCTTTTTGTGCCTTTAATGGAGGGATAGGACAGTAGATAGAGTCAGAAATCAGGGAGAGAGAGAGAGAGAGGGAAATTACATGCGGGAAAGGAGCCACAGGTGGGAATTGAACGTGGGCCGCCACGTTCAAAGCCTCCATACTGCGCCACCAGCGCTCCACGCTCCGCCTATTTGTGCGGCTGCTCCGAGCAGTCAAGTTTAAAATCTTTCAACATTTTTCAGAAAGGCGCTGTTGACGTCACCGGCGCTCTTTTCCAAAATGTATTTTTAACCGCCTTCAGATCGTGTCATGTACTCACATCCTCCTCGCTCCGTGTCTGATCGGGTAAAAAACTATCTCAAATATGAAACATGCAAAAAGTAACGCAGCAGTGTTGGTCACACAGCGGCCTAAAACCTTGAAACTTTTACTTCAGGGTCTCAGCCTCCACTGTCTTCAGCAGGTGATTAACCATACATGGTTTTGATATCTCAGATTTATACAGATTGGAGTCCCACAGGAGGAGTTACTCTGCAGGTTTTTTTTCTAGTCGACACATTAGTTTGTGTAAATTCTCTTGTCGGCTTCTAATTTAGATCCTGCGTCTGGATGCATAAATCCACCTCGCTTGAAGTCGCTCCTAACGTCTCGTGTGCTGCGCTCGCTGACTATGTGTCCATATGGATTCCTTAAGGATGCTGTAAGTGAAACCCCTTTGATGTGGAAGTGTTTGCCCGCAGCTAACTGTTCCCTTATGCATTCCCAGAAGGTCCTTAGCAAAGTGAGATAATTTTTTAAACACAGAACAGTGGGAGAGTTTACGCTGATTGAAGTGGAAGGAGGAAATTACCAGGAGGCATTTTCAGGGTGGGGGGGGGATCCCCGCTGGACACAATCAGCAACGTCAATTTCTCACATTTATTTTCAGTCAGTTGCTTCCCTGCGCTCCCTCTGCCTGTGCTGATTTGTTATGGCAGGTTGGAGGTTAGCTTGGACGATGTGACTGCTTCATTGAGGACAACAAACATTCTTATCTTTGTTCCGGTTTGGCCCTCTCCGTTTTCTTTGTTTGCCCATTTTTGAGAAGCTATTTAACACTGTCAAATATACTGTCGGGTGATGTTAAAGATGTGGGTAAAAAGTAACCATGCTAAATGAAGAGCACATGTGCGGTATTATGACAGGGACTACTGTGAAAGCCTTAGTGTAAACAAAACCGAGAGACCCTCTGCGGCGGCCCCCTCCTCGACGGAGTCCCCAGCTGAGGGAAATATTTTACATCAGGGACCATCTGAAGTTGAAAGTTATTGAATTTTACGCAGCTGAACTTTGGCCTTTAAAACATTCAACCTGAAGCGATGCTCAAAATGAGACAAACGGGCTGAGTGACACGCTGACTAATCAAAACGTTTTGATCACAGATGTGGGCGTGTACCTGTAGAGGGAAGCTGCTGATCTCTTCAGGCCTTTGGATCTGGTTGGCTTCGGCTCTCCGGCCATGTTGATATCTGAAGAGAGAGCGAGCAGAGGAGAGCAACGCCATCAAAAACATCCACAACAGGTCAAAAGAAATGAACGCTGGATATCAGAGCTACCGGAAACCTGACTTGAAATATTTAGAAACTTAAGTAAATGAACAATGAAAAACAAAACTTCCCACTTCACATCTTACCAGTAAATATCACAATTTTCAACTTTTACTTCAGAGTATAAAGTCAGCTTTATTCTTCTGTTTCAAAAAAGAGAATTTACTTCATTTGAATAACTATAAAATATCTGCCTGATGTGTCCATGTGTCTTAAAATAATTTCTCACTTCATTTATCTTGATTTTGGAAAATGAGTGGTGTTTGATATTATGTTATATTTGTTTTGTCTGCTCAATGATGCTCCATGTCTGTCCTGCATGATATATTTTTTTTATATTAACCAAATGCTGCTTTATTTGTATCCTGCATGGCTGCTTACCTTTCTGCTTAATTACTGTCATGATATTTCTATTTATAGCTTTTAGCGATGTTTGAATTCGTTTTTCTTTTTTTGGGGAGCCTTTTATAAAATCTGGCCAGGGACAACAGATGAAAATTAAGCTTTTGGCTAACTCTGGCAAATTTACAGAAATGTTTATTAATATGCAATGTCCCTGTAAAAAAATAAAAATATAAATTAAAGCTGTAAAAATTAGGGATCATGTACGGCCTCATAAAGTCCACTAGAGGGAGCTGTTGAGCTATTTTGCAGATGTCGTTGGTACAGTCAGCTGTTCACTGGGAACAGTTTTTTTGTTATGCTTTTATTTCAGAGACAGGACAGTGGAGTCAGAAACCAGGGATAATCGTGTCTCGCTCACTTGGGCTGAAGCAAACCAGAGATTTGAAAAAGCATGTTAAGTGGAATCAGGTCAGAAATGTTGATTTCTGTCTCACACTCAGTTTAGTGTCTCCTCTCTGGATGCACTTGGAACGATCTTTAAAAGACATTCAGTGTTCACACAAAGAGCAGGAAAGTTTCAATCTCAACACCAACTAGAAAACTGAGAAGACCTTTGTACTCTGTTAACAGAAACCAGTTTGAATTACATCATCATGTCATTCCCCTGCAGGATACGTAAACATGTAACACTATAAACAAAAACACAAAAAAACGCAATTCAAACTGTAAAAAAAAAAACACAAAAAGGAGAGCTGCTGTCATGAATTACAGGAGAACAGAAGCTTCTACTTTTATGTTGATTTATTCAGCAGCGTGTAAGGACTCACTTGTTTGCGTGTATCCACCTGCTCGCTACACGTGGGTGTAAAGTTAAAAGCTGCTCTGTGCTCACAAAAGGAAACAACCTGTGATTCATCCTCACATCCATTCTGTGAAGTCCTCATCGTGTGAAGGATCTCTGGGGGCTGAAGTCTCTACCAGCACGCTTCTGGATGCTGATCACGACGACCCGGTTTGATACTCCACTCATCATTGCATGTTTTTATTCTACTGTGGAACGACTACATTCAGGGCCTGATTCTGTTTGTGTTGTATATACTTCAATAATCCCTGAGGAAAATTCTGAATTTAGACTCTGTTATTTAGTGACATGCTTCCCACACATTCACGAGCAGGACCTGTGGACATGCATTAGACGAGAGTGGGGCTGCTACGCACTGCTACTCAGGGAGCAAACCAGAGCATTTGAGGGTTCGGCGCCTTGCTCAAGGGCGGAGTTCAGGAAGTGCCCTGGCAACTCTCTAACTACCAGACCAACTTCGTTCGCATCGGGACCGGTGACCCTACAGTTCCCAACCCAGGTCCCATACGGACTGTGCTATTGTCGCCCCAAGTTCTGCTAAACCTGTACAAAGACCCAGCTAACTCACACACACACACACATACACACACACAAAGGGTTAAATGCATCCTAATCCAAGCTGCAGAGCAAACAGCGTCTCTGTGTGTCGGTTCTGTTTGTGCATATTTAAAAGAACCATTATGCAGTCATTATGGGGAAAATGCCGCCTGTCTATAGAAATAGGCCTCATTGCAAAAAGCCTCAAATACACAAAACCGGCGCCAACAGCCTGGAGCTGTTAGAGTGGAGCAAAAAAAAAAAAAGGTGTGTAAAGGTGGTAGCTGCACCCATGCTTAAGCTTTCCAGTGATCAGACAAACAAGTCTGCCTCCCCTCCCCTCCGAGCTCATCGTCAATGTGGCCAACATTCAGCTGAATGTGAACGAGAGCTCAGATCCTCACAGAGTGAAGGTGCAGAAAAACTTCTCCCCACATTCAGACCCAAAACAAGAGCAAACTGCACGGAGCATGACAACACTATGGGCGTGTCTGTGCCTGACTATCATGAGACATCTATTTGTTTGTGAATTAGACTTTAAGACTAAGCAGACATGTGCAACTTTTGGAGCATTAAGCTGTCGCATTTCCTTCTTGGTGAATCAGACCGTCTGATTTAATAAAAAGATGTTTTGGGGCTTTTTGCCTTTATGTGATAGGACAGAGGATTGAGCAAGAAAACAGGGAGAGAGAGAGGGTGGGGAATATCGGATTCGACCATGGGCCGCCCAGCTGAAGGACTATAGCCTCCGTACATGGGCCGTGAGCTAACCGCTAGGCCACCTGTTCACCCAGGCCAGATCCCAGGTCACATGAAATCTGACCTTTTCCAGTCAGATTAGGGCCACATTCATACTCTATCACACTGTTGCAATGCGACCTCGGTCTAAGTAGCCAGAATGTATGCGACTCTGAAGTCACTTTAGTTTCTCTTTCGGGCTCAAACCGCTGAAGTGAGCCGGAATGAAGCCGCTGTATAGCTTCTACCCTATCTTTGAACTGAGACTCAACAGATGAAGGGGCGCCGCACCAGGGGGTTATGAACAAATAATTGACCGTGTTTCTTTGCAGACTAAACTCCCCACAGAAAAAAAGGAAACCTTGCCTGTAAATGATGTAACGCTAACCTCTGGCTTCACCGGGATAACAGAGACATTCCCGTCCTTTCGATGACAGTGGATGATTGCTGAAGTGTTCCGAGGTTGTGATTTTGAAAGTGTTTGAAGATGAGGAGAAGCAGATGAAGAAGTGAGGATGATAAAAGGATGGAGGGATGAAAAGAGAAAGTGATTTTTCAGAAGCCAGAGGCTGAAGATTCAAGCCTGTTTACTTCACCGTGAAGGAGAAAGAGAGTGTGTGTGTGTGTGTGTGTGTGTGTGTGTGTGTGTGTGTGTGTGTGTGTGTGTGTGTGTGTGTGTGTGTGTGTGTGTGTGTGTATGTGTGTGTGTGTGTTTGTGTGTTTGTGTGTTTGGGGCAGTGATCCAAAACTCTGGAAATGGCAGAATGACACACACCTTCATCTAACCAAACCTGATATTGACCCCTGCCTTCATGACCGTGGGTTAGTCCACACACAAACACACACACACACACACACACACACACACACACACACACACACACACACACACACACACACACACACACACACACACACACACACACACACACACACACACACACACACACACACACACACACACACATATTGACCCATCAGACAGCTGGTTTTAGGACTCTGTTTACAAGCAGAGCCATCCATTATCTATTGTCATGGGGGGCTGGAGCCGATCCCAGCTGTAATTGGGCGAGAGGCGGGGTTACACCCTGGACTGTTCACCAGCCAATCACAGGGCTGACATATAGAGACAGACAACCAGCCACACTCACATTCACACCTTTGGACAATTTAGAGTCAGCAGTTAACCTAACGAGCATGTCTTTGGACTGTGGGAGGAAGTCGGAGTACCCGGAGAGAACCCACACATGGGAGAACATGCAGACTCCACACAGAGAGATGGGGATGGGGAACCAGGAACCTCCTCGCTGTGAGGCGACAGCGCTAACCAATGCAGCACTGTGCAGCCGAAACCAAATGATTAAACAACAAAAAGAAAATGACACATCGGAGTAAATTAGACAGCCCCTTATAATACCTGGTATATTTGTAATTTCTATGATACCTCTGAATTCATCCGTTTGACTTTCAACAAGCTTAAAAAAAAATCTAGGTCCGATGTATGACATGCAAATGGTTGCCGAGGACTCACCCAGCGTCTGTCCGGCCAGCACCCTGCCGTTCTCGCCGATCACCGCCCCTCTGGCGTGCCTCTCGCTGGCGTACTGGACGAAGGCGTAACCTTTGTGCACGGAGCAGCCAAGCACCCGACCATACTTCGAGAAGATGGTCTCCACGTCCGACTTCTTCACCACGGCTGTGTTCAGGTTACCGATAAAAACCCGGGAGTTTATGGACTTGGGATCTGTTTTGTTGGTCACATTGCTGGTCTGGACCTTCAGCGACATGCCGGAGAGACGAGGAGACGAGGAGACAGACGGACGGATGGATCTGAAGGGAGCGACGCAGAAAAGAAGGAGATCTGAAAAAGAATCAAAAAGAAACATAAAAGAAAAAAATAAAGATAGAATAATATAAAATAAAGAAAAAAACAAGAAAATTCAGGAACGATATGCTCTGCTCTGCATTTATCAATCCATCATCCATCCATCCATTCATCCAACCATCCAACCATCCATCCATTCATCCATCCAAACTTCCATCCATCCATCCATCCATCCATTCATCCATTTATCAATCCATCATCCATCCATCCATTCATCCAACCATCCAACCATCCATCCATTCATCCATCCAAACTTCCATCCATCCATCCATCCATCCATTCATCCATTTATCAATCCATCATCCATCCATCCATCCATTCATCCAACCATCCATCCAAACATCCATCCAAACATCCATCCATCCATTTATCAATCCATCATCCATCCATCCAACCATCCAACCATCCATCCATCCATCCAACCATCCAATCAAACATCCATCCATCCATCCATTCATCCATTTATCAATCCATCATCTATCCATCCATCCATTCATCCAACCATCCATCCATCCATCCATTCATCCATTTATCAATCCATCCATTCATCCAACCATCCATCCAAACATCCATCCATCCATCCCTTCATCCAACCATCCATCCATCATTTATCAATCCATCCATCCATCCATTCATCCAAACACCCATCCATCCTTTCATTGATTTAGCCATCCATTTATCAATCCATCCATCCCTTCATCCAAACATCCATCAAACCATCCATCCATCATCCATCTATCTACCAATCCAATCACCCATCCATCTATTTATCCAAACTTCCATCCATCCATCCATTCATCCATATCAATTCACACATCAATATTATTTTTATTTAATCTGTTTTTCTTTATTCACTCTTTCCTCCCAACATTCCTGTCACTCTTCAGTGTTCCTGTCAGTAAAGACAAAAAGGCCCCAACAGCAGAGGCTGAACGTAAAACTCAAACTTTGAAACTCTGAAACTCTGAAGCAACTGTAACACAGCACAGAGAGGTAAACAAGTGATGACGATGAACACAGATAGCAGACTGCAGGAGACAAAACTGCTGACACTGTGTGTGTGTGTGTGTGTGTGTGTGTGTGTGTGTGTGTGTGTGTGTGTGTGTGTGTGTGTTTTGATCCTCTCTGGACCTATCTGTCTGACCTCCCCGGTGACAAAGCTTTCTTAAACCTGATTGGTCGAACTTTAATAAATTAAATCTAGTTTTGCCCTGCCCTGAGGGACCTGTGTGTGTGTGTGTGTGTGTGTGTGTGTGTGTGTGTCTGTTTCAGAGGTCCACATTAAGTGAACTTATAAAAGTGTTGATCCAGCAAATCCTGTATGTGTGTTTGTGTGTATGTGAGTGGGTGAGCGAGAGAGAGAGAGAGACAGAGAGAGGGAGAGACTGAGAAGTTTGTGGGAATGTTTCCAGGTTCTGAAGGTGTTTACATCTAAACACAACCTAAGCAGCAAAACAAACAGACTCTCAGAATTTATGTAGCATTACCAATGAGCGTTACATGCAGTCAATTTTAAAAGCTGCAAACATGAAAATGCACCAGTTTCCATATAAAACAGTGTTTGGAGCAAAGAGAGAAGCACTCCATCTGTCTTTGCACAAAACATAGAACTGTGTCGCTAAACACTGAAGCCCAAAAATCTCATGCTATATAAGTAAATTAGCTCTAGAAGCATCCTCCTTTGGGGATTCATATTTTCATGATACATGCACACATTAGCATAAAACCGGATGAAGCTTGTAAGCCTTGTAAATGGATCAGAACGCTGACTTAATGCTTTAAATGTACATGTTTAGCTTTTAAATCAAATGAGCTTATTATCATCGTCTTCTCGTATTTATTTTTGTCCCCAATTACCATCAAGAGTTCCAGTTTCCCAGAATGTCTGTTAGCGTTGTGTGCCTGAAACAACAAATTACTCAGTGGATAATATTTAAAGGTGCAGTATGTAGATTCTGCCACCAGGAGGCTCTCTACCAAAACAATAACAAAAGATGATGTCGATTCTGGTGGGGAATCATGGGAATTCTCTCTGCTACTTTGCCCGACCACCCTCGATGAAATTAACTTGTTGACCGAGTGAATCTGACCCGAGGAAGAGGAATTCACCAACGGGCTAATGTATCCAACGGTCTTTGACGTATCATCCAGTGTTTCCATGGAGACGATAGTTGTTTAATTTAAAAGTTTGACTGGACTCAGGATTAAAAAGTGGTTCACTAAGAAAAAATACATACTCAGCATGTCGAGAGGACACGATGATTAATTCTGTACCATCCTGTGGTTTATGTTAATTTCTTAACGATGCTTTCTCCCTGAAGTCACGCAGCAGAAGTTAACCGTGTAAATACTGCTCGCCCTTTTGTGTGTGTGTGTGTGTGTGTGTGTGTGTGTGTGTGTGTGTGTGTGTGTGTGTGTGTGTGTGTGTGTGTGTGTGTGTGTAAGATTAGCACTCATGCGCTACAGGATCAGCGATTTGCATCCATTAATGTTCTTCTTGTAAGTCCTGTTAATGGATGAGTTTTCTATGAGAAGAGAACTTGAGGATTTACACTCACTCATATTTTCCTGTTCTTACTGTGAATATTGTGTTTCATATATTGTATTATACTGTATATATTCAGCATCCTTTTGCTTGGTGTCATGGTTTGGGAACATGTCGCTTTAAAGCAGAAACTGTCTATTAAAAATAGATAAATGGTTTAGTAGGCTGATTTGGGACTCACAGCTTAACCCCCTGACCTCCAGACTAGTTACAGAGACTCTGCTTAAAAAGATGACTCCCTCTCTTTATTGTCAATTTCAGCTTCTCCTGCCTGGTCCAACAGGCACTTGTTATAATTTGAAGAAATGTAATTCCTTTGCTTCTAAACTGATACCAATAAATGTGTAATGTGTACGTTTACAGCTACGGTCACTTTATTTATCTCATTTTTACCTCACAGTTATATTGTATATATTAGTTCTGTTGTTCCATTATTATTCACCATGCACCTTAATAACTTATCATTTAGTATTTGCCTACTTGCACATAGTTCTGTATATATATATATATATATATATATATATATATATATATATATATATATTTATTTCTCGTTTACTGCACATAGTTATGTTTACATCTGGTCACTACTGCACATAGTTCTGGTTACATCTGTTTACATCTGTTAGTCCGATCACTGTCCACTTATATCTACTCTTTTATATTTTGTATTTTTAAGTCAAGTTTAAGCTTTAAGTTTAATTTAAATTGACACTTTATATTTAGGTTAAAATGTTTTGTTTACTTGCACTGTTGTTAATGTTGGGCCACGCAGGCTTAGAACAGTCATACAATGGACTTGGGCCTGCACCTCTGTAAAAGCCTCATTTGAGTTATTCACTGAGATCACAAAGAGGCCTAAAAGGACTCTTAATCCCAGAATCCCCTGCGGTACTTCACACCTACGTGTGAAGTAAAGGGGGGACCGGAACCTCTCTCTCCTCATTGGAGGAGACCTGAGGTAGACCCCCATGGAGCAGGCCAGGCTACAAAACTCCAAGACTTCCATTGCTCGACCTCTTTCACGCGCTGACCTTCGGTGCTCGGAGACCCAAGAAGATCTCCTGTTTCCTGCAACCATCTTCCTTTGTTTTAAGTTTTGGCGCGCAGGTAATCCGCGGCCGGCAGTGTTCTAAATTCCGAGCTCGGATTGTCCAGTGAACGCATCTCAGTTTCTCGGAGAGCGTCAGACTATAACAGATTATCAGAAAGATAACGGTCTTATTCCGTCCTGCAACGAAAGGACATCAAAGGACATCTTTCCACTCGACGGAGAACCAACGAAGCCGCTCTCGCCGTAAGGGACCCTCGCCGCCATCAGACGCCTCTGCACCAGGACGGACAGAAGATCTGCTCCATCGCCGGACTCTTTTCCTTTCACCAATCGCGGACAAAGCGATTCACAAGTGAGGCTTAATTAGGTCTGGGCAGAATTAGCTTTAGAGAGTGTTTTTAACAATTGTTGATCAAAGCAGAAACTGTAATTTTTATCTTTGTTGGACCTGCGTCCTGAGTTTTAACTGTTTAAAACTCTTGTTGTTGTTTCGGACCGCTGCGTCCTATATGTGTTTAGTGTAACAGCGTTATAACCGGGTATTACTCTTCTGATCAGAAAGGCCAGTGTAAGCCGTATTAACCTGAATTCGGCTATTGGTTTGTTTCTGTGAATGAAGGGAATTACTCCGAGTTGTGGCGCGGGAGTCGGACTGTGATCCGGCCTCGTCAGGCACGCATTTCTCTTTTATTCTCTTTTATTTCCCCTTCTACGCACACACATACACACATATTCCTGTGTAAACGTACATCTGTAGACCAACTCCACCACCGCGCCATTACGCACAGAGATCTATACACTCGCGGCGTGGGACGAAGTAATCTTCCCCCCCCTTCTCTCTCCCTTTCATCCACACGTGCACGCACCCAGGTCTTTGTTAGGTTTGCGCCATCGTGAACGACCACGAGGGTACGAAGCCACCCCCCCCCTTTCTTCTTCCCTCTCTCTCTCTCTCTCTCTCTCTCACACACACACACACACACCTACATTCACACCCCTTCCACAAGCCTTTGCTTGATAATGTTTGTTGCTTAGATTAGTTTATAATAGTTATTTGTTTAATTAAGTTCATTGATTTTGGATTGATGTTGCTTTGTTTAAATAAATTCTGTTATAATTTAAGAGAGCAGTTGTTTGTGGTTACTGGTGTATTTACATTGTGATATAAGCTGGGTGCGAAGGCTTTGTGTACGGATTTCACGCCTTCAATTTATTAAATATAGTTATTCATTATTAATAATATTAGTAATTAAATAACTAATTTGAGACTGATTTGAGTGATATTTTGGTTATATTTACCTGATTACAGGTTGGTGCCCCAAAACGAGATTAAACATAGTTTAATGATATTTTATTTATATTATTAATAATTAAGTATAATTATTAAAGAATATAACCAAAGTTGACTTGATACAACCCCAACAAATGGTGCGGCCCGTGTGAGGCCTTCAATAAACCAGCTTTATTGCACTGTTAATGCACAGTAATCCAAACTTAAAATCCTAAAAAGGATCCTTCGGAAGAAAATTATATTTTCTTTAATTTTTTTGTGGTTTAAGCAAAGCAGACATCAAGCTGTGGCTTAGTTGTGTTTTATGTTGTTAGTTAATGGTTAAAGCCGTAACTGTTGTCCCCTTTGGGTCCATACAACAATTGGACATAATGATGCAGCTAGTGTGACTTTATCAAGGAACTTGATTTGTTGCATTAATCTAGATTTTGATCCTGAAGTATTCGACTAAAGGATTGTGGTGCTCCTTGTTGTTTGAGAGCCATTTGGCCAGATGAGAGTGTAACCTCATCATTGTTGCATAGCCAGCTGTCTGAGAGGTGTGAGTTCCTCCCTTCCTTTGAGGACTTGAGGTGTGAATCCCCTCTCCTATCTTCCAGGATAGACTGCAGTGATCAGTTGGGAAACTTAGATAAGATTTGCTCTTGTGTACCAAGACCCTAGGTGAGTCGGGGGCTGAGACTCCTTTTGGATCAGACGACGCAGCACTGCAAGAAACTGCTGCCGGTCTGACGAACCTCTCCTCAGAGGAGAGTGCCAACCTATATAGCTAGTCAATTAGCATTAGTGATAAGAAGTTAGAAGAGCTAGTTGATCTTGTCAACCACAGAGCCAGGCTCACCCCTAATAAAGACAGAATGTATGCAGAAGACATACATCAACTATGGGCCAAAGCTCACTATGGATCAGCCGATCCACCCCTTCAAGACATAGTTGCTAATCTTATCCACCTCCCTATAGAGCAGCTCGACAGCCTGAACTCCTACACCCTCAGCACATGTGAAAAGAAACTAAAGGGCTTGGTTGAATATGCAAATCAAGCAACTGGGAAGCCAACACGTACAGTTTCAGATGTTCTAGGCGAAATTCTCCTCCTTTATCAGCGCAAATCAAATGTGCAGAATGAGATACACCGGGAACAGCTAGCCCGGGTACTAGAAGAAGGACAGATCCTGCGGGACGACTTCGAAAGAATGCAGGATAAACTAAAGACCTTGCAGGAAAATTGCAAGGCCCTGCAGGAGGAGAATAAAACACTGCATGAAAGCAGCAAACTGGCCGAACAGAAGAAACAAAGTGACACGGTACCCAGATTTCAGGATAGGCAGATAAGTACTGCAGCCCCCAGATCAGCTGAGGAAACCTCAGACGAAGGATGGGAGACTGAACCAAGCCCCTGGAGGAGGGAGACAGACATGTTGCAGGATCTGGAGGAGAGGGGAAGGCACCGCCGGGTCGACCCAGGCACAAAAGCGCCCACGTCCTCAGACCACCCGGTAAAGAGCTGGATGATTAAAGATGAAGGGCCCCCGCGTTCTGCAATACGCTTTGAGCGAAGAGAGCCCTCACCCCGCAGGAGGAGAGGCTTTACTCCCCCTAGAGACAGGGAGGAGACACAGGCCCAATTGGGCACCGAACGCTACCTGTCCCACGATAGACGGCCACGTCTGAGCCGAACACAAACCCCGCCACGGTTACAACCCTACTACCGTGACAACCACAGGGCTTACGATTCGTCAGACGAATCGGACGACCCTTGCCAGCCTTCGGGTCAGGGCCTGCGAACCAGGCAGATAGAACCTCAGGCCAAAGATCTGAAGCGTTTTGACCCAGATAGCCCAGATTCAAGTATCAACGACTACCTTAGAGCAGTTGACCATTGTCTCCTTGACCTGCCTCATGCGTCCTCACATGAAAAACTGAAACGGATCTGGAAGACTACGGCTAGGAGTGTCCGTGATTTCATGGGGACAATCCCACCAAAGGTCCGATCCTTGCAGAAAGGAAACAAATCTGTTAGTCAGCACTTACAAACTGCCAAGCAGAAAGTGTTGGACATGTTTGAATTAATTCAGGGAGCACAGGTAAGCATGGAGCAAGACATATCGTCAGGATATGACTCTGATCCTGGACCAAGCCCCTTAAGAGATCAAACAACCCTGCTGAAAAAGCTCAGTAAAGAACCGAGCAGCCAGGATAACCCAATGACTGAGGAAATAAGTCTAGTTTTCCCTGATTTTGACTGTGGAGCCCCGCTCCTTGGGGAAACGCCCCAGTTCTCTGACAACTGTGACACCCTTTCACACCTTCACAGGTTTGAATCACCACATAGGAAGGGGGGTGACTTCTCAGCCCCCAGAGGCAGAGATAACACCAGGCCCCCTCCTGCTACCTGTAGGTTCCCATTGCAGGATTCACAGCTGAGGAATATCCAAACCTCAGATGACTGGGATGGCTCCCTTCTACCCAGAGATCAAAGAATGCGCATAAGGCTCATTGAATCTATGGCACAGGATGTAGAGCGGTTTGATCCAGATAACTCAGACCTCTGCATCGATGATTACCTCAGAGAGATTAACCTGTGTCTCAGTGAGGTACCTGATGCATCCACAAGAGAAAAACTCAGGCTGATCTGGAAGACAACTTCCAAGAGTGTCCGTAACTTCACGACTACCCTTCAGCCTGAGATCAGATAACAGTACTCTGCGCTCTGCAATGCTTTGCGCCAGGAATACTCCACCTACATTGACCCTGCATCTGCCCTTCTTAGTGCTTTCAGTGTCTTGCACCAGAAGCACGAGGCCCCCAAAGATTATTACTGGCGACTAAGATCTGCATATTTCCAGGGACGTAAGGCTCCAGGTCTGGAAGAGAACCCAACTTTCAAGTCCATCTTCATGCACAATCTGCATGGCTGCGTGCGTTCAGATGTCACCCTGCATAGTCGTACACATCAGCTTAGTATGAAAGAGATCAAGAGATTCGCACAGGCGGTTTGGCAGACACGCTTACGTCACGTGTCACGTGAGGGCAACAAGTTGCCTTGTGCTAAGAATAAGAGACCATATCACCGGCAGAATAGAGAACAGAGCCAGGGGGGTGAAGGTGGGACTCAACCACAGAGTAGGTTCCAGCCTGGAGAACTGATCGCTACCAGATCTGAACGGAACTCTCGGGATGGCCGTAGTCTGAGACAGAAGGGTAGGTATAATCGGAGTTCCTACGAGCTCCCTAAGGACTCCCTCGCTTACAGAGAACCCGATTCTGACTCCACATAGGAGTGGGGGTGTAGCCTCCATTCTAGAAACACAACAATGTCACTCTACCGACATGAATGTTTCCTAGTCCCTGTTTTGTGTTTTGACATAGGTAGGGAGACACATAATGTACATGTACATTTACACACCTACATGCCACAAACACCTTCCCACAGGCTTACTCCTGCCCAGGCTAGGAGTTAGCCCACAAATCTACACCTTATACTCTTCTCTTTCTCCCCTCCTCTTGTCTGTTTGTTTCATTTGTTTTGTTAAAGAATGCACCTTGAGTAGCGAAGCTTTGCTAATGCCTGGTTATGTTTTATGCCTAGCTTTAGACATAGTTAGACAGTCTGCCCAGACTTTGCCTCAGTGTCTGCCCAGACCGAATGCCTCTCAAAATGTATGGACTTTTGGCTCACTAACTATTTGAAAATTTGTCTCCTCACGCATGGACTGTTGGCCCTATTTGCCCTAAAGACCGCGACCCGCAATCCCATTCTTCAGGACAAAGGGGGGATGTTGGGCCACGCAGGCTTAGAACAGTCAAGCAATGGACTTGGGCCTGCACCTCTGTAAAAGCCTCATTTGAGTTATTCACTGAGATCACAAAGAGGCCTAAAAGGACTCTTAATCCCAGAATCCCCTGCGGTACTTCACACCTACGTGTGAAGTAAAGGGGGGACCGGAACCTCTCTCTCCTCATTGGAGGGGACCTGAGGTAGACCCCCATGGAGCAGGCCAGGCTACAAAACTCCAAGACTTCCATTGCTCGCTCTCTTTCACGCGCTGACCTTCGGTGCTCGGAGACCCAAGAAGATCTCCTGTTTCCTGCAACAATCTTCCTTTGTTTTAAGTTTTGGCGCGCAGGTAATCCGCGGCCGGCAGTGTTCTAAATTCCGAGCTCGGATTGTCCAGTGAACGCATCTCAGTTTCTCGGAGAGCGTCAGACTATAACAGATTATCAGAAAGATAACGGTCTTATTCCGTCCTGCAACGAAAGGACATCAAAGGACATTTTTCCACTCGACGGAGAACCAACGAAGCCGCTCTCGCCGTAAGGGACCCTCGCCGCCATCAGACGCCTCTGCACCAGGACGGACAGAAGATCTGCTCCATCGCCGGACTCTTTTCCTTTCACCAATCGCGGACAAAGCGATTCACAAGTGAGGCTTAATTAGGTCTGGGCAGAATTAGCTTTAGAGAGTGTTTTTAACAATTGTTTGATCGAAGCAGGAACTGTAATTTTCATCTTTATTGGACCGCTGCGTCCTGAGTTTTAACTGTTTAAAACTCTTGTTGTTGTTTCGGACCGCTGTGTCCTATATGTGTTTAGCGTAACAGCGTTATAACCGGGTATTACTCTTCTGATCAGAAAGGCCAGTGTAAGTTGTATTAACTTGAATTCGGCTATTGGTTTGTTTCTGTGAATGAAGGGAATTACTCCGAGTTGTGGCGCGGGAGTCGGACTGTGATCCGGCCTCTTCAGGCACGCATTTCTCTTTTATTCTCTTTTATTTCCCCTTCTACGAACATACACATACACACATATTCCCGTGTAAACGTACATCTGTAGACCAACTCCACCACCGCGCCATTACGCACAGAGATCTATACACTCGCGGCTATCCAGACGCCTCAGAGACACAGATCGTGTAGGGCCGAACTCAGTCTCTTTTAGACCTTAAGGCCACATTTAGGCCTTTGTTAGGTGTGTGCCATCGGAAGGGCGACCACGTGGGACGAAGTAATCTTCCCCCCCCTTCTCTCTCCCTTTCATCCACACGCGCACGCACCCAGGTCTTTGTTAGGTTTGCGCCATCGTGAACGACCACGAGGGTACGAAGCCATCTCCCCCCCTTTCTTCTTCCCTCTCTCTCTCTCTCACACACACACACACACACACACACACACACACACACACACACACACACACACACACACACACACACACACACACACACCCCTTCCACAAGCCTTTGCTTGATAATGTTTGTTGCTTAGATTAGTTTATAATAGTTATTTGTTTAATTAAGTTCATTGATTTTGGATTGATGTTGCTTTGTTTAAATAAATTCTGTTATAATTTAAGAGAGCAGTTGTTTGTGGTTACTGGTGTATTTACATTGTGATATAAGCTGGGTGCGAAGGCTTTGTGTACGGATTTCACGCCTTCAATTTATTAAATATAGTTATTCATTATTAATAATATTAGTAATTAAATAACTAATTTGAGACTGATTTGAGTGATATTTTGGTTATATTTACCTGATTACAGGTTGGTGCCCCAAAACGAGATTAAACATAGTTTAATGATATTTTATTTATATTATTAATAATTAAGTATAATTATTAAAGAATATAACCAAAGTTGACTTGATACAACCCCAACATTAATTTACTGCTCTATGTGCCTTTGAATTGCCACCCGGGGACAAATAAAGTTTTTTTGAATTGAATTGAATTGAATTGTAAATCATTATCAACTGGAGGTAGGCAGTGAGTCCAGATGCAGCAGGAGGTCACAGAGGACATAAAACACTTAGATAGATGGATAAACACACTAAACGTGGGTAAAGTTTCAGATCATGAGGTAAATGTATGTTGGAGCAATCCCAGGATCAGCCTGCAGAGGGCGCTAAATGGTTTGTTCAGCAAATTGCACCATAGATCCCTAAAGGCTTGTTCTGAAAATCATGTGATAGTTCCCAGAGGGGAACCCAAGCCTCAATGTAAGCTGTTGAAACCTCTTATAGGCTCTCTTCTGCCAGCACTGGATAGCGGACTCTGTTGCTTCATCCTCTACTTCTGCAAAAAAAAATTTACGTCACAGATGTCTGACAGAGATAGTCTCCAGCTGTGAGGTGCATGAGTGAACAGCCAGGTCAGGAGAATATCCGGAGAATTCCTCCTGAAATAAGATATTTTTAGGAGTGCTTGCTTTTAAAAAATGTACTACACATGACAAAACCTACGATCAAAACGAGCACAACATCGCAGCACAGCAATCGTTCCATCTCGATAGTCTTGTTTTCAACATCGTGGGAAGACAAAATTGTTAATGAAATTGAACATTGATTAATTGCCCAGCCTATACCCAACAGACTTTGGTTACACATGTTTGAAAACCACGAGTCAGTGGAAAGTTGAAATGGTCGTTGACGGTCTGGAACCTATTTCGAGTAAAAGCAACAAAAATGGTCAATGACCATGTTGGGGAAGATGTCCAAAAAGTTAAAAATGATCAACCGAATAAATACTGTTCACATCCATCAGTGATGAGCTGAAAGAGAGGAGAGCTGAGAAGTGTTTCATCTGACTATAACGATAATATGAAGAGGAGCTTAAAACCAGAAGGACGAGCAGTGACTCCGCCCTCAGGGAGAGAGGGTCAGAGGAGCGAACCGGGAGAAAACCTTCAGAACAATAAGCCGAACAGACGAGGCAGCAGAAGCTTTGGGATTACAGACACCTCGGTGAACTTTGCTTACTGCACAAGTTGGTAATTTTGTGGGCTTACAGCCAATAACGCTGATGTTATTTCGCAGAGGCGCTAATACTTTTACAAACAGCGGTGACCTTTCAAAGCTTTAAGACCACATCTGCTCCAAGTCCTCCAGAGAGGTTTGCATTTAAAGGGGGGTTTCACTTTCTCTCAAACAGTCCACAAACAAGTCACGGATACAAAGAAATGAGACCTAAAGACAACCTTAAATGAAAAGAGACCTCGTTCAGTTTTCAGAAAGCGAAACCAAAAAAGGCTTTTTGTGTCAAAATAAACAATCCTTCTCTTTTTGACTGACATGCAACTCAGAGACCTCCAGCTCAGTCACGATCAAAAATAAACCACTCTTCCTCTGAGTCTTGTTGTTGACTCATATTTCATCTGTTCTTTTTTTGTTCTTTTTTTGTGAACTGTCAAACCAATGTTCACTCTCTCAAAGCCAAGGATCACTTCAAACCTTGCACGCCAGCCACCTACATGCAAGCCAAGCCGATCATCCAAAAAACCCATTAAAATCAAAGTATTTATTTTAATTGAAGGGATCGGTCCTTTAGGCCACTGGCTTGAACTTTTTCCCCAATTCAGAGATTTATTGCTTCAGTAGGTTTTCAAAAACGAGCTCTACAAACAGGAGGGTGTTTGCAAGAGCTTGAACGATGTTACTTTAGTTTGTGCACTCATAAGTCGGAGTCAAGATGCATGACATTAACCGGAACATCCTGATGTTTCAGTTATAAAGCCTGGTCAAGTCTTTTCTCTCTGCAACCTCATAGGAATGAGAACTCAGTCCAAAGAAAACATGCTAATTGTCTCCCTTGGTTAGACTGTGGTAGTAATGTTTTTTTTTTATTGGCTGTGTTGGTTGTGTCTGAGCCGTCTTCACAAACACTGTGGCTCAGTTGGTAGAGTCGGTCGTCTCTCAACAGGAAGGTTGAGGGTTTGATCCCGAGCTCCTGCAGCCACATGTCAATGTGTCCTTGGGCAAAACACTTAAGCCCAAGTTGCTCCCGTTTAACTTGTTTTCACCTCCTGCAATGTGTGTTTTTACAGAAGTTGATCGAGCTGCATGCGGAGAAATCTTGTTGTTCAAAACCAACATGGTGACGTTACCAAAGAACTTCAAATGTAGTGTCACTTACTAAACACTGGCAGAGGTCCAAAAACAATTATTTCATTTAGGAGGGAGGTAATCAGAGTGTTTTTCATCAGTGTGTGTTTGTCACAGTGAACAGAAGAGTGAGGGGCAGAGCGAGTGTAGAGTCTGCACTAATTGATAGACCGTAGATCTGTAGAAATAACGGCTTGCACAAAACTATACTCAGACCACCACTGAAATAGATTGAGATTGGTGTGAGGTCCATCAGGGGTGTGTCCAGACTTTTTGGACTTGGGATGGCCCAACTGGGGCTCTGTCTTGTGCAGGGGTGGTCTTAAGTTTGTGCGCACACATGAAGAGCATTTATTTACCCCTTCACCAATCACATCGACTTTAAAGTGACACAAGAAAATGGCAACATGTACATCCTTTAAGCTTTGGTACTCAAGGACTTAAAACAAGATGTACGTCCAAAGTCACAATTTAAAGTGTTTTGAAAATCACAAACAAACATCTGCACATTTAAAACTATGAGCAACAAACTTTGCAACAAAGCATGAATAGTGCAATTCAACATAAGTCCCGCCTCTGGCAAGGCAAATAGCCAATAATAGTCAAGGATTTTGGGGTGGCAGCTGGGGTGGCCAATAAGATTTCAAGGGGGCACCACTACTGGCCACCACTCTGGACACGCCCCTGACGTCTAAGTGTGGTTAATGCTGGTTATTAATTCCCTTAGTTATATTTCTCATATCCAGACACCAGCCTGGTAGAAAAACAAACACTTGCACAAACATGAGGCCCACTGTAGATGACGAGGATCTTTGCAGAGCACGTGAAACGCGCGTAGGGAGGGCCGGGCCTGGTCGAGCTACAAGAGGGGCCTCAGATGACTTAACAACGTAAAGAACAAAGCGAGGAATTGAGTGAAAGGAGCAGGTCATTGTCAGAGAGATAGGTAAGTAGTAGTAGCTCTGTGTGAAGGTCCCTGGGATAGATGTGCTCTCTGAGTGCTTTCGTCTTTTAAATTAACTCGCAAAATATTTTCATGAATAGTCTCTTTATTAATGTTACACTTACTTTTTGTATTAGCAGCAGTATTTCTAATCACTTGTCAATAATTAACCATCTTTCTACAGGGGGTGGATGCAAGGACAGACACTAGAGTCTGTTGCTATTCAAACGGTTTCTCTGAATACATCCTGCTTTTTGTGTACAGAAGAGCGGTTCAACTGACTCATTAATCACTTCAAATGATGAAGGACATGTTGAAGTTACAGAGTGTTCCTTTAGATTTTCATGCTAGTGTTTCCTCCTCTCCTATAGAGAGGAGCGTCCTGCAGCGTAAGGACACGTCCGGGTTCCTGTGAACCTGCAGCAGGACAAGGCCAGCGAGCAGCAGGCTGGGAAGGCATGTAACGTTTCAGAGCAGCGGCACACAAGGAGGACTGATCTGAACTGCCAAGAACACGGCCTTCACCTTGTTCAGACGACACTGCGTATGTGTGTGAGAGAGAGAGAGAGAGAGAGAGAGAGAGAGAGAGGCGAGGGGGCGAGAGAAACAGAGACAGGAGAAGGAAAGCAGGAGTCAATGTGTTCGGCGGAGATAAGAAGACAGACCTGGACAAATGGGGTACAACAAGGAAACAATTTTCTTCGCCAAGAAAATGAGTAATGAAAGAGAGGGAGGGACTACTTTAGAGTCGCGCTGTGATTCGTCGGCATGCTGTTAGTGTGTATATATGAGATATTTGACCTTCAATTCAAGGCTCGCAATTATGGTATCTTAATTGGTCTCCTTCTCTGCGTCTCTCAGAAACGTTTGTTCTGCTATACTTTCATTAAGAAGACACACAGTATGTGGATAATATGGATGAACATGAGGGAACGGGGTCTCCAGAAACTTTTTTACCCAACATGTTGCAGCAATAGAACAAAGTTTGCCTTTGGTGTCTATTCCCAGAACTGATCACTCCATCGGACTGTTTGGTCCGAACAACCACCGCCGTCCTCATTCATGCAGGGCCTGCTCCGACCTCCACCTCAGCGGCGAAGAAGTGTGGACGACTCGAGCGTCTCGCTATGGCTGATTGATTGATCACTCCACTCAGGGCGTTTAAAAAAAAAAAAAAAAAAAACAAGCTTGACTACATTTTCAAAGTCAGTGCGGGTCGTTTGTGCTGGTGTGAAAGCTGTCAATCAAACCCTGATGCAGGCCAAACAATGGTGCAGAGATCGCTTACAAAGGTGGGTCTCAATCCGCATTTTTCTTTACTCTGGTGCAGTTTGTTTGTAAGAATATGAACCGACCTTACTGTACAGTAGGAGGTAACCAGCATGGGCCCTCTCTGCACATCTTTACTGCACATGTGTTAAAACCACAGACAGACCTGAAGGATCTTCAGAAACACTTTGGGTTCATGAGCAGGTCCTGGTTCGGGGGGATTATCATGTACCCCCTGGACTGTCTTTGATATGCAAACAATACAAAAACTGGCAATGGTTACAGTATGAGTGTGAAATGATAGGTTTATGACCAGCTTCAATTCACCATCTCACCGTCTGTGTCACCAAGTCCCCCTGCCTCCAAAGTTTACAAACATATAGCTTGGGTCAGGGTCTGCTTGGGGACAGGGGCAGGGTAGCCATCGGGGGGTATGGAAGGAATCCTGAGGTCACAACCCTCAAACAGACTCTTAAAACACCGTGGTTATGTGCCGCAGTGCTGTGTGATGGTGTTG
The DNA here is from genome assembly GCF_963930695.1 of Labrus bergylta. Classification (NCBI taxonomy): domain Eukaryota; kingdom Metazoa; phylum Chordata; class Actinopteri; order Labriformes; family Labridae; genus Labrus; species Labrus bergylta. The sequence continues at coordinate 23,612,871 of NC_089199.1, forward strand.
TTTCTCTCTGTCTCATCTTTCCTTGTAGACGACAGGTATTTCAGAACAGAGATCAAATGATTTCATGTCAGTCTGGAAAGGAGCATCAGCATAAAGGTAGCACGTCTGTGAACATGTGAAAATCCTGCATACATTCATGCCACTCTAACCCACACACACTCACACACACTGCCCCTTTACTGCTACTTGAAATTCTTTTAAAATGTCACACATGTTGCCCGAAAACTTCTGACACACACACACACACACACACACACACACACACACACACACACACACACACACAGAATTATTGCTTCAGGTAACAGCTGTGGCAATAGGATAAACTCAAATCCATTAAATGCACACAGACTTTCACAAACATACACACACACACTCTCAGGTTCTTGGCGAGATGCATAAGTGAAGAGTGGAGCTCAAAGCCCCCGAGCTAGCCTGCAGGCTAACACACACACACACACACACACACACACACACACACACACACACACACACACACACGCACACACCACTCATTCACTCACTCACTCACACACACACCACTCACTCACACACACACGCACACGCACACGCACACCACTCACTCACTCACTCACACACACACACTCACACACACACACACACACACACACACACACACACACACAAACACACAATGATAATAACGATAACAACTTGTTACCTGATGCCCGGGTTGCTGCAGACTTTTTAAAATACACACATAATGATGTTATGATGTTTGATGCTCATACTAAACCTCGGCAAAGGTTTTTATTTAAAAAAAACGAAAAAAAACAAGATACACAGTTGGTGGCGTGTTGCTTGGACGTGGTTTCCTGCTGCTGTGAACAAGATGTTGCGAGAACTTGGTGACACTTAGCCAGAACCTGACGTTGAAAAGTATCTTAACTACTCAGAACATGATGATGAAGCAGATGTTATCGGCAGTATAGCTCAGTCTAGGGACTTGGGTTTGGGAACTGTAGGGTCTTTGGTTCAAGTCCCAGTGGAGGACCACATTTGGAAATTGGTCCGGTAGCTGGAGAGGGGCCTGAGCACTGTCGAGGTGTCCTTGAGCAAGGCACCAAACCGCCCCAAAACCAGCGCAAACCAACCCCTCGCAGGATTAATAAAGTACATCTTCTTCTTCTTCTTAATCATACTTTCAGCACCTAAAAGCTTTGTATGGATACTTTTTAAACCAATGTACTTATTCTACCAACCAGTTCCCCTTCTCAGGAATATGTCAATATTTCTGCGTCTTCTCCACACTCTATTACCCCCCCAACCCACTGTCTGCGTTTCACAACTCATTTCACAGTATTAAAGGAAACATCCACTTTAATACCACTCTAAGTGTACCTTTCATTTCTCGGCCCATTTTGTTGTTTGATGGTTTGTTTTTCCTCGAGGCAGAAGTGGGCTCCACAAACAGAACATTACCGCCTTTCATCATAAAATAACTCCTCGCCTGCTTTGAACATCACACACAGTGATGATGTACATTTAAACAATGTTAAAGCAGCTTGAGGCTGTACTTCCAAAACAACAATCACTTATTCAATCATGTCCTTCCTGCAGGCGCTGCATTGTTTAATGTTACCGTGTTATGACACTTCCTTGAAATAAAGAGACACCTATCATCCAGAGCAGGGACACAACATGGACTTATAACACCAAACCTTTAATGTTGGATGAGTTATTTATACAACACTTATTGTAAGAATACATACAGCTACATGCAAGGTAGAAATATTGCTTTCTTTTTTCAATCCCAGACGGTCTGTTGGGTTCACAGGAATAAAATATGCAACAAGAGTGCTGTCAGAATGGCGCCGCCTGAACCCCAATTTCCTCATACTTCATGCACGCCGTGGTCCGTCGGTGCTGCGCACTACGTCGCCGTTTGCTGCCACTCTAGTCAATCATTTTGTTTCCACAGCGAGCGCCACGGTCGGTCGGCAGCAGCACCACTACACTCTGCTCGATCTGTTTCAAATACGCTGCGAGTGTTATTTTTGACAGAGAACGCGGCAGGCGCGCATCAAGCTAGACAGAATAGAACGACCTGGACAGGAAGTCAGGCAAGGAAACGCACAAGGCGTCCGGGAAATTTAAAAATAAAATACAATATACGGACTCACTATCGTATTTGTCATCACTTTATCAACATGACTTCAAAACAGGCACCAAGAGAACAACAAATCATCCTCAGAGAGAGAAAGAAACATGCTGTTTGCATGTTTTTCTCTGTATTCCCGCGGGATCTTGTAGTTCTCCTGAGATCTGTGTACAGCCACTTAATGACTGCTTTCACGTTCCAGAAAACCGATCCAATGGGGCAGGGCACGTGCCGTTCAACGGAGCAAAACCGCGGCGCCGACAGACCGCGGCGTGCATGGAGTATGAGGAAATTTGGGGTATATGAGTTTTCCTACTGTCATTGCAAAATTTGCACATTTTGAGTAACTGTTTTGGTTTAAGGTTTGTCAGCCCTCAGGCCCCCCCCCCTTCTGGCCTGGAGCCCCGAGCAGTTACCTGCCCTCGCCTGTTTACAAGCAGCGCCTCTGGTCGACTTTCAAATGAGTAACGGAGGAATCTGATACGGTATGAATAACCGAGTGATGATAGAGAAGAACACAACGCTCAGTGAGTCTTACAGCTCTCTTTTTATTTAAAGTGCATCATTGAGGATTTAATAACATTAGAGCTGCACACCTGAAAGCCCACCGCTCACTCACCGCTGGCTTCATCCCAGTCGACTCCTCCATTCCCACTCAGGCCACCATTAGCCGTCTCCATGGCCTCCACAGGTCGCCTATAAATCATTGCCATGCAGGCCAACAGGCAGTAATAGAGACAGATAGTCTCTCTTCCACTGCATTAATGAACTGTTGTTCCTGGAACCAGCACAGCCGATAGACAGAATCAATACTGCATTGTTTTCTGCTCCGCCATCACACCAGACCTGACACCAGCCTCACTATCAGCTCAGGTAGGCAATTAATAAGAGGGCAACGCTGGGGGATAAAGCATTACTCAACTAACGATGTTTTTAGATCTGCCAAAATGAACGTATCCGCCTCTGTTGAGTCTGACTCATGTGTTGTTGTCTTGATATCCGTTTTCCTTTTTTTTTGTCTCTGAAGATGAAGATGTTACTGAATATCGAGCTATGATTCATCCAATTTAATTTACAACAAATTGTGCTACCATGGTGCTTTGTTTTAAAACTATGTCTATAAATCTAGCAGCAGGTAAAAGAAGGTAGCCCCGCCATAGACGAACTACCTGGCTGCAACTGATTTCAAATCAACAAACAAAATCAATCGATCATGATTTGACGACAGGTGTGACGAAAACATGTGTTCAGATTTTTTTAAATGATTGTAGTGTAGGACGTGTGACGGCCTTCCCGCCTGCAGGGAGTGTCTCTTGAACACACACTTTTGTGTGTCTGTGTGTGTGTTTGTGTCGTGTCCCCCCCCCCCCAGGTCTCTGGTCACCAGTGGGCAGACCTGGCCAGTCTCCCAGTCTCTTCCATTTAAGATCGGGCAGTCATCCTCTCACTCTCTGTCATCCATCCTCATTGTCACACCGTCACCACAGCTCCTCGTTGCACCATGTTGTGTAGTCTGATTATGTTGATTTAGTTTTACACATGACAACATGCTGCACACACGTCATGCACACACACAACACACTGATTCACTGACAAACACGCCTCACTCTCTTTGTAAATGTTTTTTACATTTGGTATTTTGTAATAAACTTTACAGCGTTTAGGGTCGTCGGCTGTCGGTCCTGGTTGGACCGTTGGTGAGCGGTCGTCGCCCTAGTTTTTGTGGCCCCCGTCGGCCTTAATTCTGCCGATTCTATGTTGAATCAGCGTCGGCGGTCGGTGAGAGGAATCTCTCTGATTGGCTGTTTGGAGGTTTCATATCTCTCCAGCTCTCGACACAGGTTCAGGAAAGCCCCTTGAGCATGCCGCTGTAGTATCCATGCTTTCACCCATTAGTGAGTTTTCTCCTTATTTGTCTCCTCCGCCTCTTCTTTTCTTTTTCCACTAAAAGACCAAGAGCTGACAACACCAGCGCCATTTTCAAGTGTTTATCAGACATTATTCTCCATAAGTAGGCTACCTATAATACGAGTGGTGAGCGACAGCCGTGTGAAAATGGTCTCCTCATATCATAATAGCGCACTACCACCACCTGCTGGCATGAATAGTTATTTCCTCTCACTCATGTGCAGAACGTCCGTGGTGGTTGGCCGTCAGCTGTAGTCTTTGCGATGTGTTCAAGTGCAACTTTTTGGCCAAGACGTGAGGCGACGCCACAGTAAGCCTTCATCTCCACTAGTTCTTTGCCGTCTGCTTGGTGTGTCGGGGCCTTAAGAGACGGATCGTGAAATATTGTTCCCAGGTTGTGTTTAAAAAGAACAAAGACATCCCATTTGTGAAAATTGTCAACAAATACACCTGGATAGTCCTGATAGGGAAGTAAAACCACAGAAGAAGAGAGGAGTGAGACACGTTCAAGTGCTTTTTCTCTCTCAACAATTTCTCTTCTCCTCTCCCACTCTTAGTCTCGTCTTTTTCTTCTCTTTTCTCTTCTTCACACACTCAGCTTCATCTTTCTGTCCTCCAACCCCCTTTTTTTTTAAAATCAGATCTCCACTCCAATCATTTTTCACTCTCGCCCTGCTGTCCTCCTCCTTCCCTTCATCTCATCTTCACGCCTTTGGTGTTTTGCTTTTTGAGTT